>NW_028296545.1:725000-1138097 GCF_964197995.2 Scardinius erythrophthalmus
CTGTTGGTCACAGCTTATGACTATAAATTAGAAAGTTGTCCGGCTTGATGAGAACAATATACATAACGATTTTTGTGACTCTACTTAAAACTAAACCCCCATTTTTGACTAAAGGTGGCGCTACTGAGCCCCTCACCACGCCCGTTTCTGAAACTTTGCACATGTCTACTGGATAATAAATGTGATGTGTCTGTCGAGTTTCATCCAATTTCAAGTATGTTAAGAGTCTCAAAAGCATCTGAAAAGAATATTAAAGTTTGATGCGTTGCCACGGCAACAGTATTTAAGATATCAATAAACCTTTCACAGGTGCACATCTGCCGTGTGTTTACATTATACATATAAAGTTTGAAGCAAATCTGGTAAAAATAAGACGGTGACTTCAAAGCATTTTGAAAGTGACACACTTCCTGCTGCCAGTTGGTGGCGCTATAACTTTGACTCACAATAGTCACATCAATGTGATCGGCCTCTTACAACGAACACACTGCTGAAGTTTAATCAAGATCAGTTAATGTATGCAGAAGTTATAACACACTTCCTGTGTCCCATTATTCGCCATAAATTCGTTTCCTCGGCACGGCCTAACCGTTCGAGATATCAAAAATCCGTCCGCAATTTAGCATCCTCAATGTCTTGACTTCATACACACCGAGTTTGGTGGCGATCGGATGAATTCTTTAGGAGGAGTACTTCGCATTCCACAGCAAGCGTTTTCCAAACAACCCATAATAGCCGACTTCCTGTTGGGCTGGCGTGAAACTTGACAGAGGGAAAGTTGTTCGGCCTGATGAGATCTATATGTGTACCGAGTTTCATATTAATTCATGCAAGCGTGTTTGATATATGGACCAAGTTTTCAGACCCTGTTCAAGGTGGCGCTGTTGAGCCGACCTGCCACGCCCATTTCTGAAACTTTTCACATGTCTACTGGCTAATAAGTGTTATGTGTCTGTCGAGTTTCATCCAATTTCAAGCATGCAAAGAGTCTCAAAAGCATCCGAAAATAATATTATAGTTTGATGCGTTGCCGCGGCAACAGTATTCTGATTTTATGATACACTCAAAATATTCCACAACAAATCCTTTAAATTTAATGTAAAAATAAAAATGAAAGAAAGCAGTGTTGGGCTCACGTAACCC
The DNA here is from genome assembly GCF_964197995.2 of Scardinius erythrophthalmus. Lineage (NCBI taxonomy): Eukaryota > Metazoa > Chordata > Actinopteri > Cypriniformes > Leuciscidae > Scardinius > Scardinius erythrophthalmus. Next base: position 726,144 of record NW_028296545.1, read on the forward strand.
TCTTGTTTCAACATTTGCGATGTATTTGGATGCTAAACTATTCTTTATTATAGGCTTTGTTCTTCACTCATGTTCCAATATCGATGGAAAAAATTATCCTCTTCACAAGCGCAAAAATGTGCTTGGAAACATCACAGTGGAGCGGTGCTTACTGTGAATGTATGAATTGTACTACTGACTATTTAGAGCAGTGTAATTTTTATATGTTAGGTTGACTATTTTATTATTATATTTTATGAAGGCTATAATGAACAGGCTGCGATGTCAAGATTACAATGCTGTAATGTGTGTGTGTGTGTGTGTGTGTGTGTGTGTGTGTGTGTGTGTGTGTGTGTGTGTGTGTGTGTGTGTGTGTGTGTGTGTGTGTGTGTGTGTGTGTTCATGTTTTTCTATCCCGGTGGGGACTTCAACCTGAATGCACACTGACTCATGGGGACTCGTGTCACAGTAGGGACCTAAATAGAGGTCCCCATGGGTAAACAAGCTTATAAATCATACAGAATGAGTTTTTTTGGAAATGTAAAAATGCAGAAAGTTTTCTGGGATAGGTAGGTTTAGGGCTAGGGTTAGTGTGAGGAGATAGAGTATACAGTTTGTACAGTATAAAACCATTAAGTCTATGGAGAGTCCCAACAAAGATAGTAAACCGTGTGTGTGTGTGTGTGTGGCGTGGGTGCGATTGAAAAAAAAAAACATACTCCGTCATTATACAGGACGACATTCAAACTGCAAAGTGTTAACTTATATTTGTGTACAGTTGCAATAAAACACAACATTGTGCTTTTGTAAAATAATTTCAAGCAATCCTCCCCCCAAAAGGTGCTAATTTTAAAATTAAACTAAAATGCTCATATTAGCTATTTAAAACGGTGCACATCCACGGTGAGGAACGAGCAGAACAGAGTGAACGTTTTTCAGTTAATTCCTACTTCTATAGGAATTCATTTGAAACGCTCGCTCAACCACTATCAATGTCAGTGCGGACGAACATATTTTACTTTCGTTTTTAAGTTTGCGATTCAAAAGCCCCCAGCGGTGTCACACGTCAATTAACCGGTGGTAAAATATTCTCACCGTCACATACCTAGTATATTTTTATGTAGATACAATAGGCCTACCTGATTTTGAACACAAGAGGGCAGTATAGCCCTATGTATGACTTGACTTTTATGGGACTAAATAGTACAATTACTATTTTTAAACTTATAATTATTAAATTGAAAAAAAAAACAGAATAAAATGGGTTTAGTTGTGATATTTGTATACTTTTATATAGAAATAAATGGTATATAATTACATTTTTAGAAAATTTGAGGCTTTTAGTTTTTCCTTTTTGGACATTACTTTAATCCCTCGCCATAGCAAAACCGTTTGAGATATTTATTATCCGTTCTCAATTTAGCATATTTAATGTATTTTCATCATGTTGAAAAAGTTTGGTGGGAATAAAATAAATAGTTTAAGAGGAGTCGCTAAAAATTCAGAGGCTGATTTTGCAAAAAAAAAATCCACATTCAGACCAAAATATCTGACTTCCTTTTGCTCTGAGCTAATGAATGTAAATTAGAAAGTTGTCCGGCTTGATGAGAACAATATAAAACCTTTTTTTTTTTACTGTATTTAAAACTAACCCCCCCACTTTTGTCAAAAGCATGTTGAAAGTGACACACTTCCTGCTGCCAGTTGGTGGCGCTATAACTTTGACTCACAATAGTTACATCCATCTGATCGGCCTCTTACCATGAACAAACTGCTGAAGTTTCATCAAGATCAGTTAATGTATGCAGAAGTTATTTCACTTCGTGTTTCTCTTTTCTCGCCATAAATTTCGATTCCTCGCCACGGCCAAACCGTTCAAGATATCAAAAATCCGTCCGCAATTTAGCATCCTCAATGTCTTTACTTCATGCTGACTGAGTTTGGAGGTGATTGAATGAATTCTCTAGGAGGAGTACATCACATTCCACAGCAAGCGTTTTCCAAACAACCCATAATAGCCGACTTCCTGTTGGGCTGGCGTGAAACTTGGCAGAGGGAAAGTTGTTCGGCCCCATGAAATCTATATGTGTACCGAGTTTCATATTAATTCATGCAAGCGTGTTTGATATATGGACCAAGTTTTCAGACCCTGTTCAAGAGGGCGCTGTTGAGCCCCCCTGCCACGCCCGTTTCTGAAACTTTTCACATGTCTACTGGCTAATAAGTGTTATGTGTCTGTCGAGTTTCATCCAATTTCAAGCATGTTAAGAGTCTCAAACGCATCCGAAAAGAATATTAAAATTTGATGCGTTGCCACGGCAACAGTATCTAAGATGTCAATAATCCTTTCACAGGTCTACATCTGCCGTGTGTTTACATTATACACATAAAGTTTGAAGCAAATCGGGTAAAATTAAGAGGGTGACTTCAAAGCATTTTGAAAGTGACACACTTCCTGCTGCCAGTTGGTGGCGCTATAACTTTGACTCACAATAGTCACATCCTTGTGATCGGCCTCTTACAACAAACACACTGCGAAAGTTTCATCAAGATCAGTTAATGTATGCAGAAGTTATAACACACTTCCTGTGTCCCATTATTCGCCATAAATTCGTTTCCTCGCCACAGCCAAACCGTTCGAGATATCAAAAATCCGTCCGCAATTTAGCATCCTCAATGTCTTGACTTCATGCACACCGAGTTTGGTTGTGATTGGACGAATATTCTAGGAGGAGTATTTCAAATTCCAGAGGATGCGTTTTTCAAACAACCCATAATAGTTGACTTCCTGTTGGGCTGGTGTAAAACTTAGAGCACGAAAGTTGTTCGGCCCGATGAGATCTATATGTGTACTGAGTTTCATATTATTATATGCAAGCGTGTTTGATTTATAGACCAAGTTTTCGGACACCATTCCAGGGGGCGCTGTCGAGCCCCCGTGCCACGCCCGGGTACCAGCTTCAGTCCGGCCCTGATGGCCGCAGGTTCTGATGTGTGTGCAAAATTTCAAGAGTTTTTGAGCATGTTAAGGGCCCCAAAAGTGCCCAAAAGGTTGACAAAATAATAATAATAATAATAAATAATCCTACCGGAAACAATAGGGCTCTTCGCCCTTTCAGGGCTTGGGCCCTAATAATAAACAGAGCAATTCCAAGAGGGTCCTCACACCATCGGTGCTCGGGCCCTAATAATAATAAACAGAGCAATTCCAAGAGGGTCCTCACACCATCGGTGCTCGGGCCCTAATTAAAGCTGCAAGCAGCGATGAAAGGGCCCTCGCACCCGTGCCGCCGCCACCCGGTGGCTTTAGGAAGACAGAGCATGGTTGGAAAATGTGCATTTAAGGAGGTATATATAGTAGTTGCTAGCATGTTTAGTATGTTTTTAGCATTCTTAGTACACAATAGTTATGTGGTTAGTACTGCATTACTGTGTTAACCATGTCAGTTTCTGTTGCCAGTAGGTGGGGCTATGTCTATATCTGAATATCGCTATGTAGATGTGTTCAGTGCAGGACTTTTATCAAACATGTGGAGTTTGGGGCAGATTGGACATTGTATGCTTGAGTTACAACAACTTCCTTTAGCATTTCTAGCATGTTTTATGATGTTTCTAGCATATTACATATTAATTTTGGGGTAGATTGGACATTGAATGCCTGAGTTACAGCAAATTCATATTTAATTGCAGTAATAGGATGCTTTAACACTTAGCTAAGTATTTGATTGCATGTTTCTAGTATGTTGCTAACATGTTTAGCAGTTGGTGACACTTTTTTATATGTTATTAGGAGTCCAGAATAGTGTTAAACGTCACTTCCTGTTGCCAGCAGGCGGCGCTATGACTATATCTGAATATGAGCATGGACTTGTGTTCAGGAGATAACTATTATCAAACCTTTGAAGTTTGGGGTAGATTGGACATTGTATGCCTAAGTTACAACAACTTCCTTTAGCATTTCTAGCATGCTTTAGAACTTAGCTAGGTGTTGCTAGCATGTTTCTTGCATGTTACATATTAAGTTTGGGGCAGATTGGACATTCCATGCCTGTGTTACAGCAAATTCATATTTAATTGCAGCAATAGCATGCTTTAGCACTTAGCTAAGTGTTTGCTAATATGTTTCTAGTATGTTGTTAGCGTGTTTAGCACTTGCTGGCACTTTTTTATATGTTATCAGGAGTCCACAACAGTGTTTAACATGTCACTTCCTGTTGCCAGCAGGCGGTGCTATGACTGTAACTGAATGAGCATGGTCATGTGTTCAGGACAGAACGCTTATCAAAAGTGTGAAGTTTGGCGCAGATTGGACATTGCCTTCTTGAGTAACAACAACATCCTGTTTCATTGAATTAGCTAAGTATTGCTAGCATGTTTTAACATGTTTCTAGCATTTTTAGAAGTCAATGGCATTTTTAACATGTTGCTAGAACGGCATCAACGTGTTAAACATGACACTTCCTGTTACCAGTAGGTGGCGCTATTACTATAACTGAATATTCTCATGTAGATGTGTTCAGGCCATGACTCTTATCAAACGTGTGAAGTCTGGGGCAGATTGGACATTCTGTGCCTGAGTTACAACAAATTTCTATTTAATTGCAGTAATAGCATGCTTTAGCACTTAGCTAAGTGTTTGCTAGCATGTTTTAGCATGTTTCTAGTATGTTGTTAGCATGTTTAGCACTTGCTGGCACTTTTTTATATGTTATCAGGAGTCCACAAGAGTGTTAAACATGTCACTTCCTGTTGCCAGCAGGTGGCGCTATGACTATAACTGAATATGAGCATGGTCATGTGTTCAGGACAGAACGCTTATCAAAAGTGTGAAGTTTGGGGCAGATTGGACATTCCATGCCTTAGTTACAGCAACTTCCTATTTATTTGCAGCAATAGCATGCTTTAGCACTTAGCTAAGTGTTTGCTAACATGTTTCTAGTATGTTGTTAGCATGTTTAGCACTTGCTGGCACTTTTTTATATGTTATCAGGAGTCCACAACAGTGTTTAACATGTCACTTCCTGTTGCCAGCAGGTGGCGCTATGACTGTAACTGAATATGAGCATGGTCATGTGTTCAGGACAGAACGCTTATCAAACGTGTGAAGTTTGGGGCAGATCGGACATTCCGTGCCTGAGTTACAGCAAATTCCTATTTAATTGCAGTAATAGCATGCTTTAGCACTTAGCTAAGTGTTTGCTAGCATGTTTTAGCATGTTTCTAGTAAGTTGTTAGCATGTTTAGCACTTGCTGGCACTTTTTTATATGTTATCAGGAGTCCACAAGAGTGTTAAACATGTCACTTCCTGTTGCCAGCAGGTGGCGCTATGACTGTAACTGAATATAAGCATGGTCATGTGTTCAGGACAGAACGCTTATCAAAAGTGTGAAGTTTGGGGAAGATTGGACATTCCATGCCTGAGTTACAGCAACTTCCTGTTTCATGGCGAAACATCAAAATTTGTCAGGCCGCCGAGGGCCCGCCCTTCGACGAAAACTCAAGATCTTCGCAATTTAACGTCGCAAAGGCCTTAAGATTACACTCACCAAATTTGAAGATGATCAGATTAAAACTGTAGGAGGAGTTCGTTAAAGTACGAGGCCTGAAAATGGCAAAAAGTGCACAAAAATCAGAGAGGAAGTTGAAAATGGCTGACTTCCTGTTGTGTTTAGAGCTATGCTCCAAGAGACTTTTTTGTAGGTATTAGGTCCTTTCACATATGTACCGAATTTCGTACACGTACGTGGAACACAGCGGGAGGCGCACTCCGTTGAACTTTTATAGGTGGCGCTATCGAGCCATTTTGCCCCGCCCAATTCTGAAACCTATATCAGATGTAAATTTTCGCCAGTTCTGACGCGTGTGCAAAGTTTCGTGAGTTTTCGAGCATGTTTAGGCCCTCAAAAATGCAATTAAATGCGGAGAAGAATAATAATAATAATAATAAACAGAGCAATTCCAAGAGGGTCCTCACACCATCGGTGCTCGGGCCCTAATTAAAGCTGCAAGCAGCGATGAAAGGGCCCTCGCACCCGTGCCATCAACACTCGGTGGCTTTAGGAAGACAGAGCATGGTTGGGAAATGTACATTTAAGGAGGTATATATAGTAAGAGTATGTCAAAGTCAGTTACAAAATGTTTTGTATAATGGTGATAATAGCATGCTTCATGACTCAGCTAAGTGTTGCTAGCATGTTTAGTCTGTTTCTAGCATGCTTAGTACACAATAATTATGTGGTTAGTACTTCATTACTGTGTTAACCATGTCAGTTTCTGTTGCCAGTAGGTGGCGTTATGACTATAACTGAATATGAGCATGGATGTGTGTTCAGGACAGAACTCTTATCAAACGTGTGAAGTTTGGTGCAAATTGGAAATTGCCTTCTTGAGTAACAACAAAGTCATGTTTCATTGAATTAGCATTCTTTAGCACTTAGCTAAGCATTGTTAGCATGTTTTAACATGTTTCTAGCATGTTTAGAACTCAATGGCATTTTTAACCATTGAACGTCTAGAACGGCATCAACGTGTTAAACATGTCACTTCCTGTTGCCAGCAGGTGGCGCTATTACTATAACTGAATATTCTCATGTAGATGTGTTCAGGCCATGACTCTTATCAAACGTGTGAAGTTTGGGGCAGATTGGACATTCCATGCCTGTGTTACAGCAAATTCCAATTTAATTGCAGCAATAGCATGCTTTAGCACTTAGCTAAGTGTTTGCTAGCATGTTTTAACATGTTTCTAGTATGTTGTTAGCATGTTTAGCACTTGCTGGCACTTTTTTTTATATGTTTTTATATGTCCACAACAGTTTTTAACATGTCACTTCCTGTTGCCAGCAGGTGGCACTATGACTGTAACTGAATATGAGCATGGTCATGTGTTCAGGACAGAACGCTTATCAAAAGTGTGAAGTTTGGCGCAGATTGGACATTGCCTTCTTGAGTAACAACAACATCCTGTTTCAGTGAATTAGCATTCTTTAGCACTTAGCTAAGCATTGTTAGCATGTTTTAACATGTTTTAGCATGTTTAGAACTCAATGGCATTTTTAACATGTTGCTAAAACGGCATCAACGTGTTAAACATGTCACTTCCTGTTGCCAGTAGGTGGCGCTATTACTATAAATGAACATTCTCATGTAGATGTATTCAGGCCATGACTCTTATCAAAAGTGTGAAGTTTGGGGCAGATTGGACATTCCATGCCTGGGTTACAGCAAATTCCTATTTAATTGCAATAATAGCATGCTTTAGCACTTAGCTAAGAGTTTGCTAGCATGTTTTAGCATGTCTCTAGTATGTTGGTAGGATGTTTAGCACCTACTGGCATTTTTTTATATGTTATTAGGAGTCAAGAACAGTGTTAAACGTCACTTCCTGTTGCCAGCAGGTGGCGCTATGACTGTAACTGAATATGAGCATGGTCATGTGTTCAGGACAGAACTCTTATCAAACGTGTGAAGTTTGGGGCAGATTGGACATTCCATGCCTGAGTTACAGCAACTTCCTGTTTCATGGCGAAACATCGAAATTTGTCAGGCCGCCGAGGACCCGCCCTTTGACGAAAACTCAAGATCTTCGCAATTTAACGTCACAAAGGCCTTAAGATTACACTCACCAAATTTGAAGATGATCAGATTAAAACTGTAGGAGGAGTTCGTTAAAGTACGAGGCCTGAAAATGGCAAAAACTGCACAAAAATCTGAGAGGAAGTTCAAAATGGCTGACTTCCTGTTGTGTTTAGGGCTATGCTCCAAGAGACTTTTTTGTAGGTATTAGGTCATTACATGTATGTACCGAATTTCGTGCACGTACGTGGAACGTTGCGGGAGGCGCACTCCGTTGAACTTTTATAGGTGGCGCTATCGAGCCATTTTCCCCCGCCCAATTCTGAAACCTATATCAGATGTAAATTTTCGCCAGTTCTGACGCGTGTGCAAAGTTTCGTGAGTTTTCGAGCATGTTTAGGCCCTCAAAAATGCAATTCAATGCGGAGAAGAATAATAATAATAATAATTAAAGCTGCAAGCAGCGATGAAAGGGCCCTCGCACCCGTGCCATCAACACTCGGTGGCTTTAGGAAGACAGAGCATGGTTGGGAAATGTACATTTAAGGAGGTATATATAGTAAGAGTATGTCAAAGTCAGTTACAAAATGTTTTGTATAATGGTGATAATAGCATGCTTCATGACTCAGCTAAGTGTTGCTAGCATGTTTAGTGTGTTTCTAGCATGCTTAGTACACAATAATTATGTGGTTAGTACTGCATTACTGTGTTAACCATGTCAGTTTCTGTTGCCAGTAGGTGGCGTTATGACTATAACTGAATATGAGCTTGGATGTGTGTTCAGGACAGAACTCTTATCAAACGTGTGAAGTTTGGTGCAAATTGGACATTGCCTTCTTGAGTAACAACAAAGTCATGTTTCATTGAATTAGCATGCTTTAGCACTTAGCTAAGCATTGTTAGCATGTTTTAACATGTTTCTAGCATGTTTAGAACTCAATGGCATTTTTAACATGTTGCTAGAACGGCATCAACGTGTTAAACATGTCACTTCCTGTTGCCAGTTGGTGGCGCTATTACTATAATTGAACATTCTCATGTAGATGTGTTCAGGCCATGACTCTTATCAAAAGTGTGAAGTTTGGGGCAGATTGGACATTCCATGCCTGAGTTACAGCAAATTCCTATTTAATTGCAATAATATCATGCTTTAGCACTTGGCTAAGAGTTTGCTAGCATGTTTTAGCATGTTTCTAGTATGTTGTTAGCATGTTTAACACTTGCTGGCACTTTTTTATATGTTATTAGGAGTCCATAACAGTGTTAAACATGTCACTTCCTGTTGCCAGCAGGTGGCGCTATGACTGTAACTGAATATAAGCATGGTCATGTGTTCAGGACAGAACGCTTATCAAAAGTGTGAAGTTTGGGGCAGATTGGACATTCCATGCCTGAGTTACAGCAAATTCATATTTAATTGCAGTAATATCATTCTTTAGCACTTAGTTAAGTGTTTGCTAGTATGTTTTAGCATTTCTCTAGTATGTTGGTAGGATGTTTAGCACCTACTGGCATTTTTTTATATGTTATTAGGAGTCATGAACAGTGTTAAACGTCACTTCCTGTTGCCAGCAGGTGGCGCTATGACTATAACTAAATATGAGCATGGACATGTGTTCAAGAGATAACTCTTATCAAACGTGTGAAGTTTGGGGTAGATTGTACATTGCCTTCTTGAGTAACAACAAAGTCCTGTTTCATTGAATTAGCATGCTTTAGCACTTAGGTAAGTATTGCTAGCATGTTTTAATATGTTTCTAGCATGTTTAGAACTCAATGGCATTTTTAACATGTTGCTAGAACGGCATCAACGTGTTAAACATGTCACTTCCTGTTGCCAGTAGGTGGCGCTATTACTATAACTGAATTTGAGCATAGACATGTGTTCAGGCCATGATTCTTATCAAACGTGTGAAGTTTGGGGTAGATTGGACATTCCATGCCTGAGTTACAGCAAATTCCTATTTAATTGCAGTAATAGCATGCTTTAGCACTTAGCTAAGTGTTTGCTAGCATGTTTCTAGTATGTTGCTAACCTGTTTAACACTTGCTGGCTCTTTTTTTATATGTTATTAGGAGACCACAACAGTGTTAAACATGTCACTTCCTGTTGACAGCAGGTGGCGCTATTACTATAACTGAATATTCTCATGTAGATGTGTTCAGGCCATGACTCTTATCAAACGTGTGAAGTTTGGGGCAGATTGGACATTCCATGCCTGAGTTACAGCAAGTTCCTATTTAATTGCAATAATAGCATGCTTTAGCACTTAGCTAAGAGTTTGCTAGCATGTTTTAGCATGCTTCTAGTATGTTGTTAGCATGTTTAGCACTTGCTGGCACTTTTTTATATGTTATTAGGAGTCCATAACAGTGTTAAACATGTCACTTCCTGTTGCCAGCAGGTGGCGCTATGACTATAACTGAATATGAGCATGGTCATGTGTTCAGGACAGAACGCTTATCAAACGTGTGAAGTTTGGGGCAGATTGGACATTCCATGCCTGAGTTACAGCAACTTCCTGTTTCATGGCGAAACATCGAAATTTGTCAGGCCGCCGAGGACCCGCCCTTCGACGAAAACTCAAGATCTTCGCAATTTAACGTCACAAAGGCCTTAAGATTACACTCACCAAATTTGAAGATGATCAGATTAAAACTGTAGGAGGAGTTCGTTAAAGTACGAGGCCTGAAAATGGCAAAAACTGCACAAAAATCTGAGAGGAAGTTCAAAATGGCTGACTTCCTGTTGTGTTTAGGGCTATGCTCCAAGAGACTTTTTTGTAGGTATTAGGTCATTACATGTATGTACCGAATTTTGTGCACGTACGTGGAACGTTGCGGGAGGCGCACTCCGTTGAACTTTTATAGGTGGCGCTATCGAGCCATTTTGCCCCGTCCAATTCTGAAACCTATATCAGATGTAAATTTTCGCCAGTTCTGACGCCTGTGCAAAGTTTCGTGAGTTTTCGCGCATGTTTAGGCCCTCAAAAATGCAATTCAATGCGGAGAAGAATAATAATAATAATTAAAGCTGCAAGCAGCGATGAAAGGGCCCTCGCACCCGTGCCATCAACACTCGGTGGCTTTAGGAAGACAGAGCATGGTTGGGAAATGTACATTTAAGGAGGTATATATAGTAAGAGTATGTCAAAGTTAGTAACAAAATGTTTTGTATAATGGTGATAATAGCATGCTTCATGACTCAGCTAAGTGTTGCTAGCATGTTTAGTCTGTTTCTAGCATGCTTAGTACACAATAATTATGTGGTTAGCACTGCATTACTGTGTTAACCATGTCAGTTTCTGTTGCCAGTAGGTGGCGTTATGACTATAGCTGAATATGAGCATGGATGTGTGTTCAGGACAGAACTCTTATCAAACGTGTGAAGTTTGGTGCAAATTGGAAATTGCCTTCTTGAGTAACAAAAAAGTCATGTTTCATTGAATTAGCATTCTTTAGCACTTAGCTAAGCATTGTTAGCATGTTTTAACATGTTTCTAGCATGTTTAGAACTCAATGTCATTTTTAACATGTTGCTAGAACGGCATCAACGTGTTAAACATGTCACTTCCTGTTGCCAGTAGGTGGCGCTATTACTAAAAATGAACATTCTCATGTAGATGTATTCAGGCCATGACTCTTATCAAAAGTGTGAAGTTTGGGGCAGATTGGACATTCCATGCCTGAGTTACAGCAAATTCCTATTTAATTGCAATAATAGCATGCTTTAGCACTTAGCTAAGAGTTTGCTAGCATGTTTTAGCATGCTTCTAGTATGTTGTTAGCATGTTTAGCACTTGCTGGCACTTTTTTATATGTTATTAGGAGTCCATAACAGTGTTAAACATGTCACTTCCTGTTGCCAGCAGGTGGCGCTATGACTATAACTGAATATGAGCATGGTCATGTGTTCAGGACAGAACGTTTATTAAAAGTGTGAAGTTTGGCGCAGATTGGACATTGCCTTCTTGAGTAACAACAACATCCTGTTTCATTGAATTAGCATGCTTTAGCACTTAGCTAAGTATTGCTAGTATGTTTTAACATGTTTCTAGCATGTTTAGAAGTCAATGGCATTTTTAACATGTTGCTAGAATGGCATCAACGTGTTAAACATGACACTTCCTGTTACCAGTAGGTGGCGCTATTACTATAACTGAATATTCTCATGTAGATATGTTCAGGACAGAACGCTTATCAAAAGTGTGAAGTTTGGGGCAGATTGGACATTCCATGCCTGAGTTACAGCAAATTCCTATTTAATTGCAATAATAGCATGCTTTAGCACTTAGCTAAGAGTTTGCTAGCATGTTTTAGCATGCTTCTAGTATGTTGTTAGCATGTTTAGCACTTGCTGGCACTTTTTTATATGTTATTAGGAGTCCATAACAGTGTTAAACATGTCACTTCCTGTTGCCAGCAGGTGGCGCTATGACTATAACTGAATATGAGCATGGTCATGTGTTCAGGACAGAACTCTTATCAAACGTATGAAGTTTGGGGCAGATTGGACATTCCATGCCTGAGTTACAGCAACTTCCTGTTTCATGGCGAAACATCAAAATTTGTCAGGCCGCCGAGGACCCGCCCTTCGACGAAAACTCAAGATCTTCGCAATTTAACGTCGCAAAGGCCTTAAGATTACACTCACCAAATTTGAAGATGATCAGATTAAAACTGTAGGAGGAGTTTGTTAAAGTATGAGGCCTGAAAATGTCAAAAACTGCACAAAAATCTGGGAGGAAGTTCAAAATGGCTGACTTCCTGTTGGGTTTAGGGCTATGCTCCAAGAGACTTTTTTGTAGGCATTAGGTCATTACATGTATGTACCGAATTTCGTGCACGTACGTGGAACGTTGCGGGAGGCGTACTCCGTTGAACTTTTATAGGTGGCGCTATCGAGCCGTTTTGCCCCGTCCAATTCTGAAACCTATATCAGATGTAAATTTTCGCCAGTTCTGACGCGTGTGCAAAGTTTCGTGAGTTTTCGCGCATGTTTAGGCCCTCAAAAATGCAATTCAATGCGGAGAAGAAGAATAATAATAATAATAATAATAATAAACAGAGCAATTCCAAGAGGGTCCTCACACCATCGGTGCTCGGGCCCTAATTACAGTAATATCATTCTTTAGCACTTAGCTAAGTGTTTGCTAGTATGTTTTAGCATGTCTCTAGTATGTTGGTAGGATGTTTAGCACCTACTGGCATTTTTTTATATGTTATTAGGAGTCAAGAACAATGTTAAACGTCACTTCCTGTTGCCAGCAGGTGGCGCTATGACTATAACTAAATATGAGCATGGACATGTGTTCAAGAGATAACTCTTATCAAACGTGTGAAGTTTGGGGTAGATTGTACATTGCCTTCTTGAGTAACAACAAAGTCCTGTTTCATTGAATTAGCATGCTTTAGCACTTAGCTAAGTATTGCTAGCATGTTTTAACATGTTTCTAGCATGTTTAGAACTCAATGGCATTTTTAACATGTTGCTAGAACGGCATCAACGTGTTAAACATGTCACTTCCTGTTGCCAGTAGGTGGCGCTATAACTATAACTGAATTTGAGCATAGACATGTGTTCAGGCCATGATTCTTATCAAACGTGTGAAGTTTGGGGCAGATTGGACATTCCATGCCTGAGTTACAGCAAATTCCTATTTAATTGCAGTAATAGCATGCTTTAGCACTTAGCTAAGTGTTTGCTAGCATGTTTCTAGTATGTTGCTAACCTGTTTAGCACTTGCTGGCTCTTTTTTATATGTTATTAGGAGACCACAACAGTGTTAAACATGTCATTTCCTGTTGACAGCAGGTGGCGCTATTACTATAACTGAATATTCTCATGTAGATGTGTTCAGGCCATGACTCTTATCAAACGTGTGAAGTTTGGGGCAGATTGGACATTCCATGCCTGTGTAACAGCAAATTCCTATTTAATTGCAGCAATAGCCTGCTTTAGCACTTAGCTAAGAGTTTGCTAGCATGTTTTAGCATGTTTCTAGTATGTTGTTAGCATGTTTAGCACTTGCTGGCACTTTTTTTATATGTTTTTATATGTCCACAACAGTGTTTAACATGTCACTTCCTGTTGCCAGCAGGTGGCACTATGACTGTAACTGAATATGAGCATGGTCATGTGTTCAGGACAGAACGTTTATTAAAAGTGTGAAGTTTGGCGCAGATTGGACATTGCCTTCTTGAGTAACAACAACATCCTGTTTCATTGAATTAGCATGCTTTACCACTTAGCTAAGTATTGCTAGCATGTTTTAACATAAGCTAGCATGTTTTAACATGTTTCTAGCATGTTTAGACCTCAATGGCATTTTTAACATGTTGCTAGAATGGCATCAACGTGTTAAACATGACACTTCCTGTTGCCAGTAGGTGGCGCTATTACTATAACTGAATATTCTCATGTAGATGTGTTCAGGACAGAACGCTTATCAAAAGTGTGAAGTTTGGGGCAGATTGGATATTCCATTCCTGAGTTACAGCAAATTCCTATTTAATTGCAATAATATGCATGCTTTAGCACTTAGCTAAGAGTTTGCTAGCATGTTTTAGCATGCTTCTAGTATGTTGTTAGCATGTTTAGCACTTGCTGGCACTTTTTTATATGTTATTAGGAGTCCATAACAGTGTTAAACATGTCACTTCCTGTTGCCAGCAGGTGGCGCTATGACTATAACTGAATATGAGCATGGCCATGTGTTCAGGGCAGAACTCTTATCAAACGTGTGAAGTTTGGGGCAGATTGGACATTCCATGCCTGAGTTACAGCAACTTCCTGTTTCATGGCGAAACATCGAAATTTGTAAGGCCGCCGAGGACCCGCCCTTTGACGAAAACTCAAGATCTAAATATGAGCATGGACATGTGTTCAAGAGATAACTCTTATCAAACGTGTGAAGTTTGGGGTAGATTGTACATTGCCTTCTTGAGTAACAACAAAGTCCTGTTTCATTGAATTAGCATGCTTTAACACTTAGCTAAGTATTGCTAGCATGTTTTAATATGTTTCTAGCATGTTTAGAACTCAATGGCATTTTTAACATGTTGCTAGAACGGCATCAACGTGTTAAACATGTCACTTCCTGTTGCCAGTAGGTGGCGCTATTACTATAACTGAATTTGAGCATAGACGTGTGTTCAGGCCATGATTCTTATCAAACGTGTGAAGTTTGGGGCAGATTGGACATTCCATGCCTGAGTTACAGCAAATTCATATTTAATTGCAATAATAGCATGCTTTAGCACTTAGCTAAGAGTTTGCTAGCATGTTTCTAGTATGTTGCTAACCTGTTTAGCACTTGCTGGCTCTTTTTTATATGTTATTAGGAGACCACAACAGTGTTAAACATGTCACTTCCTGTTGACAGCAGGTGGCGCTATTACTATAACTGAATATTCTCATGTAGATGTGTTCAGGCCATGACTCTTATCAAACGTGTGAAGTTTGGGGCAGATTGGACATTCCATGCCTGTGTTACAGCAAATTCCTATTTAATTGCAGCAATAGCATGCTTTAGCACTTAGCTAAGTGTTTGCTAGCATGTTTTAGCATGGTTCTAGTATGTTGTTAGCATGTTTAACACTTGATGGCACTTTTTTTATATGTTTTTATATGTCCACAACAGTGTTTAACATGTCACTTCCTGTTGCCAGCAGGTGGCACTATGACTGTAACTGAATATGAGCATGGTCATGTGTTCAGGACAGAACGTTTATTAAAAGTGTGAAGTTTGGTGCAGAATGGACATTGCCTTCTTGCGTAACAACAACATCCTGTTTCATTGAATTAGCATGCTTTAGCACTTAGCTAAGTATTGCTAGCATGTTTTAACATGTTTCTAGCATGTTTAGAAGTCAATGGCATTTTTAACATGTTGCTAGAATGGCATCAACGTGTTAAACATGACACTTCCTGTTACCAGTAGGTGGCGCTATTTCTATAACTGAATATTCTCATGTAGATGTGTTCAGGACAGAACGCTTATCAAAAGTGTGAAGTTTGGGGCAGATTGGACATTCCATGCCTGAGTTACAGCAAATTCCTATTTAATTGCAATAATAGCATGCTTTAGCACTTAGCTAAGAGTTTGCTAGCATGTTTTAGCATGCTTCTAGTATGTTGTTAGCATGTTTAGCACTTGCTGGCACTTTTTTATATGTTATTAGGAGTCCATAACAGTGTTAAACATGTCACTTCCTGTTGCCAGCAGGTGGCGCTATGACTATAACTGAATATGAGCATGGTCATGTGTTCAGGACAGAACTCTTATCAAACGTGTGAAGTTTGGGGCAGATTGGACATTCCATGCCTGAGTTACAGCAACTTCCTGTTTCATGGCGAAACATCGAAATTTGTCAGGCCGCCGAGGACCCGCCCTTCGACGAAAACTCAAGATCTTCGCAATTTAACGTCGCAAAGGCCTTAAGATTACACTCACCAAATTTGAAGATGATCAGATTAAAACTGTAGGAGGAGTTCGTTAAAGTACGAGGCCTGAAAATGGCAAAAACTGCACAAAAATCTGAGAGGAAGTTCAAAATGGCTGACTTCCTGTTGTGTTTAGGGCTATGCTCCAAGAGACTTTTTTGTAGGTATTAGGTCATTACATGTATGTACCGAATTTCGTGCACGTACGTGGAACGTTGCGGGAGGCGCACTCCGTTGAACTTTTATAGGTGGCGCTATCGAGCCATTTTGCCCCGTCCAATTCTGAAACCTATATCAGATGTAAATTTTCGCCAGTTCTGACGCGTGTGCAAAGTTTTGTGAGTTTTCGAGCATGTTTAGGCCCTCAAAAATGCAATTAAATGCGGAGAAGAATAATAATAATAATAATAAACAGAGCAATTCCAAGAGGGTCCTCACACCATCGGTGCTCGGGCCCTAATAATAATAAACAGAGCAATTCCAAGAGGGTCCTCACACCATCGGTGCTCGGGCCCTAATAATAATAATAATAAACAGAGCAATTCCAAGAGGGTCCTCACACCATCGGTGCTCGGGCCCTAATTAAAGCTGCAAGCAGCGATGAAAGGGCCCTCGCACCCGTGCCATCAACACTCGGTGGCTTTAGGAAGACAGAGCATGGTTGGGAAATGTACATTTAAGGAGGTATATATAGTAAGAGTATGTCAAAGTCAGTTACAAAATGTTTTGTATAATGGTGATAATAGCATGCTTCATGACTCAGCTAAGTGTTGCTAGCATGTTTAGTGTGTTTCTAGCATGCTTAGTACACAATAATTATGTGGTTAGTACTGCTTTACTGTGTTAACCATGTCAGTTTCTGTTGCCAGTAGGTGGCGTTATGACTATAACTGAATATGAGCTTGGATGTGTGTTCAGGACAGAACTCTTATCAAACGTGTGAAGTTTGGTGCAAATTGGACATTGCCTTCTTGAGTAACAACAAAGTCATGTTTCATTGAATTAGCATGCTTTAGCACTTAGCTAAGCATTGTTAGCATGTTTTAACATGTTTCTAGCATGTTTAGAACTCAATGGCATTTTTAACATGTTGCTAGAACGGCATCAACGTGTTAAACATGTCACTTCCTGTTGCCAGTTGGTGGCGCTATTACTATAATTGAACATTCTCATGTAGATGTGTTCAGGCCATGACTCTTATCAAAAGTGTGAAGTTTGGGGCAGATTGGACATTCCGTGCCTGAGTTACAGCAAATTCCTATTTAATTGCAATAATAGCATGCTTTAGCACTTGGCTAAGAGTTTGCTAGCATGTTTTAGCATGTTTCTAGTATGTTGTTAGCATGTTTAACACTTGCTGGCACTTTTTTATATGTTATTAGGAGTCCATAACAGTGTTAAACATGTCACTTCCTGTTGCCAGCAGGTGGCGCTATGACTGTAACTGAATATAAGCATGGTCATGTGTTCAGGACAGAACGCTTATCAAAAGTGTGAAGTTTGGGGCAGATTGGACATTCCATGCCTGAGTTACAGCAAATTCATATTTAATTGCAGTAATATTTTTCTTTAGCACTTAGCTAAGTGTTTGCTAGTATGTTTTAGCATGTCTATAGTATGTTGGTAGGATGTTTAGCACCTACTGGCATTTTTTTATATGTTATTAGGAGTCAAGAACAGTGTTAAACGTCACTTCCTGTTGCCAGCAGGTGGCGCTATGACTATAACTAAATATGAGCATGGACATGTGTTCAAGAGATAACTCTTATCAAACGTGTGACGTTTGGGGTAGATTGTACATTGCCTTCTTGAGTAACAACAAAGTCCTGTTTCATTGAATTAGCATGCTTTAGCACTTAGCTAAGTATTGCTAGTATGTTTTAACATGTTTCTAGCATGTTTAGAAGTCAATGGCATTTTTAACATGTTGCTAGAATGGCATCAACGTGTTAAACATGACACTTCCTGTTACCAGTAGGTGGCGCTATTACTATAACTGAATATTCTCATGTAGATATGTTCAGGACAGAACGCTTATCAAAAGTGTGAAGTTTGGGGCAGATTGGACATTCCATGCCTGAGTTACAGCAAATTCCTATTTAATTGCAATAATAGCATGCTTTAGCACTTAGCTAAGAGTTTGCTAGCATGTTTTAGCATGCTTCTAGTATGTTGTTAGCATGTTTAGCACTTGCTGGCACTTTTTTATATGTTATTAGGAGTCCATAACAGTGTTAAACATGTCACTTCCTGTTGCCAGCAGGTGGCGCTATGACTATAACTGAATATGAGCATGGTCATGTGTTCAGGACAGAACGTTTATTAAAAGTGTGAAGTTTGGCGCAGATTGGACATTGCCTTCTTGAGTAACAACAACATCCTGTTTCATTGAATTAGCATGCTTTAGCACTTAGCTAAGTATTGCTAGTATGTTTTAACATGTTTCTAGCATGTTTAGAAGTCAATGGCATTTTTAACATGTTGCTAGAATGGCATCAACGTGTTAAACATGACACTTCCTGTTACCAGTAGGTGGCGCTATGACTATAACTGAATATGAGCATGGTCATGTGTTCAGGACAGAACTCTTATCAAACGTATGAAGTTTGGGGCAGATTGGACATTCCATGCCTGAGTTACAGCAACTTCCTGTTTCATGGCGAAACATCAAAATTTGTCAGGCCGCCGAGGACCCGCCCTTCGACGAAAACTCAAGATCTTCGCAATTTAACGTCGCAAAGGCCTTAAGATTACACTCACCAAATTTGAAGATGATCAGATTAAAACTGTAGGAGGAGTTCGTTAAAGTATGAGGCCTGAAAATGTCAAAAACTGCACAAAAATCTGGGAGGAAGTTCAAAATGGCTGACTTCCTGTTGGGTTTAGGGCTATGCTCCAAGAGACTTTTTTGTAGGTATTAGGTCATTACATGTATGTACCGAATTTCGTGCACGTACGTGGAACGTTGCGGGAGGCGCACTCCGTTGAACTTTTTATAGGTGGCGCTATCGAGCCGTTTTGCCCCGTCCAATTCTGAAACCTATATCAGATGTAAATTTTCGCCAGTTCTGACGCGTGTGCAAAGTTTCGTGAGTTTTCGCGCATGTTTAGGCCCTCAAAAATGCAATTCAATGCGGAGAAGAAGAATAATAATAATAATAATTAAAGCTGCAAGCAGCGATGAAAGGGCCCTCGCACCCGTGCCATCAACACTCGGTGGCTTTAGGAAGACAGAGCATGGTTGGGAAATGTACATTTAAGGAGGTATATATAGTAAGAGTATGTCAAAGTCAGTTACAAAATGTTTTGTATAATGGTGATAATAGCATGCTTCATGACTCAGCTAAGTGTTGCTAGCATGTTTAGTGTGTTTCTAGCATGCTTAGTACACAATAATTATGTGGTTAGTACTGCATTACTGTGTTAACCATGTCAGTTTCTGTTGCCAGTAGGTGGCGTTATGACTATAACTGAATATGAGCTTGGATGTGTGTTCAGGACAGAACTCTTATCAAACGTGTGAAGTTTGGTGCAAATTGGACATTGCCTTCTTGAGTAACAACAAAGTCATGTTTCATTGAATTAGCATGCTTTAGCACTTAGCTAAGCATTGTTAGCATGTTTTAACATGTTTCTAGCATGTTTAGAACTCAATGGCATTTTTAACATGTTGCTAGAACGGCATCAACGTGTTAAACATGTCACTTCCTGTTGCCAGTTGGTGGCGCTATTACTATAATTGAACATTCTCATGTAGATGTGTTCAGGCCATGACTCTTATCAAAAGTGTGAAGTTTGGGGCAGATTGGACATTCCATGCCTGAGTTACAGCAAATTCCTATTTAATTGCAATAATAGCATGCTTTAGCACTTGGCTAAGAGTTTGCTAGCATGTTTTAGCATGTTTCTAGTATGTTGTTAGCATGTTTAACACTTGCTGGCACTTTTTTATATGTTATTAGGAGTCCATAACAGTGTTAAACATGTCACTTCCTGTTGCCAGCAGGTGGCGCTATGACTGTAACTGAATATAAGCATGGTCATGTGTTCAGGACAGAACGCTTATCAAAAGTGTGAAGTTTGGGGCAGATTGGACATTCCATGCCTGAGTTACAGCAAATTCATATTTAATTGCAGTAATATCATTCTTTAGCACTTAGCTAAGTGTTTGCTAGTATGTTTTAGCATGTCTATAGTATGTTGGTAGGATGTTTAGCACCTACTGGCATTTTTTTATATGTTATTAGGAGTCAAGAACAGTGTTAAACGTCACTTCCTGTTGCCAGCAGGTGGCGCTATGACTATAACTAAATATGAGCATGGACATGTGTTCAAGAGATAACTCTTATCAAACGTGTGACGTTTGGGGTAGATTGTACATTGCCTTCTTGAGTAACAACAAAGTCCTGTTTCATTGAATTAGCATGCTTTAGCACTTAGCTAAGTATTGCTAGTATGTTTTAACATGTTTCTAGCATGTTTAGAAGTCAATGGCATTTTTAACATGTTGCTAGAATGGCATCAACGTGTTAAACATGACACTTCCTGTTACCAGTAGGTGGCGCTATTACTATAACTGAATATTCTCATGTAGATATGTTCAGGACAGAACGCTTATCAAAAGTGTGAAGTTTGGGGCAGATTGGACATTCCATGCCTGAGTTACAGCAAATTCCTATTTAATTGCAATAATAGCATGCTTTAGCACTTGGCTAAGAGTTTGCTAGCATGTTTTAGCATGTTTCTAGTATGTTGTTAGCATGTTTAACACTTGCTGGCACTTTTTTATATGTTATTAGGAGTCCATAACAGTGTTAAACATGTCACTTCCTGTTGCCAGCAGGTGGCGCTATGACTGTAACTGAATATAAGCATGGTCATGTGTTCAGGACAGAACGCTTATCAAAAGTGTGAAGTTTGGGGCAGATTGGACATTCCATGCCTGAGTTACAGCAAATTCATATTTAATTGCAGTAATATCATTCTTTAGCACTTAGCTAAGTGTTTGCTAGTATGTTTTAGCATGTCTATAGTATGTTGGTAGGATGTTTAGCACCTACTGGCATTTTTTTATATGTTATTAGGAGTCAAGAACAGTGTTAAACGTCACTTCCTGTTGCCAGCAGGTGGCGCTATGACTATAACTAAATATGAGCATGGACATGTGTTCAAGAGATAACTCTTATCAAACGTGTGACGTTTGGGGTAGATTGTACATTGCCTTCTTGAGTAACAACAAAGTCCTGTTTCATTGAATTAGCATGCTTTAGCACTTAGCTAAGTTTTGCTAGTATGTTTTAACATGTTTCTAGCATGTTTAGAAGTCAATGGCATTTTTAACATGTTGCTAGAATGGCATCAACGTGTTAAACATGACACTTCCTGTTACCAGTAGGTGGCGCTATTACTATAACTGAATATTCTCATGTAGATATGTTCAGGACAGAACGCTTATCAAAAGTGTGAAGTTTGGGGCAGATTGGACATTCCATGCCTGAGTTACAGCAAATTCCTATTTAATTGCAATAATAGCATGCTTTAGCACTTAGCTAAGAGTTTGCTAGCATGTTTTAGCATGCTTCTAGTATGTTGTTAGCATGTTTAGCACTTGCTGGCACTTTTTTATATGTTATTAGGAGTCCATAACAGTGTTAAACATGTCACTTCCTGTTGCCAGCAGGTGGCGCTATGACTATAACTGAATATGAGCATGGTCATGTGTTCAGGACAGAACTCTTATCAAACGTATGAAGTTTGGGGCAGATTGGACATTCCATGCCTGAGTTACAGCAACTTCCTGTTTCATGGCGAAACATCAAAATTTGTCAGGCCGCCGAGGACCCGCCCTTCGACGAAAACTCAAGATCTTCGCAATTTAACGTCGCAAAGGCCTTAAGATTACACTCACCAAATTTGAAGATGATCAGATTAAAACTGTAGGAGGAGTTCGTTAAAGTATGAGGCCTGAAAATGTCAAAAACTGCACAAAAATCTGGGAGGAAGTTCAAAATGGCTGACTTCCTGTTGGGTTTAGGGCTATGCTCCAAGAGACTTTTTTGTAGGTATTAGGTCATTACATGTATGTACCGAATTTCGTGCACGTACGTGGAACGTTGCGGGAGGCGCACTCCGTTGAACTTTTATAGGTGGCGCTATCGAGCCGTTTTGCCCCGTCCAATTCTGAAACCTATATCAGATGTAAATTTTCGCCAGTTCTGACGCGTGTGCAAAGTTTCGTGAGTTTTCGCGCATGTTTAGGCCCTCAAAAATGCAATTCAATGCGGAGAAGAAGAAGAATAATAATAATTAAAGCTGCAAGCAGCGATGAAAGGGCCCTCGCACCCGTGCCATCAACACTCGGTGGCTTTAGGAAGACAGAGCATGGTTGGGAAATGTACATTTAAGGAGGTATATATAGTAAGAGTATGTCAAAGTCAGTTACAAAATGTTTTGTATAATGGTGATAATAGCATGCTTCATGACTCAGCTAAGTGTTGCTAGCATGTTTAGTGTGTTTCTAGCATGCTTAGTACACAATAATTATGTGGTTAGTACTGCATTACTGTGTTAACCATGTCAGTTTCTGTTGCCAGTAGGTGGCGTTATGACTATAACTGAATATGAGCTTGGATGTGTGTTCAGGACAGAACTCTTATCAAACGTGTGAAGTTTGGTGCAAATTGGACATTGCCTTCTTGAGTAACAACAAAGTCATGTTTCATTGAATTAGCATGCTTTAGCACTTAGCTAAGCATTGTTAGCATGTTTTAACATGTTTCTAGCATGTTTAGAACTCAATGGCATTTTTAACATGTTGCTAGAACGGCATCAACGTGTTAAACATGTCACTTCCTGTTGCCAGTTGGTGGCGCTATTACTATAATTGAACATTCTCATGTAGATGTGTTCAGGCCATGACTCTTATCAAAAGTGTGAAGTTTGGGGCAGATTGGACATTCCATGCCTGAGTTACAGCAAATTCCTATTTAATTGCAATAATAGCATGCTTTAGCACTTGGCTAAGAGTTTGCTAGCATGTTTTAGCATGTTTCTAGTATGTTGTTAGCATGTTTAACACTTGCTGGCACTCTTTTATATGTTATTAGGAGTCCATAACAGTGTTAAACATGTCACTTCCTGTTGCCAGCAGGTGGCGCTATGACTGTAACTGAATATAAGCATGGTCATGTGTTCAGGACAGAACGCTTATCAAAAGTGTGAAGTTTGGGGCAGATTGGACATTCCATGCCTGAGTTACAGCAAATTCATATTTAATTGCAGTAATATCATTCTTTAGCACTTAGCTAAGTGTTTGCTAGTATGTTTTAGCATGTCTATAGTATGTTGGTAGGATGTTTAGCACCTACTGGCATTTTTTTATATGTTATTAGGAGTCAAGAACAGTGTTAAACGTCACTTCCTGTTGCCAGCAGGTGGCGCTATTACTATAACTGAATATTCTCATGTAGATATGTTCAGGACAGAACGCTTATCAAAAGTGTGAAGTTTGGGGCAGATTGGACATTCCATGCCTGAGTTACAGCAAATTCCTATTTAATTGCAATAATAGCATGCTTTAGCACTTAGCTAAGAGTTTGCTAGCATGTTTTAGCATGCTTCTAGTATGTTGTTAGCATGTTTAGCACTTGCTGGCACTTTTTTATATGTTATTAGGAGTCCATAACAGTGTTAAACATGTCACTTCCTGTTGCCAGCAGGTGGCGCTATGACTATAACTGAATATGAGCATGGTCATGTGTTCAGGACAGAACGTTTATTAAAAGTGTGAAGTTTGGCGCAGATTGGACATTGCCTTCTTGAGTAACAACAACATCCTGTTTCATTGAATTAGCATGCTTTAGCACTTAGCTAAGTATTGCTAGTATGTTTTAACATGTTTCTAGCATGTTTAGAAGTCAATGGCATTTTTAACATGTTGCTAGAATGGCATCAACGTGTTAAACATGACACTTCCTGTTACCAGTAGGTGGCGCTATTACTATAACTGAATATTCTCATGTAGATATGTTCAGGACAGAACGCTTATCAAAAGTGTGAAGTTTGGGGCAGATTGGACATTCCATGCCTGAGTTACAGCAAATTCCTATTTAATTGCAATAATAGCATGCTTTAGCACTTAGCTAAGAGTTTGCTAGCATGTTTTAGCATGCTTCTAGTATGTTGTTAGCATGTTTAGCACTTGCTGGCACTTTTTTATATGTTATTAGGAGTCCATAACAGTGTTAAACATGTCACTTCCTGTTGCCAGCAGGTGGCGCTATGACTATAACTGAATATGAGCATGGTCATGTGTTCAGGACAGAACGTTTATTAAAAGTGTGAAGTTTGGCGCAGATTGGACATTGCCTTCTTGAGTAACAACAACATCCTGTTTCATTGAATTAGCATGCTTTAGCACTTAGCTAAGTATTGCTAGTATGTTTTAACATGTTTCTAGCATGTTTAGAAGTCAATGGCATTTTTAACATGTTGCTAGAATGGCATCAACGTGTTAAACATGACACTTCCTGTTACCAGTAGGTGGCGCTATTACTATAACTGAATATTCTCATGTAGATATGTTCAGGACAGAACGCTTATCAAAAGTGTGAAGTTTGGGGCAGATTGGACATTCCATGCCTGAGTTACAGCAAATTCCTATTTAATTGCAATAATAGCATGCTTTAGCACTTAGCTAAGAGTTTGCTAGCATGTTTTAGCATGCTTCTAGTATGTTGTTAGCATGTTTAGCACTTGCTGGCACTTTTTTATATGTTATTAGGAGTCCATAACAGTGTTAAACATGTCACTTTCTGTTGCCAGCAGGTGGCGCTATGACTATAACTGAATATGAGCATGGTCATGTGTTCAGGACAGAACTCTTATCAAACGTATGAAGTTTGGGGCAGATTGGACATTCCATGCCTGAGTTACAGCAACTTCCTGTTTCATGGCGAAACATCAAAATTTGTCAGGCCGCCGAGGACCCGCCCTTTGACGAAAACTCAAGATCTTCGCAATTTAACGTCGCAAAGGCCTTAAGATTACACTCACCAAATTTGAAGATGATCAGATTAAAACTGTAGGAGGAGTTCGTTAAAGTATGAGGCCTGAAAATGTCAAAAACTGCACAAAAATCTGGGAGGAAGTTCAAAATGGCTGACTTCCTGTTGGGTTTAGGGCTATGCTCCAAGAGACTTTTTTGTAGGTATTAGGTCATTACATGTATGTACCGAATTTCGTGCACGTACGTGGAACGTTGCGGGAGGCGCACTCCGTTGAACTTTTATAGGTGGCGCTATCGAGCCGTTTTGCCCCGTCCAATTCTGAAACCTATATCAGATGTAAATTTTCGCCAGTTCTGACGCGTGTGCAAAGTTTCGTGAGTTTTCGCGCATGTTTAGGCCCTCAAAAATGCAATTCAATGCGGAGAAGAATAATAATAATAATAATAATAATAATAATAAACAGAGCAATTCCAAGAGGGTCCTCACACCATCGGTGCTCGGGCCCTAATTAAAGCTGCAAGCAGCGATGAAAGGGCCCTCGCACCCGTGCCATCAACACTCAGTGGCTTTAGGAAGACAGAGCATGGTTGGGCAATGTACATTTAAGGAGGTATATATAGTAAGAGTATGTCAAAGTCAGTTACTAAATGTTTTGTATAATGGGGATAATAGCATGCTTCATGACTCAGCTAAGTGTTGCTAGCATGTTTAGTATGTGTCTAGCATGCTTAGTACACAATAATTATGTTGTTAGTACTGCATTACTGTGTTAACCATGTCAGTTTCTGTTGCCAGTAGTTGGGGCTATGTCTATATCTGAATATTGCTATGTAGATGTGTTCAGTGCAGGACTTTTATCAAACATGTGAAGTTTGGGGCAGATTGGACATTGTATGCTTGAGTTACAACAACTTCCTTTAGCATTTCTAGCATGTTTTATGATGTTTCTAGCATTTTACATATTAATTTTGGGGTAGATTGGACATTGCATTCCTGAGTTACAGCAAATTCATATTTAATTGCAGTAATATCATGCTTTAGCACTTAGCTAAGTGTTTGCTAGTATGTTTTAGCATGTCTCTAGTATGTTGGTAGGATATTTAGCACCTACTGGCATTTTTTTATATGTTATTAGGAGTCCAGAACAGTGTTAAACGTCACTTCCTTTTGCCAGCAGGCGGCGCTATGACTATAACTGAATATGAGCATGGACATGTGTTCAAAAGATAACTCTTATCAAACGTGTGAAGTTTGGGGTAGATTGGACATTTTATGCTTAAATTACAACAACTTCCTTGAGCTTTTATAGCATGCTTTAGAACTTAGCTAAGTGTTGCTAGCATGTTTCTTGCATGTTACATATTAAGTTTGGGGTAGATTGAACATCCCATGCCTGTGTTACAACAAATTCCCATTTAATTGCAGTAATATCATGATTTAACACTTATCTAAGTGATTGATAGCATGTTTTAGCATGTTTCTAGTATGTTGTTAGCATGTTTAGCACATGCTGGCACTTTTTTATATGTTAGTAGGAGTCCACAACAGTGTTTAACATGTCACTTCCTGTTGCCAGCAGGTGGCGCTATGACTGTAACTGAATATGAGCATGGTCATGTGTTCAGGACAGAACGCTTATCAAAAGTGTGAAGTTTGGGGCAGATTGGACATTGCCTTCATGAGTAACAACAACATCCTGTTTCATTGAATTAGCATGCTTTAGCACTCAGCTAAGTTTTGCTAGCATGTTTTAACATGTTTCTAGCATGTTTAGAAGTCAATGGCATTTTTAACATGTTGCTAGAACGGCATCAACGTGTTAAACATGACACTTCCTTTTACCAGTAGGTGGCGCTATTACTATAACTGAATATTCTCATGTAGATGTGTTCAGGCCATGACTCTTATCAAACGTGTGAAGTTTGGGGCAGATTGGACATTCCGTGCCTGAGTTACAGCAAATTCCTATTTAATTGCAGTAATAGCATGCTTTAGCACTAAGCTAAGTGTTTGCTAGCATGTTTTAGCATGCGTCTAGTATGTTGTTAGCATGTTTAGCACTTGCTGGCACTTTTTTATATGTTATCAGGAGTTCACAACAGTGTTAAACATGTCACTTCCTGTTGCCAGCAGGTGGCGCTATGACTGTAACTGAATATGAGCATGGTCATGTGTTCAGGACAGAACGCTTATCAAAAGTGTGAAGTTTGGGGCAGATTGGACATTGCCTTCTTGAGTAACAACAACATCCTGTTTCATTGAATTAGCATGCTTTAGCACTCAGCTAAGTTTTGCTAGCATGTTTTAACATGTTTCTAGCATGTTTAGAACTCAATGGCATTTTTAACATGTTGCTAGAACGGCATCAACGTGTTAAACATGACACTTCCTGTTACCAGTAGGTGGCGCTATTACTATAACTGAATATTCTCATGTAGATGTGTTCAGGCCATGACTCTTATCAAACGTGTGAAGTTTGGGGCAGATTGGACATTCCATGCCTGAGTTACAGCAAATTCCTATTTAATTGCAGTAATAGCATGCTTTAGCACTTAGCTAAGTGTTTGCTAACATGTTTTAGCATGTGTCTAGTATGTTGTTAGCATGTTTAGCACTTGCTGGCACTTTTTTATATGTTATCAGGAGTTCACAACAGTGTTAAACATGTCACTTCCTGTTGCCAGCAGGTGGCGCTATGACTGTAACTGAATATGAGCATGGTCATGTGTTCAGGACAGAACGCTTATCAAAAGTGTGAAGTTTGGGGCAGATTGGACATTCCATGCCTGAGTTACAACAACTTCCTGTTTCATGGCGAAACATCAAAATTTGTCAGGCTGCCGAGGACCCGCCCTTCGACGAAAACTCAAGATCTTCGCAATTTAACGTCGCAAAGGCCTTAAGATTACACTCACCAAATTTGAAGATGATCAGATTAAAACTGTAGGAGGAGTTCGTTAAAGTACGAGGCATGAAAATGGCAAAAACTGCACAAAAATCTGAGAGGAAGTTGAAAATGGCTGACTTCCTGTTGTGTTTAGGGCTACGCTCCAAGAGACTTTTTTGTAGGTATTAGGTCCTTACATGTATGTACCGAATTTCGTACACGTACGTGGAACATAGCGGGAGGCGCACTCCGTTGAACTTTTATAGGTGGCGCTATCGAGCCATTTTGCCCCGCCCAATTATGAAACCTATATCAGATGTAAATTTTCGCCAGTTCTGATGCGTGTGCAAAGTTTCGTGAGTTTTCGAGCATGTTTAGGCCCTCAAAAATGCGATTAAATTCGGAGAAGAATAATAATAATAATAATAAACAGAGCAATTCCAAGAGGGTCCTCACACCATCGGTGCTCGGGCCCTAATAATAATAAACAGAGCAATTCCAAGAGGGTCCTCACACCATCGGTGCTCGGGCCCTAATAATAATTAAAGCTGCAAGCAGCGATGAAAGGGCCCTCGCACCCGTGCCGCCGCCACCCGGTGGCTTTAGGAAGACAGAGCATGGTTGGAAAATGTGCATTTAAGGAGGTATATATAGTAGTTGCTAGCATGTTTAGTATGTTTTTAGCATGCTTAGTACACAATAGTTATGTGGTTAGTACTGCATTACTGTGTTAACCATGTCAGTTTCTGTTGCCAGTAGGTGGGGCTATGTCTATATCTGAATATCGCTATGTAGATGTGTTCAGTGCAGGACTTTTATCAAACATGTGGAGTTTGGGGCAGATTGGACATTGTATGCTTGAGTTACAACAACTTCCTTTAGCATTTCTAGCATGTTTTATGATGTTTCTAGCATATTACATATTAATTTTGGGGTAGATTGGACATTGAATGCCTGAGTTACAGCAAATTCATATTTAATTGCAGTAATAGGATGCTTTAACACTTAGCTAAGTATTTGATTGCATGTTTCTAGTATGTTGCTAACATGTTTAGCAGTTGGTGACACTTTTTTATATGTTATTAGGAGTCCAGAATAGTGTTAAACGTCACTTCCTGTTGCCAGCAGGCGGCGCTATGACTATATCTGAATATGAGCATGGACTTGTGTTCAGGAGATAACTATTATCAAACGTTTGAAGTTTGGGGTAGATTGGACATTGTATGCCTAAGTTACAACAACTTCCTTTAGCATTTCTAGCATGCTTTAGAACTTAGCTAGGTGTTGCTAGCATGTTTCTTGCATGTTACATATTAAGTTTGGGGCAGATTGGACATTCCATGCCTGTGTTACAGCAAATTCATATTTAATTGCAGCAATAGCATGCTTTAGCACTTAGCTAAGTGTTTGCTAATATGTTTCTAGTATGTTGTTAGCGTGTTTAGCACTTGCTGGCACTTTTTTATATGTTATCAGGAGTCCACAACAGTGTTTAACATGTCACTTCCTGTTGCCAGCAGGCGGTGCTATGACTGTAACTGAATGAGCATGGTCATGTGTTCAGGACAGAACGCTTATCAAAAGTGTGAAGTTTGGCGCAGATTGGACATTGCCTTCTTGAGTAACAACAACATCCTGTTTCATTGAATTAGCTAAGTATTGCTAGCATGTTTTAACATGTTTCTAGCATTTTTAGAAGTCAATGGCATTTTTAACATGTTGCTAGAACGGCATCAACGTGTTAAACATGACACTTCCTGTTACCAGTAGGTGGCGCTATTACTATAACTGAATATTCTCATGTAGATGTGTTCAGGCCATGACTCTTATCAAACGTGTGAAGTCTGGGGCAGATTGGACATTCTGTGCCTGAGTTACAACAAATTTCTATTTAATTGCAGTAATAGCATGCTTTAGCACTTAGCTAAGTGTTTGCTAGCATGTTTTAGCATGTTTCTAGTATGTTGTTAGCATGTTTAGCACTTGCTGGCACTTTTTTATATGTTATCAGGAGTCCACAAGAGTGTTAAACATGTCACTTCCTGTTGCCAGCAGGTGGCGCTATGACTATAACTGAATATGAGCATGGTCATGTGTTCAGGACAGAACGCTTATCAAAAGTGTGAAGTTTGGGGCAGATTGGACATTCCATGCCTTAGTTACAGCAACTTCCTATTTATTTGCAGCAATAGCATGCTTTAGCACTTAGCTAAGTGTTTGCTAACATGTTTCTAGTATGTTGTTAGCATGTTTAGCACTTGCTGGCACTTTTTTATATGTTATCAGGAGTCCACAACAGTGTTTAACATGTCACTTCCTGTTGCCAGCAGGTGGCGCTATGACTGTAACTGAATATGAGCATGGTCATGTGTTCAGGACAGAACGCTTATCAAACGTGTGAAGTTTGGGGCAGATCGGACATTCCGTGCCTGAGTTACAGCAAATTCCTATTTAATTGCAGTAATAGCATGCTTTAGCACTTAGCTAAGTGTTTGCTAGCATGTTTTAGCATGTTTCTAGTAAGTTGTTAGCATGTTTAGCACTTGCTGGCACTTTTTTATATGTTATCAGGAGTCCACAAGAGTGTTAAACATGTCACTTCCTGTTGCCAGCAGGTGGCGCTATGACTGTAACTGAATATAAGCATGGTCATGTGTTCAGGACAGAACGCTTATCAAAAGTGTGAAGTTTGGGGAAGATTGGACATTCCATGCCTGAGTTACAGCAACTTCCTGTTTCATGGCGAAACATCAAAATTTGTCAGGCCGCCGAGGGCCCGCCCTTCGACGAAAACTCAAGATCTTCGCAATTTAACGTCGCAAAGGCCTTAAGATTACACTCACCAAATTTGAAGATGATCAGATTAAAACTGTAGGAGGAGTTCGTTAAAGTACGAGGCCTGAAAATGGCAAAAAGTGCACAAAAATCAGAGAGGAAGTTGAAAATGGCTGACTTCCTGTTGTGTTTAGAGCTATGCTCCAAGAGACTTTTTTGTAGGTATTAGGTCCTTTCACATATGTACCGAATTTCGTACACGTACGTGGAACACAGCGGGAGGCGCACTCCGTTGAACTTTTATAGGTGGCGCTATCGAGCCATTTTGCCCCGCCCAATTCTGAAACCTATATCAGATGTAAATTTTCGCCAGTTCTGACGCGTGTGCAAAGTTTCGTGAGTTTTCGAGCATGTTTAGGCCCTCAAAAATGCAATTAAATGCGGAGAAGAATAATAATAATAATAATAATTAAAGCTGCAAGCAGCGATGAAAGGGCCCTCGCACCCGTGCCATCAACTCTCGGTGGCTTTAGGAAGACAGAGCATGGTTGGGAAATGTACATTTAAGGAGGTATATATAGTAAGAGTATGTCAAAGTCAGTTACAAAATGTTTTGTATAATGGTGATAATAGCATGCTTCATGACTCAGCTAAGTGTTGCTAGCATGTTTAGTGTGTTTCTAGCATGCTTAGTACACAATAATTATGTGGTTAGTACTGCATTACTGTGTTAACCATGTCAGTTTCTGTTGCCAGTAGGTGGGGTTATGACTATAACTGAATATGAGCTTGGATGTGTGTTCAGGACAGAACTCTTATCAAACGTGTGAAGTTTGGTGCAAATTGGACATTGCCTTCTTGAGTAACAACAAAGTCATGTTTCATTGAATTAGCATGCTTTAGCACTTAGCTAAGCATTGTTAGCATGTTTTAACATGTTTCTAGCATGTTTAGAACTCAATGGCATTTTTAACATGTTGCTAGAACGGCATCAACGTGTTAAACATGTCACTTCCTGTTGCCAGTTGGTGGCGCTATTACTATAATTGAACATTCTCATGTAGATGTGTTCAGGCCATGACTCTTATCAAAAGTGTGAAGTTTGGGGCAGATTGGACATTCCATGCCTGAGTTACAGCAAATTCCTATTTAATTGCAATAATAGCATGCTTTAGCACTTGGCTAAGAGTTTGCTAGCATGTTTTAGCATGTTTCTAGTATGTTGTTAGCATGTTTAACACTTGCTGGCACTTTTTTATATGTTATTAGGAGTCCATAACAGTGTTAAACATGTCACTTCCTGTTGCCAGCAGGTGGCACTATGACTGTAACTGAATATAAGCATGGTCATGTGTTCAGGACAGAACGCTTATCAAAAGTGTGAAGTTTGGGGCAGATTGGACATTCCATGCCTGAGTTACAGCAAATTCATATTTAATTGCAGTAATATCATTCTTTAGCACTTAGCTAAGTGTTTGCTAGTATGTTTTAGCATGTCTATAGTATGCTGGTAGGATGTTTAGCACCTACTGGCATTTTTTTATATGTTATTAGGAGTCAAGAACAGTGTTAAACGTCACTTCCTGTTGCCAGCAGGTGGCGCTATGACTATAACTAAATATGAGCATGGACATGTGTTCAAGAGATAACTCTTATCAAACGTATGACGTTTGGGGTAGATTGTACATTGCCTTCTTGAGTAACAACAAAGTCCTGTTTCATTGAATTAGCATGCTTTAGCACTTAGCTAAGTATTGCTAGTATGTTTTAACATGTTTCTAGCATGTTTAGAAGTCAATGGCATTTTTAACATGTTGCTAGAATGGCATCAACGTGTTAAACATGACACTTCCTGTTACCAGTAGGTGGCGCTATTACTATAACTGAATATTCTCATGTAGATATGTTCAGGACAGAACGCTTATCAAAAGTGTGAAGTTTGGGGCAGATTGGACATTCCATGCCTGAGTTACAGCAAATTCCTATTTAATTGCAATAATAGCATGCTTTAGCACTTAGCTAAGAGTTTGCTAGCATGTTTTAGCATGCTTCTAGTATGTTGTTAGCATGTTTAGCACTTGCTGGCACTTTTTTATATGTTATTAGGAGTCCATAACAGTGTTAAACATGTCACTTCCTGTTGCCAGCAGGTGGCGCTATGACTATAACTGAATATGAGCATGGTCATGTGTTCAGGACAGAACGTTTATTAAAAGTGTGAAGTTTGGCGCAGATTGGTCATTGCCTTCTTGAGTAATAACAACATCCTGTTTCATTGAATTAGCATGCTTTAGCACTTAGCTAAGTATTGCTAGTATGTTTTAACATGTTTCTAGCATGTTTAGAAATCAATGGCATTTTTAACATGTTGCTAGAATGGCATCAACGTGTTAAACATGACACTTCCTGTTACCAGTAGGTGGCGCTATTACTATAACTGAATATTCTCATGTAGATATGTTCAGGACAGAACGCTTATCAAAAGTGTGAAGTTTGGGGCAGATTGGACATTCCATGCCTGAGTTACAGCAAATTCCTATTTAATTGCAATAATAGCATGCTTTAGCACTTAGCTAAGAGTTGCATGTTTTAGCATGCTTCTAGTATGTTGTTAGCCTTTTTAGCACTTGCTGGCACTTTTTTATATGTTATTAGGAGTCCATAACAGTGTTAAACATGTCACTTCCTGTTGCCAGCAGGTGGCGCTATGACTATAACTGAATATGAGCATGGTCATGTGTTCAGGACAGAACTCTTATCAAACGTATGAAGTTTGGGGCAGATTGGACATTCCATGCCTGAGTTACAGCAACTTCCTGTTTCATGGCGAAACATCAAAATTTGTCAGGCCGCCGAGGACCCGCCCTTTGACGAAAACTCAAGATCTTCGCAATTTAACATCGCAAAGGCCTTAAGATTACACTCACCAAATTTGAAGATGATCAGATTAAAACTGTAGGAGGAGTTCGTTAAAGTACGAGGCATGAAAATGGCAAAAACTGCACAAAAATCTGAGAGGAAGTTGAAAATGGCTGACTTCCTGTTGTGTTTAGGGCTACGCTCCAAGAGACTTTTTTGTAGGTATTAGGTCCTTACATGTATGTACCGAATTTCGTACACGTACGTGGAACATAGCGGGAGGCGCACTCCGTTGAACTTTTATAGGTGGCGCTATCGAGCCATTTTGCCCCGCCCAATTCTGAAACCTATATCAGATGTAAATTTTCGCCAGTTCTGATGCGTGTGCAAAGTTTCGTGAGTTTTCGAGCATGTTTAGTCCCTCAAAAATGCGATTAAATTCGGAGAAGAATAATAATAATAATAATTAAAGCTGCAAGCAGCGATGAAAGGGCCCTCGCACCCGTGCCATCAACACTCGGTGGCTTTAGGAAGACAGAGCATGGTTGGGAAATGTACATTTAAGGAGGTATATATAGTAAGAGTATGTCAAAGTCAGTTACAAAATGTTTTGTATAATGGTGATAATAGCATGCTTCATGACTCAGCTAAGTGTTGCTAGCATGTTTAGTGTGTTTCTAGCATGCTTAGTACACAATAATTATGTGGTTAGTACTGCATTACTGTGTTAACCATGTCAGTTTCTGTTGCCAGTAGGTGGCGTTATGACTATAACTGAATATGAGCTTGGATGTGTGTTCAGGACAGAACTCTTATCAAACGTGTGAAGTTTGGTGCAAATTGGACATTGCCTTCTTGAGTAACAACAAAGTCATGTTTCATTGAATTAGCATGCTTTAGCACTTAGCTAAGCATTGTTAGCATGTTTTAACATGTTTCTAGCATGTTTAGAACTCAATGGCATTTTTAACATGTTGCTAGAACGGCATCAACGTGTTAAACATGTCACTTCCTGTTGCCAGTTGGTGGCGCTATTACTATAATTGAACATTCTCATGTAGATGTGTTCAGGCCATGACTCTTATCAAAAGTGTGAAGTTTGGGGCAGATTGGACATTCCATGCCTGAGTTACAGCAAATTCCTATTTAATTGCAATAATAGCATGCTTTAGCACTTGGCTAAGAGTTTGCTAGCATGTTTTAGCATGTTTCTAGTATGTTGTTAGCATGTTTAACACTTGCTGGCACTTTTTTATATGTTATTAGGAGTCCATAACAGTGTTAAACATGTCACTTCCTGTTGCCAGCAGGTGGCGCTATGACTGTAACTGAATATAAGCATGGTCATGTGTTCAGGACAGAACGCTTATCAAAAGTGTGAAGTTTGGGGCAGATTGGACATTCCATGCCTGAGTTACAGCAAATTCATATTTAATTGCAGTAATATCATTCTTTAGCACTTAGCTAAGTGTTTGCTAGTATGTTTTAGCATGTCTATAGTATGTTGGTAGGATGTTTAGCACCTACTGGCATTTTTTTATATGTTATTAGGAGTCAAGAACAGTGTTAAACGTCACTTCCTGTTGCCAGCAGGTGGCGCTATGACTATAACTAAATATGAGCATGGACATGTGTTCAAGAGATAACTCTTATCAAACGTGTGACGTTTGGGGTAGATTGTACATTGCCTTCTTGAGTAACAACAAAGTCCTGTTTCATTGAATTAGCATGCTTTAGCACTTAGCTAAGTATTGCTAGTATGTTTTAACATGTTTCTAGCATGTTTAGAAGTCAATGGCATTTTTAACATGTTGCTAGAATGGCATCAACGTGTTAAACATGACACTTCCTGTTACCAGTAGGTGGCGCTATTACTATAACTGAATATTCTCATGTAGATATGTTCAGGACAGAACGCTTATCAAAAGTGTGAAGTTTGGGGCAGATTGGACATTCCATGCCTGAGTTACAGCAAATTCCTATTTAATTGCAATAATAGCATGCTTTAGCACTTAGCTAAGAGTTTGCTAGCATGTTTTAGCATGCTTCTAGTATGTTGTTAGCATGTTTAGCACTTGCTGGCACTTTTTTATATGTTATTAGGAGTCCATAACAGTGTTAAACATGTCACTTCCTGTTGCCAGCAGGTGGCGCTATGACTATAACTGAATATGAGCATGGTCATGTGTTCAGGACAGAACGTTTATTAAAAGTGTGAAGTTTGGCGCAGATTGGACATTGCCTTCTTGAGTAACAACAACATCCTGTTTCATTGAATTAGCATGCTTTAGCACTTAGCTAAGTATTGCTAGTATGTTTTAACATGTTTCTAGCATGTTTAGAAGTCAATGGCATTTTTAACATGTTGCTAGAATGGCATCAACATGTTAAACATGACACTTCCTGTTACCAGTAGGTGGCGCTATTACTATAACTGAATATTCTCATGTAGATATGTTCAGGACAGAACGCTTATCAAAAGTGTGAAGTTTGGGGCAGATTGGACATTCCATGCCTGAGTTACAGCAAATTCCTATTTAATTGCAATAATAGCATGCTTTAGCACTTAGCTAAGAGTTTGCTAGCATGTTTTAGCATGCTTCTAGTATGTTGTTAGCATGTTTAGCACTTGCTGGCACTTTTTTATATGTTATTAGGAGTCCATAACAGTGTTAAACATGTCACTTCCTGTTGCCAGCAGGTGGCGCTATGACTATAACTGAATATGAGCATGGTCATGTGTTCAGGACAGAACTCTTATCAAACGTATGAAGTTTGGGGCAGATTGGACATTCCATGCCTGAGTTACAGCAACTTCCTGTTTCATGGCGAAACATCAAAATTTGTCAGGCCGCCGAGGACCCGCCCTTCGACGAAAACTCAAGATCTTCGCAATTTAACGTCGCAAAGGCCTTAAGATTACACTCACCAAATTTGAAGATGATCAGATTAAAACTGTAGGAGGAGTTCGTTAAAGTATGAGGCCTGAAAATGTCAAAAACTGCACAAAAATCTGGGAGGAAGTTCAAAATGGCTGACTTCCTGTTGGGTTTAGGGCTATGCTCCAAGAGACTTTTTTGTAGGTATTAGGTCATTACATGTATGTACCGAATTTTGTGCACGTACGTGGAACGTTGCGGGAGGCGCACTCCGTTGAACTTTTATAGGTGGCGCTATCGAGCCGTTTTGCCCCGTCCAATTCTGAAACCTATATCAGATGTAAATTTTCGCCAGTTCTGACGCGTGTGCAAAGTTTCGTGAGTTTTCGCGCATGTTTAGGCCCTCAAAAATGCAATTCAATGCGGAGAAGAAGAATAATAATAATAATAATAATAATAATAATAAACAGAGCAATTCCAAGAGGGTCCTCACACCATCGGTGCTCGGGCCCTAATTAAAGCTGCAAGCAGCGATGAAAGGGCCCTCGCACCCGTGCCATCAACACTCGGTGGCTTTAGGAAGACAGAGCATGGTTGGGAAATGTACATTTAAGGAGGTATATATAGTAAGAGTATGTCAAAGTTAGTAACAAAATGTTTTGTAATGGTGATAATAGCATGCTTCATGACTCAGCTAAGTGTTGCTAGCATGTTTAGTCTGTTTCTAGCATGCTTAGTACACAATAATTATGTGGTTAGTACTGCATTACTGTGTTAACCATGTCAGTTTCTGTTGCCAATAGGTGGCGTTATGACTATTGCTGAATATGAGCATGGATGTGTGTTCAGGACAGAACTCTTATCAAACGTGTGAAGTTTGGTGCAAATTGGAAATTGCCTTCTTGAGTAACAAAAAAGTCATGTTTCATTGAATTAGCATTTTTTAGCACTTAGCTAAGCATTGTTAGCATGTTTTAACATGTTTCTAGCATGTTTAGAACTCAATGGCATTTTTAACATGTTGCTAGAACGGCATCAACGTGTTAAACATGTCACTTCCTGTTGCCAGTAGGTGGCGCTATTACTATAAATGAACATTCTCATGTAGATGTATTCAGGCCATGACTCTTATCAAAAGTGTGAAGTTTGGGGCAGATTGGACATTCCATGCCTGAGTTACAGCAAATTCCTATTTAATTGCAATAATAGCATGCTTTAGCACTTAGCTAAGAGTTTGCTAGCATGTTTTAGCATGTTTATAATATGTTGTTAGCATGTTTAAAACTTGCTGGCACTTTTTTATATGTTATTAGGAGTCCATAACAGTGTTAAACATGTCACTTCCTGTTGCCAGCAGGTGGCGCTATGTCTGTAACTGAATATAAGCATGGTCATGTGTTCAGGACAGAACGCTTATCAAAAGTGTGAAGTTTGGGGCAGATTGGACATTCCATGCCTGAGTTACAGCAAATTCATATTTAATTGCAGTAATATCATTCTTTAGCACTTAGCTAAGTGTTTGCTAGTATGTTTTAGCATGTCTCTAGTATGTTGGTAGGATGTTTAGCACCTACTGGCATTTTTTTATATGTTATTAGGAGTCAAGAACAGTGTTAAACATCCCTTCCTGTTGCCAGCAGGTGGCGCTATGACTATAACTAAATATGAGCATGGACATGTGTTCAAGAGATAACTCTTATCAAACGTGTGAAGTTTGGGGTAGATTGTACATTGCCTTCTTGAGTAACAACAAAGTCCTGTTTCATTGAATTAGCATGCTTTAGCACTTAGCTAAGTATTGCTAGCATGTTTTAATATGTTTCTAACATGTTTAGAACTCTATGGCATTTTTAACATGTTGCTAGAATGGCATCAACGTGTTAAACATGACACTTCCTGTTACCAGTAGGTGGCGCTATTACTATAACTGAATTTGAGCATAGACATGTGTTCAGGTCATGATTCTTATCAAACGTGTGAAGTTTGGGGCAGATTGGACATTCCATGCCTGGGTTACAGCAAATTCCTATTTAATTGCAATAATAGCATGCTTTAGCACTTAGCTAAGAGTTTGCTAGCATGTTTTAGCATGCTTCTAGTATGTTGTTAGCATGTTTAGCACTTGCTGGCACTTTTTTATATGTTATTAGGAGTCCATAACAGTGTTAAACATGTCACTTCCTGTTGCCAGCAGGTGGCGCTATGACTGTAACTGAATATGAGCATGGTCATGTGTTCAGGACAGAACGCTTATCAAAAGTGTGAAGTTTGGGGCAGATTGGACATTCCATGCCTGAGTTACAGCAACTTCCTGTTTCATGGCGAAACATCGAAATTTGTCAGGCCGCCGAGGACCCGCCCTTTGACGAAAACTCAAGATCTTCGCAATTTAACGTCGCAAAGGCCTTAAGATTACACTCACCAAATTTGAAGATGATCAGATTAAAACTGTAGGAGGAGTTCGTTAAAGTACGAGGCCTGAAAATGGCAAAAACTGCACAAAAATCTGAGAGGAAGTTCAAAATGGCTGACTTCCTGTTGTGTTTAGGGCTATGCTTCAAGAGACTTTTTTGTAGGTATTAGGTCATTACACGTATGTACCGAATTTCGTGCACGTACGTGGAACGTTGCGGGAGGCGCACTCCGTTGAACTTTTATAGGTGGCGCTATCGAGCCATTTTGCCCCGTCCAATTCTGAAACCTATATCAGATGTAAATTTTCGCCAGTTCTGACGCGTGTGCAAAGTTTCGTGAGTTTTCGAGCATGTTTAGGCCCTCAAAAATGCAATTCAATGCGGAGAAGAAGAAGAAGAAGAATAATAATAATAATTAAAGCTGCAAGCAGCGATGAAAGGGCCCTCGCACCCATGCCATCAACACTCGGTGGCTTTAGGAAGACAGAGCATGGTTGGGAAATGTACATTTAAGGAGGTATATATAGTAAGAGTATGTCAAAGTCAGTTACAAAATGTTTTGTATAATGGTGATAATAGCATGCTTCATGACTCAGCTAAGTGTTGCTAGCATGTTTAGTCTGTTTCTAGCATGCTTAGTACACAATTATTATGTGGTTAGTACTGCATTACTGTGTTAACCATGTCAGTTTCTGTTGCCAGTAGGTTGCGTTATGACTATAACTGAATATGAGCATGGATGTGTGTTCAGGACAGAACTCTTATCAAACGTGTGAAGTTTGGTGCAAATTGGACATTGCCTTCTTGAGTAACAACAAAGTCATGTTTCATTGAATTAGCATTCTTTAGCACGTACCTAAGCATTGTTAGCATGTTTTAACATGTTTCTAGCATGTTTAGAACTCAATGGCATTTTTAACATGTTGCTAGAACGGCATCAACGTGTTAAACATGTCACTTCCTGTTGCCAGTAGGTGGCGCTATTACTATAACTGAACATTCTCATGTAGATGTGTTCAGGCCATGACTCTTATCAAAAGTGTGAAGTTTGGGGCAGATTGGACATTCCATGCCTGAGTTACAGCAAATTCCTATTTAATTGCAATAATAGCATGCGTTAGCACTTAGCTAAGAGTTTGCTAGCATGTTTTAGCATGTTTCTAGTATGTTGTTAGCATGTTTAACACTTGCTGGCACTTTTTTATATGTTATTAGGAGTCCATAACAGTGTTAAACATGTCACTTCCTGTTGCCAGCAGGTGGCGCTATGACTGTAACTGAATATAAGCATGGTCATGTGTTCAGGACAGAACGCTTATCAAAAGTGTGAAGTTTGGGGCAGATTGGACATTCCATGCCTGAGTTACAGCAAATTCATATTTAATTGCAGTAATATCATTCTTTAGCACTTAGCTAAGTGTTTGCTAGTATGTTTCAGCATGTCTCTAGTATGTTGGTAGGATGTTTAGCACCTACTGGCATTTTTTTATATGTTATTAGGAGTCAAGAACAGTGTTAAACGTCACTTCCTGTTGCCAGCAGGTGGCGCTATGACTATAACTAAATATGAGCATGGACATGTGTTCAAGAGATAACTCTTATCAAACGTGTGAAGTTTGGGGTAGATTGTACATTGCCTTCTTGAGTAACAACAAAGTCCTGTTTCATTGAATTAGCATGCTTTAGCATTTAGCTAAGTATTGCTAGCATGTTTTAACATGTTTCTAGCATGTTTAGAACTCAATGGCATTTTTAACATGTTGCTAGAACGGCATCAACGTGTTAAACATGTCACTTCCTGGTGCCAGTAGGTGGCGCTATTACTATAACTAAATTTGAGCATAGACATGTGTTCAGGCCATGATTCTTATCAAACGTGTGAAGTTTGGGGCAGATTGGACATTCCATGCCTGAGTTACAGCAAATTCCTATTTAATTGCAATAATAGCATGCTTTAGCACTTAGCTAAGAGTTTGCTAGCATGTTTTAGCATGTTTGTAGTATGTTGTTAGCATGTTTAACACTTGCTGGCACTTTTTTATATGTTATTAGGAGTCCATAACAGTGTTAAACATGTCACTTCCTGTTGCCAGCAGGTGGCGCTATGACTGTAACTGAATATAAGCATGGTCATGTGTTCAGGACAGAACGCTTATCAAAAGTGTGAAGTTTGGTGCAGATTGGACATTGCCTTCTTGAGTAACAACAACATCCTGTTTCATTGAATTAGCATGCTTTAGCACTTAGCTAAGTATTGCTAGCATGTTTTAACATGTTTCTAGCATGTTTAGAAGTCAATGGCATTTTTAACATGTTGCTAGAATGGCATCAACGTGTTAAACATGACACTTCCTGTTACCAGTAGGTGGCGCTATTACTATAACTGAATATTCTCATGTAGATGTGTTCAGGACAGAACGCTTATCAAAAGTGTGAAGTTTGGGGCAGATTGGACATTCCATGCCTGAGTTACAGCAAATTCCTATTTAATTGCAATAATAGCATGCTTTAGCACTTAGCTAAGAGTTTGCTAGCATGTTTTAGCATGCTTCTAGTATGTTGTTAGCATGTTTAGCACTTGCTGGCACTTTTTTATATGTTATTAGGAGTCCATAACAGTGTTAAACATGTCACTTCCTGTTGCCAGCAGGTGGCGCTATGACTGTAACTGAATATGAGCATGGTCATGTGTTCAGGACAGAACTCTTATCAAAAGTGTGAAGTTTGGGGCAGATTGGACATTCCATGCCTGAGTTACAGCAACTTCCTGTTTCATGGCGAAACATCGAAATTTGTCAGGCCGCCGAGGACCCGCACTTCGACGAAAACTCAAGATCTTCGCAATTTAACGTCGCAAAGGCCTGAAGATTACACTCACCAAATTTGAAGATGATCAGATTAAAACTGTAGGAGGAGTTCGTTAAAGTACGAGGCCTGAAAATGGCAAAAACTGCACAAAAATCTGAGAGGAAGTTCAAAATGGCTGACTTCCTGTTGTGTTTAGGGCTACGCTCCAAGAGACTTTTTTGTAGGTATTAGGTAATTACATGTATGTACCGAATTTCGTGCACGTACGTGGAACGATGCGGGAGGCGCACTCCGTTGAACTTTTATAGGTGGCGCTATCGAGCCGTTTTGCCCCGTCCAATTCTGAAACCTATATCAGATGTAAATTTTCGCCAGTTCTGACGCGTGTGCAAAGTTTCGTGAGTTTTCGAGCATGTTTAGGCCCTCAAAAATGCAATTCAATGCGGAGAAGAAGAATAATAATAATAATTAAAGCTGCAAGCAGCGATGAAAGGGCCCTCGCACCCGTGCCATCAACACTCGGTGGCTTTAGGAAGACAGAGCATGGTTGGGAAATGTACATTTAAGGAGGTATATATAGTAAGAGTATGTCAAAGTCAGTTACAAAATGTTTTGTATAATGGTGATAATAGCATGCTTCATGACTCAGCTAAGTGTTGCTAGCATGTTTAGTGTGTTTCTAGCATGCTTAGTACACAATAATTATGTGGTTAGTACTGCATTACTGTGTTAACCATGTCAGTTTCTGTTGCCAGTAGGTGGCGTTATGACTATAACTGAATATGAGCTTGGATGTGTGTTCAGGACAGAACTCTTATCAAACGTGTGAAGTTTGGTGCAAATTGGACATTGCCTTCTTGAGTAACAACAAAGTCATGT
Organism: Scardinius erythrophthalmus; assembly: GCF_964197995.2. Lineage (NCBI taxonomy): Eukaryota > Metazoa > Chordata > Actinopteri > Cypriniformes > Leuciscidae > Scardinius > Scardinius erythrophthalmus. The sequence continues at coordinate 768,654 of NW_028296545.1, forward strand.
TTCATTGAATTAGCATGCTTTAGCACTTAGCTAAGCATTGTTAGCATGTTTTAACATGTTTCTAGCATGTTTAGAACTCAATGGCATTTTTAACATGTTGCTAGAACGGCATCAACGTGTTAAACATGTCACTTCCTGTTGCCAGTTGGTGGCGCTATTACTATAATTGAACATTCTCATGTAGATGTGTTCAGGCCATGACTCTTATCAAAAGTGTGAAGTTTGGGGCAGATTGGACATTCCATGCCTGAGTTACAGCAAATTCCTATTTAATTGCAATAATAGCATGCTTTAGCACTTGGCTAAGAGTTTGCTAGCATGTTTTAGCATGTTTCTAGTATGTTGTTAGCATGTTTAACACTTGCTGGCACTCTTTTATATGTTATTAGGAGTCCATAACAGTGTTAAACATGTCACTTCCTGTTGCCAGCAGGTGGCGCTATGACTGTAACTGAATATAAGCATGGTCATGTGTTCAGGACAGAACGCTTATCAAAAGTGTGAAGTTTGGGGCAGATTGGACATTCCATGCCTGAGTTACAGCAAATTCATATTTAATTGCAGTAATATCATTCTTTAGCACTTAGCTAAGTGTTTGCTAGTATGTTTTAGCATGTCTATAGTATGTTGGTAGGATGTTTAGCACCTACTGGCATTTTTTTATATGTTATTAGGAGTCAAGAACAGTGTTAAACGTCACTTCCTGTTGCCAGCAGGTGGCGCTATTACTATAACTGAATATTCTCATGTAGATATGTTCAGGACAGAACGCTTATCAAAAGTGTGAAGTTTGGGGCAGATTGGACATTCCATGCCTGAGTTACAGCAAATTCCTATTTAATTGCAATAATAGCATGCTTTAGCACTTAGCTAAGAGTTTGCTAGCATGTTTTAGCATGCTTCTAGTATGTTGTTAGCATGTTTAGCACTTGCTGGCACTTTTTTATATGTTATTAGGAGTCCATAACAGTGTTAAACATGTCACTTCCTGTTGCCAGCAGGTGGCGCTATGACTATAACTGAATATGAGCATGGTCATGTGTTCAGGACAGAACGTTTATTAAAAGTGTGAAGTTTGGCGCAGATTGGACATTGCCTTCTTGAGTAACAACAACATCCTGTTTCATTGAATTAGCATGCTTTAGCACTTAGCTAAGTATTGCTAGTATGTTTTAACATGTTTCTAGCATGTTTAGAAGTCAATGGCATTTTTAACATGTTGCTAGAATGGCATCAACGTGTTAAACATGACACTTCCTGTTACCAGTAGGTGGCGCTATTACTATAACTGAATATTCTCATGTAGATATGTTCAGGACAGAACGCTTATCAAAAGTGTGAAGTTTGGGGCAGATTGGACATTCCATGCCTGAGTTACAGCAAATTCCTATTTAATTGCAATAATAGCATGCTTTAGCACTTAGCTAAGAGTTTGCTAGCATGTTTTAGCATGCTTCTAGTATGTTGTTAGCATGTTTAGCACTTGCTGGCACTTTTTTATATGTTATTAGGAGTCCATAACAGTGTTAAACATGTCACTTCCTGTTGCCAGCAGGTGGCGCTATGACTATAACTGAATATGAGCATGGTCATGTGTTCAGGACAGAACGTTTATTAAAAGTGTGAAGTTTGGCGCAGATTGGACATTGCCTTCTTGAGTAACAACAACATCCTGTTTCATTGAATTAGCATGCTTTAGCACTTAGCTAAGTATTGCTAGTATGTTTTAACATGTTTCTAGCATGTTTAGAAGTCAATGGCATTTTTAACATGTTGCTAGAATGGCATCAACGTGTTAAACATGACACTTCCTGTTACCAGTAGGTGGCGCTATTACTATAACTGAATATTCTCATGTAGATATGTTCAGGACAGAACGCTTATCAAAAGTGTGAAGTTTGGGGCAGATTGGACATTCCATGCCTGAGTTACAGCAAATTCCTATTTAATTGCAATAATAGCATGCTTTAGCACTTAGCTAAGAGTTTGCTAGCATGTTTTAGCATGCTTCTAGTATGTTGTTAGCATGTTTAGCACTTGCTGGCACTTTTTTATATGTTATTAGGAGTCCATAACAGTGTTAAACATGTCACTTTCTGTTGCCAGCAGGTGGCGCTATGACTATAACTGAATATGAGCATGGTCATGTGTTCAGGACAGAACTCTTATCAAACGTATGAAGTTTGGGGCAGATTGGACATTCCATGCCTGAGTTACAGCAACTTCCTGTTTCATGGCGAAACATCAAAATTTGTCAGGCCGCCGAGGACCCGCCCTTCGACGAAAACTCAAGATCTTCGCAATTTAACGTCGCAAAGGCCTTAAGATTACACTCACCAAATTTGAAGATGATCAGATTAAAACTGTAGGAGGAGTTCGTTAAAGTATGAGGCCTGAAAATGTCAAAAACTGCACAAAAATCTGGGAGGAAGTTCAAAATGGCTGACTTCCTGTTGGGTTTAGGGCTATGCTCCAAGAGACTTTTTTGTAGGTATTAGGTCATTACATGTATGTACCGAATTTCGTGCACGTACGTGGAACGTTGCGGGAGGCGCACTCCGTTGAACTTTTATAGGTGGCGCTATCGAGCCGTTTTGCCCCGTCCAATTCTGAAACCTATATCAGATGTAAATTTTCGCCAGTTCTGACGCGTGTGCAAAGTTTCGTGAGTTTTCGCGCATGTTTAGGCCCTCAAAAATGCAATTCAATGCGGAGAAGAAGAATAATAATAATAATAATAATAATAATAATAAACAGAGCAATTCCAAGAGGGTCCTCACACCATCGGTGCTCGGGCCCTAATTAAAGCTGCAAGCAGCGATGAAAGGGCCCTCGCACCCGTGCCATCAACACTCGGTGGCTTTAGGAAGACAGAGCATGGTTGGGAAATGTACATTTAAGGAGGTATATATAGTAAGAGTATGTCAAAGTCAGTTACAAAATGTTTTGTATAATGGTGATAATAGCATGCTTCATGACTCAGCTAAGTGTTGCTAGCATGTTTAGTGTGTTTCTAGCATGCTTAGTACACAATAATTATGTGGTTAGTACTGCATTACTGTGTTAACCATGTCAGTTTCTGTTGCCAGTAGGTGGCGTTATGACTATAACTGAATATGAGCTTGGATGTGTGTTCAGGACAGAACTCTTATCAAACGTGTGAAGTTTGGTGCAAATTGGACATTGCCTTCTTGAGTAACAACAAAGTCATGTTTCATTGAATTAGCATGCTTTAGCACTTAGCTAAGCATTGTTAGCATGTTTTAACATGTTTCTAGCATGTTTAGAACTCAATGGCATTTTTAACATGTTGCTAGAACGGCATCAACGTGTTAAACATGTCACTTCCTGTTGCCAGTTGGTGGCGCTATTACTATAATTGAACATTCTCATGTAGATGTGTTCAGGCCATGACTCTTATCAAAAGTGTGAAGTTTGGGGCAGATTGGACATTCCATGCCTGAGTTACAGCAAATTCCTATTTAATTGCAATAATAGCATGCTTTAGCACTTGGCTAAGAGTTTGCTAGCATGTTTTAGCATGTTTCTAGTATGTTGTTAGCATGTTTAACACTTGCTGGCACTTTTTTATATGTTATTAGGAGTCCATAACAGTGTTAAACATGTCACTTCCTGTTGCCAGCAGGTGGCGCTATGACTGTAACTGAATATAAGCATGGTCATGTGTTCAGGACAGAACGCTTATCAAAAGTGTGAAGTTTGGGGCAGATTGGACATTCCATGCCTGAGTTACAGCAAATTCATATTTAATTGCAGTAATATCATTCTTTAGCACTTAGCTAAGTGTTTGCTAGTATGTTTTAGCATGTCTATAGTATGTTGGTAGGATGTTTAGCACCTACTGGCATTTTTTTATATGTTATTAGGAGTCAAGAACAGTGTTAAACGTCACTTCCTGTTGCCAGCAGGTGGCGCTATGACTATAACTAAATATGAGCATGGACATGTGTTCAAGAGATAACTCTTATCAAACGTGTGACGTTTGGGGTAGATTGTACATTGCCTTCTTGAGTAACAACAAAGTCCTGTTTCATTGAATTAGCATGCTTTAGCACTTAGCTAAGTATTGCTAGTATGTTTTAACATGTTTCTAGCATGTTTAGAAGTCAATGGCATTTTTAACATGTTGCTAGAATGGCATCAACGTGTTAAACATGACACTTCCTGTTACCAGTAGGTGGCGCTATTACTATAACTGAATATTCTCATGTAGATATGTTCAGGACAGAACGCTTATCAAAAGTGTGAAGTTTGGGGCAGATTGGACATTCCATGCCTGAGTTACAGCAAATTCCTATTTAATTGCAATAATAGCATGCTTTAGCACTTAGCTAAGAGTTTGCTAGCATGTTTTAGCATGCTTCTAGTATGTTGTTAGCATGTTTAGCACTTGCTGGCACTTTTTTATATGTTATTAGGAGTCCATAACAGTGTTAAACATGTCACTTCCTGTTGCCAGCAGGTGGCGCTATGACTATAACTGAATATGAGCATGGTCATGTGTTCAGGACAGAACGTTTATTAAAAGTGTGAAGTTTGGCGCAGATTGGACATTGCCTTCTTGAGTAACAACAACATCCTGTTTCATTGAATTAGCATGCTTTAGCACTTAGCTAAGTATTGCTAGTATGTTTTAACATGTTTCTAGCATGTTTAGAAGTCAATGGCATTTTTAACATGTTGCTAGAATGGCATCAACATGTTAAACATGACACTTCCTGTTACCAGTAGGTGGCGCTATTACTATAACTGAATATTCTCATGTAGATATGTTCAGGACAGAACGCTTATCAAAAGTGTGAAGTTTGGGGCAGATTGGACATTCCATGCCTGAGTTACAGCAAATTCCTATTTAATTGCAATAATAGCATGCTTTAGCACTTAGCTAAGAGTTTGCTAGCATGTTTTAGCATGCTTCTAGTATGTTGTTAGCATGTTTAGCACTTGCTGGCACTTTTTTATATGTTATTAGGAGTCCATAACAGTGTTAAACATGTCACTTCCTGTTGCCAGCAGGTGGCGCTATGACTATAACTGAATATGAGCATGGTCATGTGTTCAGGACAGAACTCTTATCAAACGTATGAAGTTTGGGGCAGATTGGACATTCCATGCCTGAGTTACAGCAACTTCCTGTTTCATGGCGAAACATCAAAATTTGTCAGGCCGCCGAGGACCCGCCCTTCGACGAAAACTCAAGATCTTCGCAATTTAACGTCGCAAAGGCCTTAAGATTACACTCACCAAATTTGAAGATGATCAGATTAAAACTGTAGGAGGAGTTCGTTAAAGTATGAGGCCTGAAAATGTCAAAAACTGCACAAAAATCTGGGAGGAAGTTCAAAATGGCTGACTTCCTGTTGGGTTTAGGGCTATGCTCCAAGAGACTTTTTTGTAGGTATTAGGTCATTACATGTATGTACCGAATTTTGTGCACGTACGTGGAACGTTGCGGGAGGCGCACTCCGTTGAACTTTTATAGGTGGCGCTATCGAGCCGTTTTGCCCCGTCCAATTCTGAAACCTATATCAGATGTAAATTAGCCATTTTGCCCCGTCCAATTCTGAAACCTATATCAGATGTAAATTTTCGCCAGTTCTGACGCGTGTGCAAAGTTTCGTGAGTTTTCGAGCATGTTTAGGCCCTCAAAAATGCAATTCAATGCGGAGAAGAAGAAGAAGAAGAATAATAATAATAATAATAATAAACAGAGCAATTCCAAGAGGGTCCTCACACCATCGGTGCTCGGGCCCTAATAAACAGAGCAATTCCAAGAGGGTCCTCACACCATCGGTGCTCGGGCCCTAATAATAAACAGAGCAATTCCAAGAGGGTCCTCACACCATCGGTGCTCGGGCCCTAATAAATATAGCTGCGAGCAGCGATTACGGGCCCAAGCCGGTGGCACCGCAACCCCGGTGCCTTTAGTTACCTAAAGGCACCGGGGTGGCGGTACCGCCGGCTTGGGCCCTCCATCGCTGCTCGCAGCTATATTATATATATATATATATATATATATATATATATATATATATATATATATATATATATATATATATATATATATATATACATACATACATACACACACATACATATATATGTATGTATATATATATATATATATATATATATATATATATATATATATTATTGTTCAAAAGTTTGGGGTCAGTAAGATTTTTAATGTTTTTAGGAGAAGTCTCTTCTGCTCACCAAGGCTGCATTTATTGATTAAAAATACAAACAAAAACAGTAATATTGTGAAATATTATTCCAATTTAAAACAGCTGTTTTCAATTTTTAAATATTTTACATAGTAATTCATTTCTGTGATCAAAGTTGAGTTTTCAGCATCATTACTCCAGTCTTCAGTGTCACATGATCCTTCAGAAATCATACTAATATGATGATTGATGCTCAATAAATATTCATTATTATTTTCAATGTTGAAAACAGTTGTGTACAGATTTTTTTTTTTCAAAATGCTTTGATGAATGTAAAGTTCAAAAGAACAGCATATATTTCAAATATATATATTTTTAACATTATAGATGTCTTTACTGTAACTGTTGATCAGTTTAACTCATCCTTCATAAATAAAAGTACTGATTTATTTTATTTATTTCCCCCAAAAATAAAATTTTAATTATTACTAACCCAAAACTTTTGAGCGGTACTGTTTAACGTTACAAAAGCTTTAGATTTCAGATAAATGCTGTTCTTTTGAACTTTCTATTCATCAAAGACTGTACACAACTGTTTTCGACATTTAAAATAATAATGAAGGTTTCTTGAGTATCAATCATCATATTAGAATAATTTCTGAAGGATCATGTGACAGTGACGACTGGAGTAATGATGCTGAAAACTCAGCTTTGATCACAGGAATAAATAACAGTTTAAAATATATTAAAATAGAAAGCAGCTGTTTTAAATTGGAATAATATTTTACAATATTACTGTTTTTGTTTGTATTTTTAATCAAATATATGCAGCCTTGGTGAGCAGAAGAAACTTCTCTGTTATGTGCGCGCCACAGACTGCACGCACGTCCGCTTAGAGTTCCGCCTTTTGCCTTCCGTCAATATTACGTTATTAGAAAAATATTTTTTTAGAGAATCGATTTTTTGACATTTGTGAATCGATTCAGAATCGTCCACGTCCGCATCGCGATGCATCTAAGAATAATTTTTTTCTCCCACCCCTAGATTTCATACAAATAAACAGTTACAATTAAGTCACTTACATTTTAGATGCAATGTTGACTGTTTTTGTTCTGTTTCAGCAGCGAAAATAGTTAAACAAAGATCACGGCAGAACCATCACTTATCACGTGTTTTCTCATAACTGAACGATTCAGCATTTTTAACGAATCGGTTGACTCAAAGATTGAATGATCAATCCATAAACATCTGTCTTAATCATGATCGACTCATTCGAACGAATCGTTTGAACGAATGAATCAATGACTCGCTTATTAAGATGGATGCCTGGCGACACCTAATGGCGGTTTAGTGTTGTTTATTCTTTCCCACATGTGTGTGATTTGTGTGTGCAACATTATCATTATTTTTCTTTCACTATTATATTAGCGATTTAAAAGCACCCACTCGTGTCACACGTCGATTAACCGGTGGGAAAATATCCTCAGACACATACCTAATAAATGTATATTTAAATACAATATTGGCCTACCTGGTAAAAAGTTTTATAGGCCTATACTATTTTGATGTCCTTTTGGACACAAGAGGGCAGTATAGCCCTATGTTTGCTTTTTTGTTGAACCAAATAGCACTAAATAGCCTGTTTTAACTTTTTCATTCTTCTTGAATTGCAAAAACAGAATAAAATGGGTTTAGTTCGATATTTGTATACTTTTATATAGAAATAAATGGTATATAATTACATTTTTAGAAGATTTTTAGTGTTTCCTTTTCGGACATTACTTTAATCCCTCGCCATAGCAAAACCGTTTAAGATATTTATTATCCATTCACAATTTAGCATATTTAATGTAGTTTCATCATGTTGAAAAAGTTTGGTACGAATAAAATAAATAGTTTAAGAGGAGTGGCTAAAAATTCAGAGGCTGATTTAGCAAAAAAAATCACATTCAGACCAAAATAGCTGACTTCCTGATGGCCAGAGCTATTGAATGTAAATTAGAAAGTTGTCCGGCTTGATGAGAACAATATACAAACTATTTTTTCTTTACTGTAGTTAAAACTAACCCCCCCACTTTTGTCAAAAGCATGTTGAAAGTGACACACTTCCTGCTGCCAGTTGGTGGCGCTATAACTTTGACTCACAATAGCTACATCGATCTGATCGGCCTCTTACCACGAACACACTGCTGAAGTTTCATCAAGATCAGTTAATGTATGCAGAAGTTATTCCACTTCGTGTTTCTCTTTTCTCGCCATAAATTCGATTCCTCGCCACAGCCAAACCGTTCGAGATATCAAAAATCCGTTCGCAATTTAGCATCCTCAATGTCTTGACTTCATGCTGACTGAGTTTGGAGGTGATTGAATGAATTCTCTAGGAGGAGTACATCACATTCCACAGCAAGCGTTTTCCAAACAACCCATAATAGCCGACTTCCTGTTGGGCTGGCGTGAAACTTGACAGAGGGAAAGTTGTTCGGCCCCATGAAATCTATATGTGTACCGAGTTTCATATTAATTCATGCAAGCGTGTTTGATATATGGACCAAGTTTTCAGACCCTGTTCAAGAGGGCGCTGTTGAGCCCCCCTGCCACGCCCGTTTCTGAAACTTTTCACATGTCTACTGGCTAATAAGTGTTATGTGTCTGTCGAGTTTCATCCAATTTCAAGCATGTTAAGAGTCTCAAACGCATCCGAAAAGAATATTAAAATTTGATGCGTTGCCACGGCAACAGTATCTAAGATATCAATAATCCTTTCACAGGTCTACATCTGCCGTGTGTTTACATTATACACATAAAGTTTGAAGCAAATCGTGTAAAATTAAGAGGGTGACTTCAAAGCATTTTGAAAGTGACACACTTCCTGCTGCCAGTTGGTGGCACTATAACTTTGACTCACAATAGTCACATCCTTGTGATCGGCCTCTTACAACAAACACACTGCGAAAGTTTCATCAAGATCAGTTAATGTATGCAGAAGTTATAACACACTTCCTGTGTCCCATTAATCGCCATAAATTCGTTTCCTCGCCACAGCCAAACCGTTCGAGATATCAAAAATCCGTCCGCAATTTAGCATCCTCAATGTCTTGACTTCATGCACACCGAGTTTGGTTGTGATTGGACGAATATTCTAGGAGGAGTATTTCAAATTCCAGAGGATGCGTTTTTCAAACAACCCATAATAGTTGACTTCCTGTTGGGCTGGTGTAAAACTTAGAGCACGAAAGTTGTTCGGCCCGATGAGATCTATATGTGTACTGAGTTTCATATTATTATATGCAAGCGTGTTTGATTTATAGACCAAGTTTTCGGACACCATTCCAGGGGGCGCTGTCGAGCCCCCGTGCCACGCCCGGGTACCAGCTTCAGTCCGGCCCTGATGGCCGCAGATTCTGATGTGTGCAAAATTTCAAGAGTTTTTGAGCATGTTAAGGGCCCCAAAAGTGCCCAAAAGGTTGACAAAATAATAATAATAATAATAAAATATAGCTGCGAGCAGCGATTACGGGCCCAAGCCGGTGGCACCGCAACCCTGTTGCCTTTAGTTACCTAAAGGCACCGGGGTGTCGGTGCCACCGGCTTTGGCCCTTCATCGCTGCTCACAGCTATGTTTATATATAAAAGACAGAAACCTTATTACCTTATTCTGATTTTATGATACACTCAAAATATTCCACAACAAATCTTTTAAATTTAATGTAAAAATAAAAACGAAAGTAAGCACTGTTGGGCTCACGTAACCCTCTCATTAGAATCAAAATGTTTCAGCATTTGCGATGTATTTGGATCCTAAACTATTCTTTATTATAGGCTTTGTTCTTCGCTCGTGTTCCAATATCGACGGAAAAAATCATCCTCTTCACACGCGCAAAAATGTGCTTGAAACATCACAGTGGAGCGGTGCTTACTGTGAATGTACGAATTGTACTACTGACTATTTAGAGCAGTGTAATTTTTATATGTTAGGTTAACTATTTTATTATTATATTTTATTAATGCTATAATGAACAGGCTGCGATGCTGGAATGTGTGTGTGTGTGTGTGTGTGTGTGTGTGTGTGTGTGTGTGTGTGTGTGTGTGTGTGTGTGTGTGTGTGTGTGTGTGTGTGTGTGTGTGTATGTGTGTTCATGTTTTTCTATCCCGGTGGGGACTTCAACCTGAATGCACACAGACTCATGGGGACTCATGTCACAGTGGGGACCTAAATAGAGGTCCCCATGGGTAAACAAGCTTATAAATCATACAGAATGAGTTTTTTTGGAAATGTAAAAATGCAGAAAGTTTTCTGGGATAGGTAGGTTTAGGGGTAGGGTTAGTGTGAGGAGATAGAATATACAGTTTGTGCAGTATAAAACCATTAAGTCTATGGAGAGTCCCCACAAAGATAGTAAACCGTGTGTGTGTGGCGTGGACGCGATTGAACAGTGGACACATAAAAACATACTCCGTCATTATACAGGACGACATTCAAACTGCAAAGTGTTAACTTATATTTGTGTACAGTCGCAATAAAACACAACATTGTGCTTTTGTAAAATAATTTCAAGCAATCCACCCCCCGAAAGGTGCTCATTTTAAAATTAAACTAAAATGCTCATGGCTGCACGGGCATTCATAACGGTGCGCATCCACGGCGAGGAACGAGCAGAACAGAGTGAACGTTTTTCAGTTAATTCCTACTTCCATAGGAATTCATTTGAAAAGCTCGCTCAACCACTATCAATGTCAGTGCGGACGAGCATATTTTACTTTCGTTTTTAAGTTGGCGATTCAAAAGCCCCCAGCGGTGTCACACATCGATTAACCAGTGGTAAAATATTCTCAACGTCACAAACCTAGTATATTTTTATGTAGATACAATAGGCCTACCTGATTTTGAACACAAGAGGACAGTATAGCCCTATGTATGACTTGACTTTTATGGGACTAAATAGTACAATTACTATTTTTAAACTTATAAATAATTATTAAATTGAAAAAAAAAAAAAGAATAAAATGGGTTTAGTTGTGATATTTGTATACTTTTATATAGAAATAAATGTTTTTTAATTACATGTTTAGAAGATGAGGCTTTTAGTTTCCTTTTTGTACATTACTTTAGTCCCTCACTATAGCAAAACCGTTTGAGATGTTTAATATCCGTTCACAATTTAGCATCTTTAATGTATTTTCATCATTTTGAAAAAGTTTGGTGTGAATAAAATAAACCAGTTAGGAAGAGTAGCTAAAAACTCAGAGTCTGAAATATCCAAAAAATCCACATTCAAACCAAAATATCTGACTTCCTTTTGCTCTGAGCTAATAACTGTAAATTAGAAAGTTGTCTGACTCGATGAGACCAATATATATACTGATTTTTGGAACTGTTGGTAAAACTAACCCCCCCACTTTTGTCAAAAGCATGTTGAAAGTGACACACTTCCTTCTGCCAGTTGGTGGCGCTATAACTTTGGCTCACAATAGTTACATCCATCTGATCGGCCTCTTACCACGAACACACTGGTGAAGTTTCATGAAGATCAGTTAATGTATGCAGAAGTTATACCACTTCGTGTTTCTCTTTTCTCGCCATCATTTCGTTTCCTCGCCACGGCCAAACCGTTCGAGATATCAAAAATCCGTCCGCAATTTAGAATCCTCAATGTCTTGACTTAATGCACACCGAGTTTGGTGGGGATTGGATGAATTCTCTAGAAGAAGTACTTCGCATTCCACAGCAAGCGTTTTCCAAACAACCCATAATAGCCGACTTCCTGTTGGGCTGGCGTAAAACTTGACTGGGGGAAAGTTGTTCGGCCCGATGAGATCTATATGTGTACCGAGTTTCATATTAATTCATGCAAGCGTGTTTGATCTATGGACCAAGTTTTGGGACCCCTTTCAAGGGGGCGCTGTTGAGCCCCCCTGCCACGCCCGGGTACCAGCTTCAGCCCGTCCCTGATGGCAGGGGGTTCTGACTTGTGTGCAAAGTTTCAAGAGTTTTTGAGCATGTTAAGGACCCCAAAAGCCCCTGAAACCTTGATTAACAATATAAAAGCAATAGTCAAATCCCCCCTCCCCTCACACACACAGAGACACAGAGAGAGGGAGAGAAAATTCTTCAGAAAATCCACATTGAAACCAAAATATCTCTCTTCCTGTTGGTCGGAGATAGATCATGTAAATTAGAAAGTTGTCCGTCTTGATGAGAACAATACACATACCAAGTTTTGTTGCTGTTGATAAAACTAACCCCCCCACTTATGACTAAAGGTGGCGCTACTGAGCCCCTCACCACGCCCGTTTCTGAAACTTTGCACATGTCTACGGGCTAATAAATGTGATGTGTCTGTCGAGTTTCATGCAATTTCAAGTATGTTAAGAGTCTCAAAAGCATAAAAAAAGAATATTAAAGTTTCATGCGTTGCCACGGCAACAGTATCTAAGATATCAATAATTCTTTCACAGGTTTACATCTGCCGTGTGTCTACATTGTACACATAAAGTTTGAAGCAAATCTGGTAAAAATAAGACAGTGATTTCAAAGCATTTTAATAGTGATGTACCTCCTGCTGCATGTTGGTGGCGCTATAACTTTGACTCACAATAGTCACATCTGTGCGATCGGCCTCTTACAACGAACACACTGCTGAAGTTTCATCAAGATCAGTTAATGTATGCAGAAGTTATAACACACTTCCTGTTTCATTTTTTCGCCATAAATTCGTTTCCTCGCCACGGCCAAACCGTTCGAGATATCAAAAATCCGTCCGCAATTTAGCATCCTCAATGTCTTGACTTCATGCTGACCGAGTTTGGAGGAGATTGGATGAATTCTCTAGGAGGAGTACATTAAATTCCACAGCATGCGTTTCCAAACAACCCTAAATAGCCGACTTCCTGTTGGGCTGGCGTAAAACTTAGAGCACGAAAGTTGTTTGGCCCGATGAGATCTATATGTGTACCGAGTTTCATATTATTACATGCAAGCGTGTTTGATTTATGGACACGTGTTCGGATCCCGTTCCAGGGGGCGCTGTCGAGCCCCCCTGCCACGCCCGGGTACCAGCCTCAGCCCGACCCTGATGGCCGCGGGTTCTGACCTGTGTGCAAAGTTTCAAGAGTTTTCGAGCATGTTAAGGGCCCCAAAAGTGCCCGAAAGGTTGACAAAATAATAATAATAATAATAATAATAATAATAATAATAATCCTACCGAAAACAATAGGGCCTTCGCCCTTTCAGGGCTTGGGCCCTAATAATAATCCTACCGAAAACAATAGGGCCTTCGCCCTTTCAGGGCTTGGGCCCTAATAATAAACAGAGCAATTCCAAGAGGGTCCTCACACCATCGGTGCTCGGGCCCTAATAATAAACAGAGCAATTCCAAGAGGGTCCTCACACCATCGGTGCTCGGGCCCTAATAATAATAATAATAATAAACAGAGCAATTCCAAGAGGGTCCTCACACCATCGGTGCTCGGGCCCTAATAATAAAATATAGCTGCGAGCAGCGATTACGGGCCCAAGCCGGTGGCACCGCAACCCCAGGCACCGGTGGTGGCGGTACCGCCGGATCATATATATATTTATATGTATTTATATAGGCTATGTGTATATGTGTATGTGTGTGTGTGTTTTTAGGAGAAGTCTCTTCTGCTCACCAAGGCTGCATTTATTTGATTAAAAATACAAACAAAAACAGTAATATTGTGAAATATTATTACAATTTAAAACAGCTGTTTTCTATTTTAAAATATTTTACACTGTAATTAATTTATATGATCAAAGTTGAGTTTTCAGCATCATTACTCCCGTCTTCAGTGTCACATGATCCTTCAGAAATCATTCTAATATGATGATTGATGGTCAATAAATATTATTATTTTCAATGTTGAAAACAGTTGTGTACAGATTTTTTTTCAAAATGCGTTGATGAATGTAAAGTTCAAAAGAACAGCATTTATTTCAAATATAATTTGTTTTAACATTATAAATGTCTGTTCTGTAACTTTTGATCAGTTTAACTCCTTCTACACGAATAAAAGTATTGATTTATTTTATTTCTTTCACCCAAAAATAAAATTAAAATTATTACTGACCCCAAACTTTTGAACGGTAGTGTTTAATGTTACAAAAGCTTTAGATTTCAGATAAATGCTGTTCTTTTGAACTTTCTATTCATCAAAGACTGTACACAACTGTTTTCGACATTTAAAATAATCATGAATGTTTCTTGATTATCAATCATCATATTAGAATAATTTCTGAAGGATCATGTGACAGTGACGACTGGAGTAATGATGCTGAAAACTCAGCTTTGATCACAGGAAAAATTAAAGGTTTAAAATATATTAAAATAGAAAGCAGCTGTTTTAAATTGGAATACTATTTTACAATATTACTGTTTTTGTTTGTATTTTTAATCAAATAAATGCAGCCTTGGTGAGCAGAAGAAACTTTGCTTAAAAACATTAAAAATCTTACTGACCCCAAACTTTTGAACAGTAGTGTATATATATTATATAAAAATGTAAGGGACAAGACACAGATAATTGTACTTGCCTGACCTGATTAAAACAATGAAAAAACTTAAATGAAAAAATAACTTGGGAATCACTAAAACGAGTGAATTAATCTGATTTTATGATACAGTCAAAATATTCTACAACAAATTCTTTAAATTCAACGATGTTGAGAACGGAACAAGAATAAAAAAAGAACTATAAACAAGCTGAAACTAAATAAAATAAAAATGAAAACGAAATTAAGCAGTGTTGGGCTCACACAACTCTCTCATTAGAATCAAAATGTTTCAACATTTGCGATGAATTTGAATGCTAAACTATCCTTTATCATAGGCTTTGTACTTCACTCACTTTCCAATATCGACGGAAAAAAACATCCTATTCACACGCGCAAAAATGTGCTTGGAAACATCACAGTGGAGCAGTGCTTACCAATTGAATGGTACGAATTGTAGTACTGACTATTTAAACAGAGCAATGTAAATTTTATATGTTAGGTTGACTATTTTATTAATATATTTTATTAAGGCTATAATGAACAGGCTACCTGATTTTGAACACAAGAGGGCAGTATAGCACTATGTTTGACTTTATTTATTTATTGTTTAGACTAAACAACCATTCTGGCAGTTTTTAAACTTAAACTTCATTCTTAAATTGAAGAAAAAGAATAAAATGAGTTAAGTTCTGATATTTGTATACTTTTATATAGTAAAAAATGGTGTATAATTACATTTTTAGAATAAATGACACTTTTAGCATTTCCTTGTTTGACATTACTTTAATCCCTCACCATAGCAAAACCGTTTGAGATATTTATTATCCGTTCACAATTTAGCATCATTAATATATTTTTATCATGTTGAAAAAGTTTGTTGGGAATAAAATAAACCACTTAGATAAAGGTGGCTAAAAATTAAGAGGCTGATTTTGCAAAAAAATCCACATTCAGACCAAAATATCTGACTTCCTGATGGTCAGAGCTAATGACTTTAAATTAGAAAGTTGTCCGGGTCGATGAGATCAATATATGAACTGAGTTTTTTTTACTGTAGTTAAAACTAACCCCCCCACTTTTGTCAAAAGCATGTTGAAAGTGGCACACTTCCTGCTGCCAGTTGGTGGCGCTATAAACTTTGACTCACAATAGTTACATCCATCTCATCGGCCTCTTACCACGAACACACTGCTGAAGTTTCATCAAGATCAGTTAATGTATGCAGAAGTTATTACACTTCGTGATTCTCTTTTCTCGCCATAAATTCGATTCCTCGCCACGGCCAAACCGTTCGAGATATCAAAAATCCGTCCGCAATTTAGCATCCTCAAAGTCTTGACTACATGCACACCGAGTTTGGAGGGGACACGGTGAATTTTCTAGGAGGAGTATTTCACATTCCACAGCAAGCGTTTTCCAAACAACTCATAATAGCCGACTTCCTGTTGGGCTGGCGTGAAACTGGACAGAGGGAAAGTTGTTCGGCCCGATGAGATCTATATGTGTTCCGAGTTTCATATTAATTCAAGCAAGCGTGTTTGATATATGGACCAAGTTTTCAGACCCCTTTCAAGGGGGCGCTGTTGAACCCCCTGCCACGCCCGTTTCTGAAACTTTTCACATGTCTACTGGCTAATAAGTGTTATGTGTCTGTCGAGTTTCATCCAATTTCAAGCATGCTAAGAGTCTCAAACGCATTCGAAAAGAATATTAAAGTTTGATGTGTTGCCACGGCAACAGTGTCTAAGATATCAATAATCCTTTCACAGGTCTACATCTGCCGTGTATTTTCATTATACACATAAAGTTTGAAGCAAATCGGGTAAAAATAAGAGGGTGACTTCAAAGCATTTTGAAAGTGACACACTTCCTGCTGCCAGTTGGTGGCGCTATAACTTTGACTCACAATAGTCACATCAATGTGATCGGCCTTTTACCACGAAGACACTGCTGAAGTTTCATCAAGATCAGTTAATGTATGCAGAAGTTATAACACACTTCCTGTGCCCCATTATTCGCCATAAATTCGTTTCCTCGCCACGGCCAAACCGTTCGAGATATCAAAAATCCGTTCGCAATTTAGCATCCTCAATGTCTTGACTTCATTCACACCTAGTTTGGTGGCGATAGGATGAATTCCCTAGGAGGAGTATTTCACATTCCATTGTATGCGTTTTCCAAACAACGTATAATAACCGACTTCCTGTTGGGCTGGTGTAAAACTTAGAGCATGAAAGTTGTTCGGCCCGATGAGGTCTATATGTGTACTGAGTTTCATATTATTACATGCAAGCGTGTTTGATTTATGGACCAAGTTTTCAGACACCATTCCAGGGGGCGCTGTCGAGCCCCCGTGCCATGCCCGGGTACCAGCTTCAGTCCGGCCCTGATGGCCGCAGGTTCTGACGTGTGTGCAAAATTTCAAGAGTTTTTGAGCATGTTAAGGGCCCCAAAAGTGCCCGAAAGGTTGACAAAATAATAATAATAATAATTAAATATAGCTGCGAGCAGCGATTACGGGCCCAAGCCGGCGGTACCGCCACCCCGGTGCCTTTAGGTAACTAAAGGCACCGGGGTGGCGGTACCACCGGCTTGGGCCCGTAATCGCTGCTCGCAGCTATATTTATATATATATATATATATGTATATATATATATACATATATATATACATATATACATATATATATACATATATACATACATACATACATACATACACACACATACATATATATGTATATATATATATTATTGTTCAAAAGTTTGGGGTCAGTAAGATTTTTAATGTTTTTAGGAGAAGTCTCTTCTGCTCACCAAGGCTGCATTTATTGATTAAAAATACAAACAAAAACAGTAATATTGTGAAATATTATTCCAATTTAAAACAGCTGTTTTCATTTTTAAATATTTTACATAGTAATTCATTTCTGTGATCAAAGTTGAGTTTTCAGCATCATTACTCCAGTCTTCAGTGTCACATGATCCTTCAGAAATCATACTAATATGATGATTGATGCTCAATAAATATTCATTATTATTTTCAATGTTGAAAACAGTTGTGTACAGATTTTTTTTTTCAAAATGCTTTGATGAATGTAAAGTTCAAAAGAACAGCATATATTTCAAATATATATATTTTTAACATTATAAATGTCTTTACTGTAACTGTTGATCAGTTTAACTCATCCTTCATAAATAAAAGTACTGATTTATTTTATTTATTTCCCCCAAAAATAAAAATTTTAATTATTACTAACCCAAAACTTTTGAGCGGTAGTGTTTAACGTTACAAAAGCTTTAGATTTCAGATAAATGCTGTTCTTTTGAACTTTCTATTCATCAAAGACTGTACACAACTGTTTTCGACATTTAAAATAATAATGAATGTTTCTTGAGTATCAATCATCATATTAGAATAATTTCTGAAGGATCATGTGACAGTGACGACTGGAGTAATGATGCTGAAAACTCAGCTTTGATCACAGGAATAAATAACAGCTGCTTTCTATTTTAATATATTTTAAACTGTTTTAAATTGGAATAATATTTTACAATATTACTGTTTTTGTTTGTATTTTTAATAAAATAAATGCAGCCTTGGTGAGCAGAAGAAACTTCTCTGTTATGTGCGCGCCACAGACTGTACGCACGTCCGCTTAGAGTTCCGCCTTTTGCCTTCCGTCAATATTACGTTATTAGAAAAATATTTTTTTAGAGAATCGATTTTTTGACATTTGTGAATCGATTCAGAATCGTCCACGTCCGCATCGCGATGCATCTGAGAATACATTTTTTCTCCCACCCCTAGATTTCATACAACAGGTTAATAAACAGTTACAATTAAGTCACTTACATTTTAGATGCAATGTTGACTGTTTTTGTTCTATTTCAGCAGCGAAAATAGTTAAACAAAGATCACGGCAGAACCATCACGCATCACGTGTTTTCTCATAACTGAACGATTCAGCATTTTTAACGAATCGGTTGACTCAAAGATTGAATGATCAATCCATAAACATCTTTCTTAACAGAGACAATTTATATGAGACATGCCACTTCCTCAATCCTCAATACAACTATACAAGGAAAACCCGTAACGGCAAAGATGGCGGTTGTATGCACATGTCCCGCCCCTCCCGCTGGAAAGCCAATCATCTGCTTTTAACAGTCAGCAGCTGACCACTAAGGAGCGAATGTACAGTGACGTGACATAACTGCCATATTCAACCTGTGCTTTCGCGCTGTGGCTGGCGCTGAGCCAAAGACGGACGCGCTCAACGCTTGTCATCTCTATCACAACTGTTCAGTGTTTTAACCACATAATGTTTATTTTAGGTTTCAGACATTTAAATACATATAATTGTTTAAGTGCTTGGCACAACACCGGCATTCTGGATAGAGACGTAAATAAAGTTTGGTGTCCTGAACGTGAACCCTTGCGCATGCGTAGTAAAGGTATAACCTGTGGGGAAAAAGGCATTTTAAACCTTATTTTGGGGCAAAGTCATCAAACTTTTTCAGCGATTTTTATCATATTTTACTGCTGTTTCTATACATGCAGTTTTTATGTCCCAGTGACCAGTGAAAGTAAAGTTCTGACTCTCTGCCCATTCATTTAGATAGGAGCCTGGTCTTG
This sequence comes from Scardinius erythrophthalmus, assembly GCF_964197995.2. NCBI lineage: Eukaryota > Metazoa > Chordata > Actinopteri > Cypriniformes > Leuciscidae > Scardinius > Scardinius erythrophthalmus. The sequence goes on from NW_028296545.1 coordinate 787,992, forward strand.
TTAGTCCGAAATAGCTGCCCGGAGGCGTTGCCAAGATGGCGGCCGAGTGGCACGACTTGCCTAAATGGACTTTGGTCTTAATCATGATCGACTCATTCGAACGAATCGTTTGAACGAATGAATCAATGACTCGCTTATTAAGATGGATGCCTGGAGACACCTAATGGCGGTTTAGTGTTGTTTAAAAGCATCATTCTTTCCCACATGTGTGTGATTTGTGTGTGCAACATTATCATTATTTTTCTTTCACTATTATATTAGCGATTTAAAAGCACCCACTCGTGTCACACGTCGATTAACCGGTGGGAAAATATCCTCAGACACATACCTAATAAATGTATATTTAAATACAATATTGGCCTACCTGGTAAAAAGTTTTATATACTATTTTGATGTCCTTTTGGACACAAGAGGGCAGTATAGCCCTATGTTTGCTTTTTTGTTGAACCAAATAGCACTAAATAGCCTGTTTTAACTTTTTCATTCTTCTTGAATTGCAAAAACAGAATAAAATGGGTTTAGTTGTGATATTTGTATTCTTTTATATAGAAATAAATGGTATATAATTACATTTTTAGAAGATTTTTAGTGTTTCCTTTTTGGACATTACTTTAATCCCTCGCCATAGCAAAACCGTTTGAGATATTTATTATCCATTCACAATTTAGCATATTTAATGTAGTTTCATCATGTTGAAAAAGTTTGGTACGAATAAAATAAATAGTTTAAGAGGAGTGGCTAAAAATTCAGAGGCTGATTTTGCAAAAAAAAAATCACATTCAGACCAAAATATCTGACTTCCTGATGGCCAGAGCTATTGAATGTAAATTAGAAAGTTGTCCGGCTTGATGAGAACAATATACAAACTGTTTTTTCTTTACTGTAGTTAAAACTAACCCCCCCACTTTTGTCAAAAGCATGTTGAAAGTGACACACTTCCTGCTGCCAGTTGGTGGCGCTATAACTTTGACTCACAATAGCTACATCCATCTGATCGGCCTCTTACCACGAACACACTGCTGAAGTTTCATCAAGATCAGTTAATGTATGCAGAAGTTATTCCACTTCCGTGTTTCTCTTTTCTCGGCATAAATTCGATTCCTCGCCACAGCCAAACCGTTCGAGATATCAAAAATCCGTCCGCAATTTAGAATCCTCAATGTCTTGACTTCATGCACACCGAGATTGAAGGGGACACGGTGAATTTTCTAGGAGGAGTATTTCACATTCCACAGCAAGCGTTTTCCAAACAACCCATAATAGCCGACTTCCTGTTGGGCTGGCGTAAAACTTGACGGGGGTAAAGTTGTTCGGCCCGATGAGATCTATATGCAGGGTTTTTCCTGGCTCAAAATGAGGCGGAGGTGGTAAAATCCTAATAATGTATTTTAATAATAAAGTGATTAAATGTTATTTTTCATAGATCATCATATAGCCTAATGTGTTTACGGCATTATTTTTGTGGGTGGAGGTTGGTACCTCTAGGGGGGTCCGGGGGCATGCCCCCCCGTAAGAAATTTTTGTACATTTTAAAGATAAATTCATTAATCTGGTGCACTTTGAGTAACCCGAATCTATTGTTAAAAATAAAAAAATCCACCCGCAAACCACCCATATTCTTTGATTTAGATATCTGCATCTGATCACATTACAATTATTCAAATTCTCAGTGTTAGGCATGATAATATGGTTACATATCACACTGAAGTTGGCTAATTAAAAATTAACAATTTAAGAATTTAAGAATTAAGTTCTTCTTTTGGCAAAATTACATTTCCTTAATAGCCTTAACAGAGGCTTTACTCCATTCAAACGTAAATTGTCAATGTTTCATTACATCGCTGTTTGAAAACAGAATAATTTTTTTGTACCTTTATAAGGTTTTATTTTATTAAATGTTTGCTCCATCTTTCATTTCAAATTCTTAAATTTGATCAATATATTCAATTAAAATAAGACATTAGGCTGTTTCCAATCAAATTAAATAATTTACATTGAACAATTATAACTGTATTAAATTAGATTATTTTAAATATTTTTGAATATACAAATAAGGAATGTTGAAAAGAATGATACTTTATGAAACTAAACCGCCAGTAGGAGGCGGCAGGCGACCGTCTTAATGAGCGAGTCATTGAGTCATTCATTCAAACGATTCGTTCAAAAGGCTGATTCATTCCGAATGAGGCAGTTTATGAATAGGTAATTGAATCTTTGACTCAATCGATTCGTTCAAAACGCTGAATCATTCAGTAATGAAACACGGCTGAGTGTTGCTGTGAGATACGTTACGGTTCTGCTGTGATCTTTGTTTGGAACTATTTTCGCTGCAGAAACAGAACAAAAACAGTCATTGCGTCTCAAATGTAAGTGACTTAATTTTAACTATTTGTTTATTGAACTGTTATGAAATCAGTCTCGGTTTCAATCTTGATGGCATTCAGGAAAACATCACTCTGATAGTGTGTAGCCTAGGCAATATATTGTTTCTTAACTATAATATGTTATAAATAACAGCACGAGCCTCAGCAGCGCAACTTTGTTACCGTCAGTACATTAGGTAGGCCTATATTATCAACTATAGGCTATCAATCGCCACTTACATTAAATTAAATAAAACAGAATCATCCTCACGTTTTCGGTGATTCGGAATATTTTTATATACATTTTTTTTTTAATCAGGGCATTTGTCCGGATGGGCTACAATTCTCTCTCACTTTTCCCTTCAAAAAAGAAAGAAAGAAAAACACACTTGTCCCGGACAAAGTATATGGTCCCAGACAAGCGTTATTGTCGAGTCCTCCTGATATGTTTTCCTTGATTGGTTTTCCATGAAGAGAATTAACGTTACGTTGTTGAAAACGAAAGTAAAGTGACGCACGTTCATTGCGTTTTACCGAGTTCCGTGTCTTTATTAAACTCAACACAAAATTATTTATTTATCTGTCATCCACCCTCGATTAATTGGAATGGAATGGTTTTATTACTTATCCGCGTGCAGCGCGCAGCAGCAGCACTTATACGGGTTGAGAATGGACACAAGCGGTAACCGCAACAGAACCGTCACGGTGGAAAAAGTGTATCTGACCATGACTGTCTGTCCGAGTTTTGTCGAGAGCGGGAGGCGGCACGAAATTTGACGGAGGCGGCCGCCTCATAATTCTCTATGCAGGAAAAACCCTGTATATGTGTACCGAGTTTCATATTAATTCATGCGAGCGTGTTTGATATATGGATCAAGTTTTAGAACCCCGTTCAAGGGGGCGCTGTTGAGCCCCCCAGCCACGCCCGGGTACCAGCTTCAGCCCGGCCCTGATGGCCGTGGGTTCTGACCTGTGTGCAAAGTTTCAAGAGTTTTTGAGCACGTTAAGGACCCCAAAAGCCCCTGAAACCTTGATTAACAATATAAAAGCAATAGTCAAATCCCCCCCTCCCCTCACACACACACAGACACAGAGAGAGGGAGAGAAAATTCTTCAGAAAATCCACATTCAAACCAAAATATCTCTCTTCCTGTTGGTCGGAGATGGTTCATGTAAATTAGAAAGTTGTCCGTCTTGATGAGAACAATACACATACCAAGTTTTGTGATTCAAGGAAAAACTAAGCCCCAATTTTTGACTAAAGGTGGCGCTACTGAGCCATTCCACCACGCCCGTTTCTGAAACTTTGCACATGTCTACGGGCTAATAAATGTGATGTGTCTGTTGAGTTTCATGCAATTTCAAGTATGTTAAGAGTCTCAAAAGCATCAAAAAATAATATTAAAGTTTGATGCGTTGCCACGGCAACAGTATCTAAGATATCAATAATCCTTTCACAGGTTTACATCTGCCGTGTGTCTACATTGTACACATAAAGTTTGAAGCAAATCGGGTAAAAATAAGACACTGATTTCAAAGCATTTTGAAAGTGATGTACTTCCTGCTGCCTGTTGGTGGCGCTATAACTTTGACTCACAATAGTCACATCCATGTGATCGGCCTCTTACAACGAACACACTGCTGAAGTTTCATCAAGATCAGTTAATGTATGCAGAAGTTATAACACACTTCCTGTTTCATTTTTTCGCCATAAATTTGTTTCCTCGCCACGGCCAAACCGTTCGAGATATCAAAAATCCGTCCGCAATTTAGCATCCTCAATGTCTTGACTTCATGCACACCGAGTTTGGAGGCGAATCGATGAATTCCCTAGGAGGAGTACATTAAATTCCACAGCATGCGTTTCCAAACAACGCTAAATAGCCAACTTCCTGTTTGGCTGGCGTAAAACTTAGAGCACGAAAGTTGTTCAGCCCGATGAGATCTATATGTGTACCGAGTTTCATATTATTACATGCAAGCGTGTTTGATTTATGGACACGTGTTTGGATCCCGTTCCAGGGGGCGCTGTCGAGCCCCCCTGCCACGCCCGGGTACCAGCTTCAGTCCGGCCCTGATGGCCGCGGGTTCTGACGTGTGTGCAAAATTTCAAGAGTTTTCGAGCATGTTAAGGGCCCCAAAAGTGCCCGAAAGGTTGACAAAATAATAATAATAATAATAAATATAGCTGCGAGCAGCGATTACGGGCCCAAGCCGGTGGCACCGCAACCCTGGTGCCTTTAGGGTGGCGGTGCCGCCGGCTTTGGCCCTTCATCGCTGCTCGCAGCTATATATATATATATATATACATACTTATTTATTTATTTATTTATTTATTTATTCTTTTTTTTTTATTATTATTATTATTTTATTTTTTTTATTCAGATTTTATAATACACTCAAAATATTCCACAACAAATCCTTTAAATTTAATGTAAAAGTAAAAATGAAAGTAAGCACTGTTGGGCTCACGTAACCCTCTCATCAGAATCAAAATGTTTCAACATTTGCGATGTATTTGGATGCTAAACTATTCTTTATTATAGGCTTTGTTCTTCACTCGTGTTCCAATATTGATGGAAAAAATCATCCTCTTCACATGCGCAAAAATTTGCTTGGAAACATCACAGTGGAGCGAGCGGTGCTTACTGTGAATGTACGAATTGTACTACTGACTATTTAGAGCAGTGTAATTTTTATATGTTAGGTTGACTATTTTATTATTATATTTTATTAAGGCTATAATGAACAGGCTGCGATGTCAAGATTGTAATGCTGGAGTGTGTGTGTGTGTGTGTGTGTGTGTGTGTGTGTGTGTGTGTGTGTGTGTGTGTGTGTGTGTGTGTGTGTGTGTGTGTGTGTGTGTGTGTGTTCATGTTTTTCTATCCCGGTGGGGACTTTAACCTGAATGCACACAGACTCATGGGGACTCGTGTCACAGTGGGGACCTAAATAGAGGTCCCCATGGGTAAACAAGATTATAAATCATACAGAATGAGTTTTTTTGGAAATGTAAAAATGCAGAAAGTTTTATGGGATAGGTAGGTTTAGAGGTAGGGTTAGTGTGAGGAGATAGAATATACAGTTTGTACAGTATAAAAACCATTAAGTCCATGGAGAGTACCCACAAAGATAGTAAACTGTGTGTGTGTGTGTGTGTGTGTGTGTGTGTGTGTGTGTGTGTGTGTGTGTGTGTGTGGCGTGGGCGCGATTGAACAGTAGACACATAAAAACATACTCCGTCATTATACAGGACGACATTCAAACTGCAAAGTGTTAACTTATATTTGTGTACAGTTGCAATAAAACACAAAATTGTGCTTTTGTAAAATAATTTCAAGCAATCCACCCCCCGAAAGGCGCTAATTTTAAAATGAAACTAAAATGCTCATGGCTGCACGGGCATTCATAACGGTGCGCGTCCACGGCGAGGAACGAGCAGAACAGAGTGAACGTTTTTCAGTTAATTCCTACTTCCATAGGAATTCATTTGAAACGCTCGCTCAACCAATATAAATGTCAGTGCGGACGAACATATTTTACTTTCGTTTTTAAGTTAGCGATTAAAAAGCCCCCAGCGGTGTCACACGTCAGTTAACCGGTGGTAAAATATTCTCACCGTCACATACCTAGTATATTTTTATATAGATATAATAGGCCTACCTGATTTTGAACACAAGAGGGCAGTATAGCACTATGTTTGACTTTATTTATGTATTGTTTAGACTAAACAACCATTCTGGCAGTTTTTAAACTTAAAATTCATTCTTAAATTGAAAAAAAAAAGAATAAAATGTTTAGTTGTGATGTTTGTATACTTTTATATAGAAATAAATGGTATATAATTACATTTTTAGAAAATTTGAGGCTTTTAGTTTTTCCTTTTTGGACATTACTTTAATCCCTCGCCATAGCAAAACCGTTTGAGATATTTATTATCCGTTCACAATTTAGCATATTTAATGTATTTTCATCATGTTGAAAAAGTTTGGTGGGAATAAAATAAATAGTTTAAGAGGAGTGGCTAAAAATTCATAGGCTGATTTTGCAAAAAAATCCACATTCAGACCAAAATATCTGACTTCCTTTTGCTCTGAGCTAATGAATGTAAATTAGAAAGTTGTCCGGCTTGATGAGAACAATATAAAAAAATATTTTTTTTTACTGTATTTAAAACTAACCCCCCCACTTTTGTCAAAAGTATGTTGAAAGTGACACACTTCCTGCTGCCAGTTTGTGGCGCTATAACTTTGACTCACAATAGTCACATCCATCTGATCGGCCTCTTACCACGAACACACTGCTGAAGTTTCATCAAGATCAGTTAATGTATGCAGAAGTTATAACACTTCGTGTCTCTCTTTTCTCGCCATAAATTTGTTTCCTCACCACGGCCAAACCGTTCAAGATATCAAAAATCCGTCCGCAATTTAGCATCCTCAATGTCTTTACTTCATACTGACTGAGTTTGGAGGTGATTGAATGAATTCTCTAGGAGGAGTACATCACATTCCACAGCAAGCGTTTTCCAAACAACCCATAATAGCTGACTTCCTGTTGGGCTGGCGTGAAACTTGACAGAGGGAAAGTTGTTCGGCCCGACGAGATCTATATGTGTACCGAGTTTCATATTAATTCATGCAAGCGTGTTTGATATATGGACCAAGTTTTCAGACCCTGTTCAAGAGGGCGCTGTTGAGCCCCCCTGCCACGCCCGTTTCTGAAACTTTTCACATGTCTACTGGCTAATAAGTGTTATGTGTCTGTCAAGTTTCATCCAATTTCAAGCATGTTAAGAGTCTCAAACGCATCCGAAAAGAATATTAAAACTTGATGCGTTGCCACGGCAACAGTATCTAAGATATCAATAATCCTTTCACAGGTCTACATCTGCCCTGTGTTTACATTATACACATAAAGTTTGAAGCAAATCGGGTAAAATTAAGAGGGTGACTTCAAAGCATTTTGAAAGTGACACACTTCCTGGTGCCAGTTGGTGGCGCTATAACTTTGACTCACAATAGTCACATCCATGTGATCGGCCTCTTACAACGAACACACTGCTGAAGTTTCATCAAGATCAGTTAATGTATGCAGAAGTTATAACACACTTCCTGTGTCCCATTATTCGCCATAAATTCGTTTCCTCGCCACGGCCAAACCGTTCGAGATATCAAAAATCCGTTCGCAAGAATTCATCCTCAATGTCTTGACTTTATTCTCACCGAGTTTGGTGGCGATCGGATGAAATCCCTAGGAGGAGTATTTCACATTCCATTGTATGCGTTTTCCAAACAACGTATAATAACCGACTTCCTGTTGGGCTTTTGTAAAACTTAGAGCACGAAAGTTGTTCGGCTCGATGAGATCTATATGTGTACTGAGTTTCATATTATTACATGCAAGCGTGTTTGATTTATGGACCAAGTTTTCGGACCCCATTCCAGGGGGCGCTGTCGAGCCTCCCTGCCACGCCCCAGTACCAGCTTCAGCCCGGCCCTGATGGCCGCAGGTTCTGACGTGTGTGCAAAATTTCAAGAGTTTTTGAGCATGTTAAGGGCCCCAAAAGTGGCAAAAAGGCAAAAAAAAAAATAATGAAGAAAAAGAAAAAAAAAAAAAAAAATCCTTACGGAAACAATAGGGCCTTCGCCCTTTCAGGGCTTGGGCCCTAAATATGGCTCCAGGGTGGCGGTGTCACCGGCTTGGGCCCGTAATCGCTGCTCGCAGCTATATTTATATATATATATATATATATATTTTTTTTTTTTATTCTTATTATTATTATTATTTTTTGCCTTTTTGCCACTTTTGGGGCCCTTAACATGCTCAAAAACTACATATGTAACTAATATATATATATATATATATATCAGACAAGTAATATTCTTTGTCTTGTCACTTAAAATAAATAAATATATATATATATATACATATATATTCTTTTTTTCCTTATTTTTTATATATATATATATATATATATATATATATATATATATATATATATATAATTACCTTTTTTTGGATGCTAAACTATTGTTTATTATATGCTTTGTACTTCACTCACGTTCCAATATCGAAGGGAAAAATTATCCTCTTCACATGCGCAAAAATGTGCTTGGAAAATTCACAGTGGAGCGGTGCTTACTGTGAATGTACGAATTGTACTACTGACTATTTAGAGCAGTGTAATCTTTATATGTTAGGTTGACCATTTTATTATTATATTTTATTAAGTCTATAATGAACAGGCTGCAATGTCAAGATTGCAATGCTGGAGTGTGTGTGTGTGTGTGTGTGTGTGTGTGTGTGTGTGTGTTCATGTTTTTCTGTCCCGGTGGGGACTTTAACCTGAATGCACACAGACTCATGGGGACTAGTGTCACAGTGGGGACCTAAATAGAGGTCCCCATGGGTAAACAAGATTATAAATCATACAGAATGAGTTTTTTTGGAAATGTAAAAATGCAGAAAGTTTTATGGGATAGGTAGGTTTAGGGGTAGGGTTAGTGTGAGGAGATAGAATGTACAGTTTGTACAGTATAAAAACCATTAAGTCCATGGAGAGTACCCACAAAGATAGTAAACCGTGTGTGTGTGTGTGTGTGTGTGTGTGTGTGTGTGTGTGTGTGTGTGTGTGTGTGTGTGTGTGTGTGGCGTGGGCGCGATTGAACAGTAGACACATAAAAACATACTCCGTCATTATACAGGACGACATTCAAACTGCAAAGTGTTAACTTATATTTGTGTACAGTTGCAATAAAACACAAAATTGTGCTTTTGTAAAATAATTTCAAGCAATCCACCCCCCGAAAGGCGCTAATTTTAAAATGAAACTAAAATGCTCATGGCTGCACGGGCATTCATAACGGTGCGCGTCCACGGCGAGGAACGAGCAGAACAGAGTGAACGTTTTTCAGTTAATTCCTACTTCCATAGGAATTCATTTGAAACGCTCGCTCAACCAATATAAATGTCAGTGCGGACGAACATATTTTACTTTCGTTTTTAAGTTAGCGATTAAAAAGCCCCCAGCGGTGTCACACGTCAGTTAACCGGTGGTAAAATATTCTCACCGTCACATACCTAGTATATTTTTATATAGATATAATAGGCCTACCTGATTTTGAACACAAGAGGGCAGTATAGCACTATGTTTGACTTTATTTATGTATTGTTTAGACTAAACAACCATTCTGGCAGTTTTTAAACTTAAAATTCATTCTTAAATTGAAAAAAAAGAATAAAATGTTTAGTTGTGATGTTTGTATACTTTTATATAGAAATAAAATGGTATATAATTACATTTTTAGAAAATTTGAGGCTTTTAGTTTTTCCTTTTTGGACATTACTTTAATCCCTCGCCATAGCAAAACCGTTTGAGATATTTATTATCCGTTCACAATTTAGCATATTTAATGTATTTTCATCATGTTGAAAAAGTTTGGTGGGAATAAAATAAATAGTTTAAGAGGAGTGGCTAAAAATTCATAGGCTGATTTTGCAAAAAAATCCACATTCAGACCAAAATATCTGACTTCCTTTTGCTCTGAGCTAATGACTGTAAATTAGAAAGTTGTCCGGCTCGATGAGACCAATATGCGTACTGATTTTTGTAACTGTGGGTAAAAGTAACCCCCCACTTTTGTCAAAAGCATTTTTGAAGTGACACACTTCCTGCTACCAGTTGGTGGCGCTATAACTTTGACTCACAATAGTTACATCCGTCTGACCGGCCTCTTACCATGAACACACTGCTGAAGTTTCATCAAGATCAGTTAATGTGTGCAGAAGTTATAACACTTCGTGTTTCTCTTTTCTCGCCATAAATTCGTGTCCTCGCCACAGCCAAACTGTTCGAGATATCAAAAATCCGTCCGCAAGTTAGCATCCTCAATGACTTGACTTCATGCTGACCGAGTTTGGAGGCGATTGGATGAATTCTCTAGGATGAGTACATCAAATTCCACAGCATGCGTTTTTCAAACAACCCATAATAGCCGACTTCCTGTTGGGCGGATCTAATAACTTAGAGTGCGGAAGTTGTTCGGCCTGATGATATCTATATGTGTACTGAGTTTCATATTAATTCATGCAAGCATGTTTGATATATGGACCAAGTTTTCAGACCGTGTTCAAGGGGGCGCTGTTGAGCCCCCCTGCCACGCCCGGGTACCAGCTTCAGCCCGGCCCTGATGACCGTGGGTTCTGACCTGTGTGTAAAGTTTCAAGAGTTTTTGAGCACGTTAAGGGCCCCAAAAGCCCCTGAAACCTTGAAAAACAAAGATTAAATGGAATATACAACCCCCCCCCCCCACACACACACACACACACAGACACACAGAGAGAGAGAGAAAATTCTCCAGAAAATCCACATTCAAACCAAAATATCTGACTTCCTGGTGGTCTGAGGTTATGACTGTAAATTAGAAAGTTGTCCGGCTTGATGAGAACAATACACCTACCAAGTTTTGTGATTCTAGGAAAAACTAAGCCCCCATTTTTGACTAAAGGTGGCGCTACTGAGCCATTTCACCACGCCCGTTTCTGAAACTTTGCACATGTCTACTGGATAATAAATGTGATGTGTCTGTCAAGTTTCATGCATTTTCAAGCATGTGAAGAGTCTCAAAAGCATCCGAAAACAATATTAAAGTTTAATGCGTTGCCACGGCAACAGTATCTAAGATATCAATAATCCTTTCACAGGTCTACATCTGCCGTGTGTTTACATTATACACATAAAGTTTTAAGCAAATCGGGTAAAAATAAGAGGGTAATTTCAAAGCATTTTGAAAGTGACACACTTCCTGTTGCCAGTTGGTGGCGCTATAACTTTGACTCACAAATGTCACATCTATGTGATCGGCCTCTTACAACTAACACACTGCTGAAGTTTCATCAAGATCAGTTAATGTATGCAGAAGTTATAACACACTTCCTGTTTGAATTATTCGCCATAAATTCGTTTCCTTGCCACGGCCAAACCATTCGAGATATCAAAAATCCGTCCGCAATTTAGCATCCTCAATGTCTTGACTTCATGCCGACCGAGTTTGGAGGCGAATGGATGAATTTCCTAGGAGGAGTACATCAAATTCAACAGCATGCGTTTCCAAACAACCCATAATAGCTGACTTCCTGTTGGTCTGGCGTAAAACTTAGAGCACGAAAGTTGTTCGGCCCGATGAGGTCTATATGTGTACCGAGTTTCATATTATTACATGCAAGCGTGTCTGATTTATGGACAAGTGTTCGGATCCCGTTCCAGGGGGCGCTGTCGAGGCCCCCTGCCACGCCCGGGTACCAGCTTCAGCCCGGCCCTGATGGCCGCAGGTTCTGACCTGTGTGCAAAACTTCAAGAGTTTTCGAGCATGTTAAGGGCCCCAAAAGTGCCCGAAAGGTTGACAAAATAATAATAATAATAATAATAATAATAATAATAATAATAATAATAATAATAATAATCCTACCGAAAACAATAGGGCCTTCGCCCTTTCAGGGCTTGGGCCCTAATAATCCTACCGGAAACAATAGGGCCTTCGCCCTTTCAGGGCTTGGGCCCTAATAATAATAAACAATAATCCTACCGAAAACAATAGGGCCTTCGCCCTTTCAGGGCTTGGGCCCTAATAATCCTAACGAAAACAATAGGGCCTTCGCCCTTTCAGGGCTTGGGCCCTAATAATCCTACCGAAAACAATAGGGCCTTCGCCCTTTCAGGGCTTGGGCCCTAATAATAATCCTAACGAAAACAATAGGGCTCTGCGCCCTTTCAGGGCTTGGGCCCTAATAATAATAATAATAATCCTAACAAAAACAATAGGGCTCTGCGCCCTTTCAGGGCTTGGGCCCTAATAACAATAATCCTACCGAAAACAATAGGGCATTCGCCCTTTCAGGGCTTGGGCCCTAATAAACAATAATCCTACCGAAAACAATAGGGCCTTCGCCCTTTCAGGGCTTGGGCCCTAATAATCCTAACGAAAACAATAGGGCCTTCGCCCTTTCAGGGCTTGGGCCCTAATAAATAATCCTACCGGAAACAATAGGGCCTTCGCCCTTTCAGGGCTTGGCCCTAATAATAATAATCCTTACGAAAACAATAGGGCTCTGCGCCCTTTCAGGGCTTGGGCCCTAATAATAAATAATCCTACCGAAAACAATAGGGCTCTTCGCCCTTTCAGGGCTTGGGCCCTAATAAGGTTTTTAAGAGTTTAGGGATAACTGGCACACAAAGGACGGTGGTCTCTAGACAAATGGTCTCCTCACCATTGTTGGTGAATAAATGCGGTCCATGCAACCTTCTACAATACAAAGTAAAAATTTAACACAATTTGGAATTTTGGGAATTAATATTAGGAATTTCACTATTCACATTTTAGCTTTTCAGAGAAGCTTCTTAAGCTCATCCATTAAGTTTCGAATTTCGCTGCGTTCCAAAATTAAAGTTTGGTGAACTCTGACCTGCAAAATCATGTGAAGACGTGTGACCAGTAGAAGATCCTCGTCTGAATTAAAACAGAACTCGGCAACTCTAGCGAACTCTAGTCACTTCTTCTTCGAGTTTCCCTTTTGTTGTCGCATGTTTTCCCCACGAGCTCCCCCTACAGCTGTGGGGCGTATATTTCACAACACGGTCGTAAAAAACTCACTTGGGGCGGCCTCCTCCCCCTCTCTACCGCTGCTCATGTGCGTTTGTTTTGATCGGAGCAAGCCAACTGTATCGTGTTGAGCTATGTCTACCGAGGTGGGTAATCTGGTAATACATCATACATGCATGTGTGTTTATGTCGAATTGCCGTAAAGCAATTCGCGTTTCGCGCTCGTTCTCGTTTCTCATGAGACTTCCAATTTCTTGCCGGTTGCAAGGTTGGTTTTCCGCCTGGGAACGCTGGAGGGAGCGGGGAAAGTCACTAATATCACCAGAACAGGTTGTTTAACCATCCAAATGATTTCTAGACAGTTTTATTAAGTTAAAAAAGTTACCAAGTTCTGCTTTAAAAGAACACATATTTGTAGTTGAGTAGATTGTATATTTTTTTACATTTTGAATGTATTACTATTTGTTATATGTTGAATTCATGTTTATAAAAAAGTTTTTTAATTTTAATTTTTAATTTTATAAAAAATTCATGGTTTTTTTGGGGGGGGGGACCCTGTGTCAAGCTGCTGGCTTATGAGCTTTCCTAGACGAAATGCTTTAAAGGGGTGGTATAATGCCCTTTTCACAAGATATAAAATAAGTCTTATATCTTGTGTCCCCAGAGTGTGTATGTGAAGTTTTAGCTCAAAATACCCAACATATATTTTTATATAGCATGTTAAAATTGTAACTTTTTGAGAGTGAGCAAAAACGCACCGTTTTTGTGTCTTGTCCCCATAAATTCAAATGAGCTGCTGCTCCTGGCACAGAGGGTGGAGCTACAACAGCGCGTGTCCTTTTACCTCACACAGACATGCACTGAAAATTTCAAACACTTTTAGCCTTTTATGTTTAAACTGGAGTTAGACAATGATGGAGAGACTCAAGAAGACATGTAAAATGCAACAGGACATTTATGAATGGTTAGTTGATGAATTTATATAGCTTATGTGTATTTATCTTCTAGTCATTGATTAGCATATTCTGTCATGATAATCTATAAATCTCATTCCCGGGGGGGCGGGGTTTACATAAATTTTAGGGTTAGAGATGTCACTAACCCAGGAGGAAGCTCATGTAGTCCCTACCAGCCGTTTGTTGTAGTCCTTAAAAAGCAATTTCTTTAAAAGCTTTGTAACTTTGCAGATCAACTCAAACAGCAACATTACACACTAGCCTAACTAAAGTAAAATCATAATCAACCACCCCTTTAAAATTACTAGTGGAGTTGCATGGCTCTCACTGAGCCTCCTTGACAAACCTATTCAGTAAATAGAATGTATACGGTCTGTTACCTTATATCAGGTGGATTGGTTCTAAGTTAGCCTCCCAGACAGAGAATGTTGCTAGGTCTCCTCTAATTTTGTTGAGAGTTACCCTAGCTGAGACCTCCGCTTTCTAGTTCCGCATGGTCAGGCCTTAACCTGAAATCACTCTGCTTGTCTGACAAAATTTATTTTTTAGAAATGATTAATTTTATATTTTAGAAATCTGAATAGGGGAAATAGTCTGTAAACAATATTTTTCCATACTCTTTTCTTTTTTCTCCATACTTTTCCAGACCTGGAAATAAATCAGATTAAATTCCATACTTTTCCAAACTCTGTAGGAACTAGTAAATGATGGATCACGGTTATATCTGTGGACGCTGCGGATTAATCCACTGGTCGGGTGGGTCAAGTAATAAAACATACCATTCCATAAATAGCAGGTGGGTCATGGGTGGATGAGAGATAAATCATTATTGTGTTGATTTTAATAGACACGGAACTCTCAATTCACAGTAAAACTCAACAAACATGCGTCAGTCTTTTACTTTCGTTTTCAACAATATCTCTTCAGGGAAAACCAATCAAGGAAATCATATGCCCAGAGAACATCCCAGTGGTCATTATATAAAACACAAAGGAACCTACAAGAGACACTGCTTATTAACTTAATAACTAAAAATACAGTACATAGGCTAAGCTTCAGATACATTTTGGTAACACTTTAGTTTAGGGTCCAATTCTCACTATTTAACTAGGCCTAGTTGATAATTAGCATGCATATTGAGTGTTTATTTGTACTTTATATACCACACATATGCCTTATTCTGCATGACCATAATCTATATCCTTAATGCTACCTAATTCCTACCCAATACTTAAACTTAACAACTACCTTATAACTATTTATAAGCAGTAATTAGGAGTTTATTGAGGTAAAAGTCATAGTTAATAGTGAGAATTGGACCCTAATTTAAAGTGTGACTAATTTTCTTCTGATAAGAGCGTTTTCCAACATAATTATGGAAGCAATTTTCATGGACTTCACGTCAACGAAAGCAACAGAACAGGCTTAATTTTCTTTATCATCTGCTAATTTCAAAATCAAAGACCACAATGGGAGAGAGAGAGCAGCATAAGCACTGATAATATAATTTAGTCTCACTCACTAGCCTAATTTTAATAAAGACTACTGTGTGTTGATCTTCAGGATGCAACGCTGAACATTTAAGTTTCATTTGCGGCAGTTTGCACGTCAGCATGCTGAAGAGATACTGAGCTACGCAAAACACATGAAGCGACCAGCAACAGAGTTTGCACATGTATCACCGTCATTGTGATGTGTGTGGAATGTTTAATTAATGTGACTTTATATACTTGATATCTCCTAAATGTATACCATTAACTTTGTTTTTTTTCTCAGCTAAGCGTAACAAATAGAGGAACAAGATGTAAGCTGTCAGTCAGTAACTTTTGTGTGCAATGTAAAAATGTGTAAAAACACTAACGTGATGAAATTAATACTTGATTTTAATAAATAGAACCTTACATAGTTTATGTAAAAATACAAAATATAATTGTATGGTCTCTCTTTTTATGTAATGTTTAGTTAACCAGGAAAATTAAGTGTAACAGTCATAAATTTACATTTGATGTGTTTAAAAAATGTGAGGACTTTGCCTCCTCGTTTTAAAACACTACCACATACCACTGATTTTGTTAACAATTCATAATATTTTTTAGACAGTATTCTAGTACATGTAAACCATGGTTAACACTTCATTCATTCATCCATCCATCCATCCATTTATCAGCTTGAAACTTTGACAAAAACAGCTGAAAAATTCTTCAAATATCTGTTGTGTCATATAGTCTGAGTTTAGAGAAACACTTGGGTGACTATTGTAGAATTTTCCTTTTTTGGCGAACCATTTAAAAGAAGACTTACTACAGTAATTGTTACCCATTTAAACACATAATGATTTCCTTGAGGTCAATCTTTCCATAGTTTTTTCCCCTTTAATAACAATGGCAGCCAATAGTCTGCTATCTGTAACGACAGTTTTACAGCAGTAAGAGTAAACTTAAAATATTTTGACGGAAACTATAGAATAAATCGTTCAGAAGTGCTGTATTCATTATTTTTAGTTTCGGATATACGTTAGTATATTTCCAAATAGTGCTTTCATTACGAAACCCAGGCTAATGAAATGGCTAACAACTCAAATGACTCGCTAACTAACGTTAACCATCAATGAGTTAATGTAACTAATATCAGTATTTTTTAAGATTAAATCAGAGAAACTGAACAAGGAACGATAAATAGGGACGCATAAGCGTCCCACAGAGTCATTGACTGCCTGTATGTCTACACATTCTAAACAACCAAACCTTTTCAATTGCACATCTTCTGTGTCTTCTGTCATCTCCTGTTGTCGGGGTTCCCAGTGTAATTCGGATGCTGTATTCTGCTGAACATTAGCTGCGTCCGTAATCAGTCACTCGTTAACATTAACTGTGCTCTGTAGCAATGGCACTCAATGTCCTAAATGATGAATGAGGGAATGAAAACAAAACAGATGAGAGAATTCTGGACGCTGACGTAGTAACAGTGCGCCAGAGCGCTCTGACGCGGAAACAACTTCGGCGCCGATCGATAGGCTTGAGCATAGACTATTGTATTAATACATGTATAATTCTGGAAATATTTATTTTTATTTTTATTTTTTTAACCACACGAATGATAAAATTTAAAGGCTTGAGAATAGATATAATACAGCATAGACAATAATACTTTGGAACGTTGCTGCGATGCGTCAACGCGTCCGCCATATTGCTCAGGGCAAGACTGCGCTGTAAACAAATGCAAGTAAGCGGGGGAGCTGCGGTTTTTCTGGATAAAAACAAGATAACGTTTAAAATTTTCAACCGATTTCAGTGGTTTATGATGTACATGTTGTACAAAAAACTTCAGTCTTACTTAAAATCTCGATAGTTAGACTTCTTTTAATAAGGAATTGTCAAAGCTCACGAAAAAAGCTTGTCATGTAGGCCTATATATTTGGCTTTTTATTATTTGATAATTATTGTGAAGACACCCATACTGAGATATTATTTAATTTTCACATTGAGTCTTCTTATTGTGGAAAATTGGAGACAGATATCAGCGCCACATGCAAGAAAGTTATAATGTTATTCTGTGTGTTAGTTTGTTTGCTATATGAGACAAGCAGTAAGCTAGATCAACAGTACATTTGCTCACCTGTCTAATAAAGTATACAAGAGCGGCGTCCCTGTCAAGTCGTGACTCGTGAAGCTCTGTCAAGTTAAAGTTAGTCACGGACGTGGAGCTCTCGGCATCTTGAAAACGCCACGCTGATTTTGATCCTCGTTTTAGTTCTCCTTTTGTCCCAAAGTCTGCTTGCCATGGTCCATAATGTTTGAACAAAACAACAACAGCGTGCCGCTAGACGTTACGCACTACACAGTTGTCCAGTCCACATCTGTCGCCATGTATGGCAGTACAAGCGGAAACCAGGGATAACGCAGATATTATGTCATTGACAGGCGACAAGTGAACAGGGACGGGCACTTTTTAAAATTGTGAAATTTTCTGAATTTACAAATTCTTGGAAACATTTAGGATAATGGAAGTACACACTTGAAAGAAATATATAACACTGTGCAATTAGTTTTTGGATATTTTTATATAAATTCTTACATATTGTAGGCATATTGTAGAAAGAAAAGTTCGTAGCCTACTGAAGGTGGAGAGGTTTGACCAATCAGATGAAAGGGGCATTTTAGCGCCGCCCACGTGTGCAAATGAAATATCGAACCCATAAACCGATTTGTAAACCACAAACGAAAAATGAAAAATCGAGCCAAAATCTCATTTTTAGTTTTTTAAACTAAACAAAAAAACGAATAAACAAGCTGGTTTTCATTTCTCGTTATTCCATTCCAAACAGGAAATTAAATGATCAAAAAGTACACGGACCACTATTGTACTCAAATATATTCTGATGGTTCAAAAGATCCTGAATCTGGGCATACAGCTGCAACAGTACTCATTCCACAGACGGACTTTAAAATAAGTAAAAGAACATCTGATTTCTTATTTGTTTACTCTTGTTGATTGCTATTCAAATGGCCCTTCAATGGGTGGAAGGTACATTTGCCTCAAGTTGTCATTTGTTGTGATTCATTATCAAACCTTATAAGTCTAAAAAAAAAATGGGAAAACTGACTCAAGACAGGATATTCTTATAGAAACTCTTCAGACCATGTTCAGAATTCATCAGTCAGGAATAAAAGTCTTTTTTGTGGATTCCTGCTCATGTGGTCATTGTGGGAAATGAAATAGTAGATGAGTTGGCAAAAAAAGGCTTTAAAGTATACAAGAATCAATCTTAATGTCAATCTGGAAAAAGGGGAAATGAAGGTCTTCATTAAAAAGATAATTAAGAATATATGGCAAGAGTTGTGGATTCAGGAAGGAAAAGGAAGACACTTATATGAAATAAATAAGGAAGTACGAAAAGTGAGAGAAGTTTGCGGCAAAAGAAGGGATGATACGATAATTTCACAACTTTGTATTGGACACACAGCATTGAATCAGTCAGTTTTTAACATTGGTAAACATATTACAGGATTGTGCAGCAAATGTGTGTTACCAGAAACATTCGAACATGTTATTCTAATGTGCTGGTTATAAAAAAAGACTTATTATAAATCTCCGCTCAAAGATAGATGTTAAGTATGTAGGAATAAAAAGGTTAACATTAAAGAACTTGCTAAACAATAATTCAAAAGTGACTACTGCTTTAGAATATCTTAAGAGAACATGTTTGATTTGAAGAAAAAAAAAAAAAATTGTCTTTCTGTTGTCCATCAACGTTTCACACTCCACACCAGTAGGTGGCGGAAATGCACCAAAGCTGGTTTGCCAACCACCCTTAAATTCAGAAGAAGCAGCAGCAAAATGATTGCACGGTGCGTCCCAGTTCGCATACTATCCGTCCTAAATAGTATTCGAAAATAGAATTAGTACATCCCAAATCGTTGTATGTTGAAATGAGTGTTCCAAAGATACCAGCTCCAAGCTGTGTCCGAAACCGCTCCCTATCCACCATATAGTGCACTATATCGGGTGTCGGCCATTTTGTAGTGGTGTCTGAATTCTGAGTTAACGACATCATTCCCTACATTCGTTCACTTCTTTTACCCACAATCCTCTCTGAATGCGAGTGAACATTTGATGTACACTTGCTGAAGTACTATTTCCCACAATCCAATGCGGAAAGGACTGAGCGCACGTGAAAGTGTGGTAGCGAGCAAGTTTAAAACAGATTACTTTACAGCTTTCTTATTTCTGCTTTAACATTTATTTCATGCTAGTTTTATAATTATTGTTATTGCTCATACTTATTATTAGTGGTGCTTGCTGAAAGCAAGGCATCACTATTGTTATTGCTCATACTTATTATTAGTGGTGCTTGCTGAAAGCAAGGAATCACTATTGTTATTGCTCATACTTATTAGTGGTGCTTTTCAAAGCAACACTATTGTTATTGCTCATACTTATTATTAGTGGTGCTTGCTGAAAGCAAGGCATCACTATTTTTATTGCTCATACTTATTATTCTTATTATTAAGTTGGCTTGAGAGAGCCAACTTACTGAAATCCTATTTAAACTTATTAAGTTGGCTTGAGAGAGCCAACTTACTGAAATCCTATTTAAACTTATTATTATTATTAAGTTGGCTTGAGAGAGCCAACTTACTGAAATCCTCTTTAAACTTATTAAGTTGGCTTGAGAGAGCCAACTTACTGAAATCCTATTTAAACTTATTAAGTTGGCTTGAGAGAGCCAACTTACTGAAATCCTATTTAAACTTATTAAGTTGGCTTGAGAAAGTCAACTTACTGAAATCCTATTTAAACTTATTAAGTTGGCTTGAGAGAGCCAACTTACTGAAAATCCTATTTAAACTTATTATTACTAATTATTACTTATTAAGTTGGCTTGAGAGAGCCAACTTACTGAAATCCTATTTAAACTTATTATTATTAAGTTGGCTTGAGAGAGCCAACTTACTGATATTGTACTTAAACTTATTAAGTTGGCTTGAGAGAGCCAACTTACTGAAATCCTATTTAAACTTATTAAGTTGGCTTGAGAGAGCCAACTTACTGAAATCCTATTTAAACTTATTATTAAGTTGGCTTGAGAGAGCCAACTTACTGAAATCCTAAATAAACTTATTATTATTATTAAGTTGGCTTGAGAAAGCCAACTTACTGAAATCCTATTTAAACTTATTAAGTTGGCTTGAGAAAGCCAACTTACTGAAATCCTATTTAAACTTATTAAGTTGGCTTGAGAAAGCCAACTTACTGAAATCCTATTTAAACTTATTAAGTTGGCTTGAGAGAGCCAACTTACTGATATTGTACTTAAACTTATTATTAATGGTGCTTGCCAAAGGCAAGGCATCATTAGTGTTCTCTTGCATACTTAGTATTATTAGTGGTGCTTGCTGAAAGCAAGGCATCACTATTGTTATTGCTCATACTTATTATTAGTGGTGCTTGCTAAAAGCAAGGCATCACTATTGTTATTGCTCATACTTATTATTAGTGGTGCTTGCTGAAACCAAGGCATCACTATTGTTATTGCTCATACTTATTAGTGGTGCTTGCTGAAAGCAAGGCATCACTATTGTTATTGCTCATACTTATTATAAGTGGTGCTTGCTGAAAGCAAGGCATCACTATTGTTATTGCTCATACTTATTATTTTTAGTGGTGCTTGCTGAAAGCAAGGCATCACTATTGTTATTGCTCATACTTATTATTTTTCTTTTTAATGGTGCTTGCCAAAGGCAAGGCATCATTAGTGTTCTCTTGCATACTTATTAAGTTGGCTTGAGAGAGCCAACTTACTGAAATCCTATTTAAACTTATTAAGTTGGCTTGAGAGAGCCAACTTACTGAAATCCTATTTAAACTTATTATTAAGTTGGCTTGAGAGAGCCAACTTACTGAAATCCTATTTAAACTTATTAAGTTGGCTTGAGAGAGCCAACTTACTGAAATCCTATTTAAACTTATTATTATTAAGTTGGCTTGAGAGAGCCGACTTACTGAAATCCTATTTAAACTTATTAAGTTGGCTTGAGAGAGCCAACTTACTGAAATCCTATTTAAACTTATTAAGTTGGCTTGAGAGAGCCAACTTACTGAAATCCTATTTAAACTTATTAAGTTGGCTTGAGAGAGCCAACTTACTGAAATCCTATTTAAACTTATTATTAAGTTGGCTTGAGAGAGCCAACTTACTGAAATCCTATTTAAACTTATTAGTGGTGCTTGCTGAAAGCAAGGCATCACTATTGTTATTGCTCATACTTATTCTTCTTCTTCTTCTTCTTCTTATTATTATTCTGGACAAAGTTTGGCGCGTAATGCGCCCCGCACCGTTTGTCACAGACCCCTGAGTAAGGTGTCAAATCGAGCGGCTCATTGAGGAGAGGTGTGCTATGACTTTTCTAAGCAATCGGGTGTACAATGTTCGCACAGCGGACGAAAAAGCGGCCAAAAAAGTCCCCATTGACTTTACATTGGGCATTCTAAAAAAATTCAAATCCAAACCGACGTTTTCACACACACAGACTCCAAAGGGCCTGACACCCCTGCGTCTCTCCCTCTCTCTCTCCCTCAGAGGATTTATATTATCAAGCAGCCAATAAGTAATGGCCTAAAATCTTCATAGCCACACCCTAGCAACCAGTTACAGCATCCTAGCAACCACTAAGAGCTCCCTAGCAACCACCCTAAACCAAAAAAAAATGTTTTTTTACATTTTTTTGTATTTTTTAAAGCAATATTACACTCGTGGCCTTACGATATCGCTCCATGCTTGTGCCTAATCGGCCATAGGCACGAGGCCGCAGGCCGAGTGCCGTACTGAAGGCACTCGTTATTAAAGATTTTAATAACTCTATAAAACTCCATAGTAACCATCTTTGACAACTACCAACCACCTAGTAACACCATAGCAACTACCAAAAATACCTTAGCAACCATCCTGAACACCCTAGCAACGTCTAGAAACGCTCTAGTAGATCATAGAAACACGAAGGTGGTCTCGTTTCACTCAGGCATCAAATGGCCAATCATGAATCACCTCAACAGTTCCTAGCCCCTCTCTAGCAACCATTGTCGAGCACCTTAGCAACCAAAATCCTAGAGGGATATCTTCTATTCTGAATATCACAGAGGCATGGGAGTTGGTTTATATCATTCATAGTAACAAAAAGCCTTTGCAGTTTCATCAATGGCAGCTGTCAAGCAACTCCATAGCAACCAAACAGATTACCCTAGCAACCAAAATTCAAAGAGGGATATCTTCCATTCTGAATGTCACAGAGGCATGGGAGTTGGTTTATGTCATTCATACTGAAAAGCAGCCTTTGGAGTTTCATCATTAGCAGCTGCCAAGCCACTCCATAGCAACCAAACAGAGTACCCTTGCAACTATTTAGCAAGACCTATATCTCTGTATCAGAGCATCGTATAGAGATGGGGGATGGTTTATATAATTCATAGTGACAAGAAGCCTTTGGAGTTTCATGATTGGCAGCTGCCAAGCCACTCCCTAGCAACCAATCATAGTACCCTAGCAACCAAAATCCAAAGAGGGATATCTTCCAGTCTGAATGTCACAGAGGCATGGGAGTTGGTTTATATCATTCATAGTGACAAGAAGCCTTTGGAGTTTCATGATTGGCTGCTGCCAAGCCACTCCCTAGCAACCAATCATAGTACCCTAGCAACCAAAATCCAAAGAGGGATATCTT
The DNA here is from genome assembly GCF_964197995.2 of Scardinius erythrophthalmus. Taxonomy (NCBI): domain Eukaryota; kingdom Metazoa; phylum Chordata; class Actinopteri; order Cypriniformes; family Leuciscidae; genus Scardinius; species Scardinius erythrophthalmus. The sequence goes on from NW_028296545.1 coordinate 811,130, forward strand.
CCAGTCTGAATGTCACAGAGGCATGGGAGTTGGTTTATATCATTCATAGTAACAAAAAGCCTTTGCAGTTTCATCAATGGCAGCTGTCAAGCAACTCCATAGCAACCAAACAGATTACCCTAGCAACCAAAATTCAAAGAGGGATATCTTCCATTCTGAATGTCACAGAGGCATGGGAGTTGGTTTATATCATTCATAGTGACAAGAAGCCTTTGGAGTTTCATGATTGGCAGCTGACAAGCCACTCGCTAGCAACCAAATAGAGTACCCTAGCAACCAAAATCCAAAGAGGGATATCTTCCATTCTGTATGTCACAGAGGCATGGGAGTTGGATTATATCATTCATTCTGACAAGCAGCCTTTGGAGTTTCATGATTGCCAGCTACCAAGCCACTCCCTAGCAACCAAATAGAGTACACTAGCAACCAAAATCCAAAGAGGGATATCTTCCATTCTGTATGTCACAGAGGCATGGGAGTTAGATTATATCATTCATACTGACAAGCAGCCTTTGGAGTTTCATGATTGGCAGCTGCCAAGCTACTCCCTAGCAACCAAACAGAGTACCCTAGCAACCGTTTAGCAAAACGTATATCTCTGCATCAGAACATCGTATAGAGATGGGAGCTGGTTTATATCATTCATACTGACAAGAAGCCTTTGCAGTTTCATCATTAGCAGCTGCCAAGCAACTCCATAGCAACCAAACAGAGTACCCTAGCAATCATTTTACAAGACCTACATCTCTGCATCAGAATATTGTATAGAGATGGGGGTTGGCTCATTAGTTTCAGTTGTAAAACAGTCTGTAAATATCACCATGGTAACTGTGTATTCACACCCTAGCAACCATTTAGAGCCACCTAGCAACCATATTGCAACATATAGAAGCCATATTTCAGCTCCACAACATCGTACAGACATGGTTGTTGGCTCGTATGCAATCATGTACAACACCCTAGCAACCGAGTGGCGAGTTTTGCCACTGCAAGCACCACTTCACATTTTCTTCAGGAAATGTACATTCTAGTTAAGTTGGCTTGAGAGAGCCAACTTACTGAAATCCTATTTAAACTTATTAAGTTGGCTTGAGAGAGCCAACTTACTGAAATCCTATTTAAACTTATTATTATTATTATTATTATTAGTGGTGCTTGCTGAAAGCAAGGCATCACTCTTGTTATTGCTCATACTTATTATTCTTCTTCTTCTTATTGTTCTGGACAAAAGTTTGGCGCGTAATGCGCCCCGCACCGTTTGTCACAGACCCCTGAGTGAGGTGTCAAATCGACCGGCTCATTGAGGAGAGGTGTGCTATGACTTTTCTAAGCGATCGGGTGTACGATGTTCGCACAGCGGACGAAAAAGCGGCCAAAAAAGTCCCCATTGACTTTACATTGGGAGTTCTAAAAATATTTGAATCCCAACCGACGTTTTCACACACACAAACTCAAAAGGGCCTGACAGCCCTGCGTCTCTCCCTCTCTCTCTCCCTCAGAGGATTTATATTATCAAGCAGCCAATAAGTAATGGCCTAAAATCTTCATAGCCACACCCTAGCAACCAGTTTCAGCACCCTAGCAACCACTAAGAGCTCCCTAGCAACCACCCTAAAAAAAAAAAAAAAACATTTTTTTTTTTATTATTTTTTAAAGCAATTTTACTCTCATGGCCTTGCGATATCGCTCCATGCTTGTGCCTATTCGGCCATAGGCACGAGGCCGCAGGCCCGTGCCGTACTGAAGGCACTCGTTATTAAAGAGTTTAAGAACTCTATAAAAACTCCATAGTAACCATATTTGACAACTACCAACCACCTAGTAACACCATAGCAACTAACAAAAATACCTTAGCAACCACCCTGAACACCCTAGCAACATCTAGAAACGCTCTAGTAACCACCAAAAAACTCTAGCAACCACCCAGAACACCCTAGCAACTGCCTAGCAACCACCCAGAACACCTAGCAACCACCTAGAACACCCTAGCAACGCCCTAGCATCCACCCAGAATACCATAGCAACTGCCTAGAAACACCATAGCAACCACCCACAACACCCTAGCAACCACCTAGCAACGCCCTAGCAACCACCGAGAATACCCTAGCAACCGCCTAGCAACCACCCAGAACACCTTAGCAACTGCCCAGCAACACCATAGCAACCACCAAGAATACCCTAGCAACACCATAGCAACACCTTAGCAACCACTCAGGACACCCTAGCAACTGCCTAGCAACACCCTAGTATCCACCCAGAATACCATAGCAACTGCCTAGCAACACCATAGCAACCACCCAGAACACCCTAGCAACCACCCAGAACACCCTAGCAACCACCTAGCAACACCCTAGCAACCACCAAGAATACCCTAGCAACCGCCTAGCAACCACCCAGAACACCTTAGCAACTGCCTAGCAACCGCCTAGCAACCACCCAGAACCCCTTATCAACTGCCTAGCAACCGCCTAGCAACCACCCAGAATACCATAGCAACTGCCTAGCAACACCTTAGCAACCACTCAGAACACCCTAGCAACCACCCAAAATACCCTAGCAACCGCATAGCAACACCTTAGCATCCACCCAGAATACCATAGCAACTGCCTAGCAACACTATAGCAACCACCCAGAACACCCTAGCAACCACCTAGCAACGCCCTAGCAACCACCAAGAATACCCTAGAAACCGCCTAGCAACCAGCCAGGACACCTTAGCAACTGCCTAGCAACCACCCAGAACCCCTTAACAACTACCTAGCAACCGCCTAGCAACCACCCAGAACACCATAGCAACCACCCAGAACACCCTAGCAACCACCTAGCAAAGCCCTAGCAACCACACAGAACTCCCTAGCAACACCCTAGCAACCACCTGAACAACATGAATAAGCCATATCTCAGCACCAGAACATCGTACAAACATGTCTGTTGGCTTGTATGCAATCATGTACCACACTCTAGCAACCGAGTGGCGAGTTTTGCCACTGCAAGCACTACTTCACATTTTCTTCAGGAAATGTACATTCTAGTTATTATTAAGTTGGCTTGAGAAAGCCAACTTACTGAAATCCTATTTAAACTTATTATTATTAATGGTGCTTGCTGAAAGCAAGGCATCATTAGTGTTCTCTTGCATACTTATTATTATTATTCTTATTTTTATTCTGGACAAAGTTTGGCGCGTAACTCGTCCCGCACCGTTTGTCTCAGACCCCTGAGTGAGGTGTCAAATCGACCGGCTCATTGAGGAGAGGTGTGCTATGACTTTTATAAGCGATCGGGGGTGCGATGTTTGCCCCAGGGGCGAAAAAGCGGCCAAAAAAGTCCCATAGACTTAACATTGCGACAAACTTTGACGACTCCTAGCTCAGAGCGAGGATTTCACATAAACTTGTGATTTGCCACATTTGAAGAGGCTGACAGGCTCTGTAAGAACATACCTCACAATGGGGTAAAAGTTGTAGCCCTGGGGGGCAGAAGCTGCCCAAAGTTGCCCCATTGACTTACTATGGGGAAGGAACATCCTGTGAAACTCACATGCTTTTCCTACTATGGTAAATTGCATAGGGATTTTGTATTGAACATAGCTCCTGATCACAGTGTCATAGAGACAAGGGGGCGAGCTCATTTTACTCAGACGACCAATCAGTCTCTCAGGATCATTGTGAAGCTATCAAGCCACGCCCTAGCAACCATTTAGAGCCCCTTAGCAACAAGTTCCATAGACTTCCATTGAAAGAGTTCAAAGAGATATCTCCAGACTGAATTGTCATAGAAACATGGGGGTGGTCTCATTTGACTCGTGGCAGCAAACAGCCAATCATGAATCACCTCAACACTTCTTAGCCCCTCCCTAGCAACCATTGTCGAACACCTTAGCAACCAAAATCCAAAGAGGGATATCTTCCATTATGAATATCACAGAGGCATGGGAGTTGGTTTATATCATTCATAGTGACAAGAAGCTTTTGCAGTTTCATAATTGGCATCTGCCAAGCCACTCTATAGCAACCAAACAGAGTACCTTTTCAACCAAAATCCAAAGAGGGATATCTGCCATTCTGAATGTCACAGAGAAATGGGAGATGGTTTATATCATTCATAGTGACAAGAAGCCTTTGGAATTGCATCATTGGCAACTGCCAAGCCACTCCCTAGCAACCAAACAGAGTACCCTAGCAACCGTTTAGCAAAACGAATATCTCTGTATCAGAACATCGTATAGAGATTGGAGTTGGTTTATATCATTCATACTGACAAGCAGCCTTTGAAGTTTCATGATTGGCAGCTGCCAAGCCACTCCCTAGCAACCAACAGAGTACCCTAGCAACCAAAATACAAAGAGGGATATCTTCCATTCTGAATGTCACAGAGGCATGGGAGTTGGTTTATATAATTCATACTGACAAGAAGCCTTTGCAGTTTCATCAGTGGCAGCTGCCAAGCCACTCCCTAGCAACCAAACAGAGTATCCTAGCAACCAAAATCCAAAGAGGGATATCTTCCATTCTGAATGTCACAGAGGCATGGGAGTTGGTTTATATCATTCATAGTGACAAGAAGCCTTTGGAATTGCATCATTGGCAGCTGCCAAGTAACTCCATAGCAACCAAACAGAGTACCCTAGCAACCAAAACCCAAAGAGGCATATCTTCCATTCTGAATGTCGCAGAGGCATGGGAGTTGGTTTATATCATTCATACTGACAAGCAGCCTTTGGAGTTTCATGATTGGCAGCTGACAAGCCACTCCCTAGCAACCAAACAGAGTACCCTAGCAACCAATATCCAAAGAGGGATATCTTCCATTCTGTATGTCGCAGAGGCATGAGAGTTGGATTATATCATTCATACTGACAAGCAGCCTTTGGAGTTTCATGATTGGCAGCTGCCACGCTACTCCCTAGCAACCAAACAGAGTACCCTAGCAACCGTTTAGCAAAACGTATATCTCTGCATCAGAACATCGTATAGAGATGGGAGTTGGTTTATATCATTCATACTGACAAGAAGCCTTTGCAGTTTCATCATCAGCAGCTGCCAAGCAACTCCATAGCAACCAAACAGAGTACCCTAGCAACCATTTTACAAGACCTAAATCTCTGCATCAGAATATTGTATAGAGATGGGGGTTGGCTCATTAGTTTCAGTTGTAAAACAGTCTGTAAATATCACCATGGTAACTGTGTATTCACACCCTAGCAACCATTTAGAGCCACCTAGCAACCATATTGCAACATATAGAAGCCATATTTCAGCTCCACAACATCGTACAGACATGGTTGTTGGCTCATATGCAATCATGTACAACACCCTAGCAACCGAGTGGAGAGTTTTGCCACTGCAAGCACCATTTCACATTTTCTTCAGGAAATGTACATTCTAGTTCTTCTTCTTATTCTTCTGACCCAAAATTTATCAATTCTAACTCCTCCTAGAGCTTTAACTCTACAAACTCCAAACTCGGGTCAGACCTTCAGACTGTTCTGACTTGAGTTGCTATATCTTTTCAGACTGATTTGACTTTCAGTTTTCTTAAAAATTAATATTAAAAACCATAAAAATCCCATAGACTTACATTGCAGAGTGCTCATATTGAGCCAAGACTACGGTGGCCCATTAGTGTACAAGCCAAAAACTCAAATCTAAACTCCCTGAAGCCCTGGACTCAATTAAACTACCATTCTATGGACTAATAAATCTATCTATCTATCTTCAAACTTTATCTATCTATCTATCTATCTATCTATCTATCTATCTATCTATCTATCTATCTATCTATCTATCTATCTATCTATCTATCTATCTATCTATCTATCTATCTATCTATCTATCTATCTATCTATCTATCTTCAAACCTTTTCTATCTATCTATCTATCTATCTATCTATCTATCTATCTATCTATCTATCTATCTATCTATCTATCTATCTATCTATCTATCTATCTATCTATCTATCTATCTTCAAACCTTTTCTATCTATCTATCTATCTATCTATCTATCTATCTATCTATCTATCTATCTATCTATCTATCTATCTATCTATCTATCTATCTATCTATCTATCTATCTATCTATCTTCAAAACTTTTCTATCTATCTATCTATCTATCTATCTATCTATCTATCTATCTATCTATCTATCTATCTATCTATCTATCTATCTATCTATCTATCTATCTATCTTCAAACCTTATCTATCTATGCTACAATCAGTAAATCATACCTGAACATGGTAAATCATGGTATACTATAGTAAATCATAGTAAACTATATTAAATCGTGGTAAATCATGGTAAACTATGGTAAATCATGGTAAACTATGATAAATCATGCTAGAATCAGTAAATCATACTTGAACATGGTAAATCATAGTATACTATAGTAAATCATGGTAAACTATGGTAAATCGTGGTAAATCATGGTAAACTATGGTAAATCATGCTAGAATCAGTAAATCATACTTGAACATGGTAAATCATGGTATACTATAGTAAATCATGGTAAACTATGGTAAATCGTGGTAAATAATGGTGAACTATGGTAAATCATGCTAGAATCAGTAAATCATACTTGAACATGGTAAATCATGGTATACTATAGTAAATCATGGTAAACTATGGTAAATCGTGGTAAATAATGGTAAACTATGGTAAACTATGGTAAATCATGGTAAACTATGGTAAATCATGCTAGAATCAGTAAATCATACTTGAACATGGTAAATCATGGTATACTATAGTAAATCATGGTAAACTATGGTAAATCGTGGTAAATCATGGTAAACTATGGTAAATCATGCTAGAATCAGTAAATTATACTTGAACATGGTAAATTGTGGTATACTATAGTAAATCATGGTAAACTATGGTAAATCATGGTAAATCATGGTAAACTATGCTAAATCATGCTAGAATCAGTAAATCATACTTGAACATGGTAAATCGTGGTATACTATAGTAAATCATGGTAAACTATGGTAAATCGTGGTAAATCATGGTAAACTATGGTAAATCATGGTAATCTATGATAAATCATGCTAGAATCAGTAAATCATACTTGAACATGGTAAATCCTAGTATACTATAGTAAATCATGGTAAACTATGGTAAATCGTGGTAAATCATGGTAAATCATGGTAAACTATGGTAAATCATGGTAATCTATGATAAATCATGCTAGAATCAGTAAATCATACTTGAACATGGTAAATCATGGTATACTATAGTAAATCATGGTAAACTATGGTAAATCGTGGTAAATCATGGTATACTATAGTAAATCATGGTAAACTATGGTAAATCGTGGTAAATCATGGTAAACTATGGTAAATCATGGTAAACCATGCTAGCAACATCGTAAAAAAAATTCTAGCATCATGCTAGCAACATGATAATCATGCTAGCATGGTAAACTATGGTAAATCATGGTAAACTATGGTAAATCGTGGTAAACTATGGTAAATCATGCTAGAATCATAGTAAATCATACTTGAACATGGTAAATCATGGTATACTATAGTAAATAATGGTAAACTATGGTAAATCATGGTAAACTATGGTAAATCATGGTAAACTATGATAAATCATGCTAGAATCAGTAAATCATACTTGAACATGGTAAATCATGGTATACTATAGTAAATAATGGTAAACTATGGTAAATCGTGGTAAATCGTGGTAAATCATGGTAAACTATGGTAAATCATGGTAAACTATGATAAATCATGCTAGAATCAGTAAATCATACTTGAACATGGTAAATCCTAGTATACTATAGTAAATCATGGTAAACTATGGTAAATCGTGGTAAATCATGGTAAACTATGCTAAATCATGCTAGAATCAGTAAATTATACTTGAACATGGTAAATTGTGGTATACTATAGTAAATCATGGTAAACTATGGTAAATTATGGTAAATCATGGTAAACTATGCTAAATCATGCTAGAATCAGTAAATCATACTTGAACATGGTAAATCATGGTATACTATAGTAAATCATGGTAAACTATGGTAAAACGTGGTAAATCATGGTAAACTATGGTAAAATCATGGTAAACTATGATAAATCATGCTAGAATCAGTAAATCATACTTGAACATGGTAAATCGTGGTATACTATAGTAAATCATGGTAAACTATGGTAAATCGTGGTAAATCATGGTAAATCATGGTAAACTATGGTAAATCATGGTAATCTATGATAAATCATGCTAGAATCAGTAAATCATACTTGAACATGGTAAATCTTGGCATACTATAGTAAATCATGGTAAACTATGGTAAATCGTGGTAAATCATGGTAAACTATGGTAAATCATGGTAAACTATGATAAATCATGCTAGAATCAGTAAATCATACTTGAACATGGTAAATCATGGTATACTATAGTAAATCATGGTAAACTATGGTAAATCGTGGTAAATCATGGTATACTATAGTAAATCATGGTAAACTATGGTAAATCGTGGTAAATCATGGTAAACCATGCTAGCAACATGGTAAAAAAAATTCTAGCATCATGCTAGCAACATGATAATCATGCTAGCATGGTAAACTATGGTAAATCATGGAAAACTATGTTAAATCGTGGTAAACTATGGTAAATCATGCTAGAATCATAGTAAATCATACTTGAACATGGTAAATCATGGTATACTATAGTAAATAATGGTAAACTATGGTAAGTCATGGTAAATCATGGTAAACTATGGTAAATCATGCTAAACTATGGTAAATCATGCTAGAATCAGTAAATTATACTTGAACATGGCAAATCGTGGTATACTATAGTAAATCATGGTAAACTATAGTAAATCGTGGTAAATCATGGTAAACTATGGTAAATCATGCTAGAATCAATAAATCATACTTGAACATGGTAAATCATGGTATACTATAGTAAATCATGGTAAACTATGGTAAATCGTGGTAAATCATGGTAAACTATGGTAAATCATGCTAGAATCAGTAAATTATACTTGAACATGGTAAATCGTGGTATACTATAGTAAATCATGGTAAACTATGGTAAATCGTGGTAAATCATGGTAAACTATGCTAAATCATGCTAGAATCAGTAAATCATACTTGAACATGGTAAATCGCTGTATACTATAGTAAATCATGGTAAACTATGGTAAATCGTGGTAAATCATGGTAATCTATGACAAATCATGCTAGAATCAGTAAATCATACTTGAACATGGTAAATCATGGTATACTATAGTAAATTATGGTAAACTATGGTAAATCGTGGTAAATCATGGTAAACTATGGTAAATCATGGTAAACTATGGTAAATCATGCTTGAATCAGTAAATCATACTTGAACATGGTAAATCATGGTATACTATAGTAAATTATGGTAAACTATGGTAAACTATGGTAAATCGTGGTAAATCATGGTAAACTATGGTAAATCATGGTAAACTATGGTAAATCATGCTTGAATCAGTAAATCATACTTGAACATGGTAAATCATGGTATACTATAGTAAATCATGGTAAACTGGTAAATCATGGTAAACTATATTTGACTAAATCTATATTTTGAACTTATCTATCTATCTATCTATCTATCTATCTAACTTCAAACCTTTTCTATTTATCTATCTATCTATCTATCTATCTATCTATCTATCTATCTATCTTTTTAACTAACTAATCTATCTTTCTTTTTAACTAAATAATCCATATTTCTTTCTTTTTAACGAACTAATCCATCTTTCTTTCTAACTAATATATTTTTCTTTCTTTCATTCTAACCAATCTATCTTTCTTTCTTTCTAACTAATCTATCTATCTTTCTTTCTAACTAATCTATCTTTCTATCTTTCTTTCTAACTAATCCATCTTTCTTTCTTTCTTTCTTTCTTTCTTTCTTTCTTTCTTTCTTTCTTTCTTTCTTTCTTTCTTTCTTTCTTTCTTTCTTTCTTTCTTTCTTTCTTTCTTTCTTTCTTTCTTTCTTTCTAACTAATCAATCTTTTTTATTTCTCTCTCACTAATCTATCTTTCTTTCTAACTAATTAGTCTTTCTTAACTAATCCACCATCCAACTAGTCCTAACTAATCCACCATTCATTCATTCTTTCTTTCTAACTAATATTTCTTCTTTCTTTCTAACTAATCAATCTATCTTTCTTTCTTTCTAACTAATCTCTTTCTTTCTTTCTTTCTTTCTTTCTTTCTTTCTTTCTTTCTTTCTTTCTTTCTTTCTTTCTTTCTTTCTTTCTTTCTTTCTTTCTTTCTTTCTTTCTTTCTATCTAACTAATCTTTCTTTCTAACTTATCTTTCTATCTAATCTTTCTAACTAATCTTTCTTTCCTTTCTAACAAATCTTTTTTTTCTTTCTTTCTAACTAATCTTTCTTTCTTTTTTCTTTCTTTCTTTCTAGCCAATCTTTCTTCTTTCTTTCTAGCAAATCTTTCTTTTTTCTTTTTCTTTCTTTCTAACTAATCTTTCTTTTCTTTCTTGCTTACTTTTCTTTCTTTCTTTCTAACTTATCTTTCTTTCTTTCTACCTAATCTTTCTTTCTTTCTTTCTTTCTTTCTTTCTTTCTTTCTTTCTTTCTTTCTTTCTTTCTTTCTTTCTTTCTTTCTACCTAATCTTTTTCTTTCTTTCTTTCTTTCTTTCTTTCTTTCTTTCTTTCTTTCTTTCTTTCTTTCTTTCTTTCTTTCTTTCTTTCTTTCTTTCTTTCTTTCTTTCTTTCTTTCTTTCTACCTAATCTTTCTTTCTTTCTTTCTACCTAATCTTTCTTTCTTTCTACCTAATCTTTCTTTCTTTCTTTCTTTCTACCTAATCTTTTTCTTTCTTTCTTTCTTTCTTTCTTTCTTTCTTTCTTTCTTTCTTTCTTTCTTTCTTTCTTTCTTTCTTTCTTTCTTTCTTTCTTTCTTTCTTTCTTTATTGTTCTTTCTACCTAATCTTTCTTTCTTTCTGCCTAATCTTTCTTTCTTTCTTTCTTTCTACCTAATCTTTCTTTATTTTTTCTTTCATTCTTTCTTTCTACCTAATCTTTCTTTCTTTCTTTCTTTCTCTTTCTTTCTTTCTTTCTTTCTTTCTTTCTTTCTCTTTCTTTCTTTCTTTCTTTCTTTCTTTCTTTCTAATTATTCTTTCTTTCTAACTAATCTATCAATCAAAATTTAAACTACTTTAAACTTCAAACTACTTCAAATTTCTAACTACTTCAAATTTCTAACTACTTTAAACTTCTAACTACTTTAAACTTCTTCAAACTCTCTGGTCCGGCTTTCTCAAGCCAACTTAAAGTTTGTCTCAACAAACTTTTTTTTCTAGTTATTATTCTTCTTATTATTTTTCTGACCGAAAAATTTTAGACACTAACTCCTCCTAGACCGTTCAAGCTACATACTCCAAACTCGGGTCAGACCTTCATACTGTTCTGACTTGAGTTGCTATATCTTTTCAGACTGATTTGAGTTATGGTTTTCTTAAAAATTAATATTAAAAATCATAAAAACCCCATTGACTTTCATTGCAGACTGCTCAAATTGAGCCAAGACTACGGTGGCCCATTAATGCACAACCCAAAAACTCAAATCTAAATTCTCTAAAGCCCTAGACTCAATTAAACTACCATTCTAAATCTATCTATCTATCTATCTATCTATCTATCTATCTATCTATCTATCTATCTATCTATCTATCTATCTATCTATCTATCTATCTATCTATCTATCTATCTATCTATCTATCTTCAAACCTTATCTATCCATCAATCTATCTTCAAACCTTTATCTATCTATCTATCTATCTATCTATCTATCTATCTATCTATCTATCTATCTATCTATCTATCTATCTATCTATCTATCTATCTTTTTAACTTATCTATCTATCTATCTATCTATCTATCTATCTATCTATCTATCTATCTATCTATCTATCTATCTATCTATCTTTTTAACTTATCTATCTATCTATCTATCTATCTATCTATCTATCTATCTATCTATCTATCTATCTATCTATCTATCTATCTATCTATCTATTTTTTAACTAATCTATCTATCTATCTATCTATCTATCTATCTATCTATCTATCTATCTATCTATCTATCTATCTATCTATCTATCTATCTATCTATCTATCTATCTATCTATCTATCTATCTATCTATCTTTTTAACTAATCTATCTATCTATCTATCTATCTATCTATCTATCTATCTATCTATCTATCTATCTATCTATCTATCTATCTATCTATCTATCTATCTTCAAACATTATCTATCTATCTATCTATCTATCTATCTATCTATCTATCTATCTATCTATCTATCTATCTATCTATCTATCTATCTATCTATCTATCTATCTATCTATCTATCTATCTATCTATCTATCTTCAAACATTATCTATCTATCTATCTATCTATCTATCTATCTATCTATCTATCTATCTATCTATCTATCTATCTATCTATCTATCTATCTATCTATCTAACTTCAAACCTTTTCTATCTATCTATCTATCTATCTATCTATCTATCTATCTATCTATCTATCTATCTATCTATCTATCTATCTATCTATCTATCTATCTATCTATCTATCTATCTATCTATCTTTTTAACTAACTAATCTATCTTTCTTTTTAACTAAATAATCCATCTTTCTTTTTAACGAACTAATCCATCTTTCTTTCTAACTAATATATCTTTCTTTCTTTCATTCTAACTAATCTATCTTTCTTTCTAACAAATCTATCTTTCTATCTAATCTTTCTTTCTAACTAATCCATCTATCTTTCTTTCTTTCTTTCTAACTAATCAATCTTTTTTCTTTCTCGCTCACTAATCTATCTTTCTTTCTAACTAATTAGTCTTTCTTTCTTTCTTTCTTTCTTTCTTTCTTTCTTTCTTTCTTTCTTTCTTTCTTTCTTTCTTTCTTTCTAACTAATCCACCATTCATCATTCTTTATTTCTAACTAATATTTCTTTCTCGCTCACTAATCTATCTTTCTTTCTAACTAATTAGTCTTTCTTTCTTTCTTACTTTTCTTTCTTTCTTTCTTACTAATCTTTCTTTCTTTCTTTCTTTCTAACTTTTCTTTCTTTCTAACTAATCTTTCTTTCTATCTTTCTTTCTAACTAATCTGTCTTTCTTTTTTCTTTCTCTCTAGCCAATCTTTCTTCTTTCTTTCTGGCTAATCTTTCTTTTTTCTTTTTCTTTCTTTCTAACTAATCTTACTTTTCTTTCTTTCTTTTTAACTAATCTTTCTTTTTTCTTTCTTACTTTTCTTTCTTTCTAACTAATATTTCTTTTTTTCTTCTTTTGTTCTAACTAATCTTTCTTTCTTTTTTCTTTTTTACTTTTCTTTCTTTCTTACTTTTCTTTCTTTCTTACTAATCTTTCTTTTTTCTTTCTTTCTAACTAATCTTTCTTTTTTCTTTCTTTCTTTCTTTTTATCTTTCTTTCTTTCTTTCTTTCTTTCTTTCTTTCTTTCTTTCTTTCTTTCTTTCTTTCTTTCTTTCTTTCTTTATACCTAATCTTTCTTTCTTTCTAACTTATCTTTCTTTCTTTTTTCTTTCTTTCTTTCTTTTTCTTTCTTTCTTTCTTTCTTTCTTTCTTTCTAACTAATCTTTCTTTCTTTTTTCTTTCTTTCTTTCTTTCTTTCTTTCTTTCTTTCTTTCTTTCTTTCTTTCTTTCTTTCTTTCTTTCTAACTTTTCTTTCTTTCTAACTAATCTTTCTTTCTATCTTTCTTTCTAACTAATCTGTCTTTCTTTCTTTCTACCTAATCTTTCTTTCTTTCTTTCTACCTAATCTTACTTTCTTTCTTTCTAGCTAATCTTTCTTTCTTTCTTTCTTTCTAGCTAATCTTTCTTTTTTCTTTTTCTTTCTTTCTAACTAATCTTTCTTTTCTTTCTTGCTTACTTTTCTTTCTTTCTTTCTAACTAATCTTTCTTTTTTCTTCCTTTCTTACTTTTCTTTCTTTCTAACTAATCTTTCTTTTTTTCTTTCTTCTTTCGTTCTAACTAATCTTTCTTTCTTTTTTCTTTCTTTAATTTCTTTCTTACTAATCTTGCTTTTTTCTTTCTTTCTAACTAATCTTTCTTTCTTTCTTTCTTTCTTTCTTTCTTTCTTTCTTTCTTTCTTTCTTTCTTTCTAACTAATCCACCATTCATCATTCTTTCTTTCTAACTAATATTTCTTCTTTCTTTCTAACTAATCAATCTATCTTTCTTTCTAACTAATCTTTCTGTCTTTCTTTCTTTCTTTTTCTAACTAATCTTTCTTCTTTCTAACCTTTCTTTCTAACTTATCTTTCTATCTAATCTTTCTAACTAATCTTTCCTTCCTTTCTAACAAATCTTTCTTTTTTCTTTCTTTCTTTCTTTCTAACTAATCTTTCTTTCTTTTTTCTTTCTTTCTAGCCATTCTTTTTTCTTTCTTTCTAGCTAATCTTTCTTTTTTCTTTTTCTTTCTTTCTTACTAATCTTTCTTTTCTTTCTTGCTTACTTTTCTTTCTTTCTAACTAATCTTTCTTTTTTCTTCCTTTCTTCCTTTTCTTTCTTTCTAACTAATCTTTCTTTTTTTCTTTCTTCTTTCGTTCTAACTAATCTTTCTTTCTTTTTTTCTTACTTTAATTTCTTTCTTACTAATCTTGCTTTTTTCTTTCTTTCTAACTAATCTTTCTTTTTTTTATACCTAATCTTTCTTTCTTTCTAACTAATCTTTCTTTCTTTTTTCTTTTTTCTTTCTTTCTTTCTTTCTTTCTTTCTTTCTTTCTTTCTTTCTAACTTTTCTTTCTTTCTAACTAATCTTTCTTTCTAACTAATCTGTCTTTCTTTCTTTCTACCTAATCTTTCTTTCTTTCTCTTTCTTTCTTTCTCTTTCTTTCTACCTAATCTTTCTTTCTTTCTTTCTTTCTTTCTTTCTTTCTTTCTTTCTTTCTTTCTTTCTTTCTTTCTTTCTTTCTTTCTTTCTTTCTAGCTAATCTTTCTTCTTTCTGTCTTTCTTTCTTTCTTTTTCTAACTAATCTTTCTTCTTTCTAATCTTTCTTTCTAACTTATCTTTCTATCTAATCTTTCTAACTAATCTTTCCTTCCTTTCCAACAAATCTTTCTTTTTTCTTTCTTTCTTTCTAACTAATCTTTCTTTCTTTTTTCTTTCTTTCTAGCCATTCTTTTTTCTTTCTTTCTAGCTAATCTTTCTTTTTTCTTTTTCTTTCTTTCTTACTAATCTTTCTTTTCTTTCTTGCTTACTTTTCTTTCTTTCTAACTAATCTTTCTTTTTTCTTCCTTTCTTCCTTTTCTTTCTTTCTAACTAATCTTTCTTTTTTTCTTTCTTCTTTCGTTCTAACTAATCTTTCTTTCTTTTTTTCTTACTTTAATTTCTTTCTTACTAATCTTGCTTTTTTCTTTCTTTCTAACTAATCTTTCTTTCTTTCTACCTAATCTTTCTTTCTTTCTAACTAATCTTTCTTTCTTTTTTCCTTTCTTTCTTTCTTTCTTTCTTTCTTTCTTTCTTTCTTTCTTTCTTTCTTTATTTCTTTCTTTCTTTCTTTCTTTCTAACTTTTCTTTCTTTCTAACTAATCTTTCTTTCTAACTAATCTGTCTTTCTTTCTCTTTCTTTCTTTCTTTCTTTCTACCTAATCTTTCTTTCTTTCTTTCTTTCTAGCTAATCTTTCTTTCTTTTTTCTTTCATTCTTTCTTTCTACCTAATCTTTTTCTTTCTTTCTTTCTTTCTTTCTTTCTTTCTTTCTTTCTTTCTTTCTTTCTTTCTTTCTTTCTTTCTTTCTTTCTTTCTACCTAATCTTTCTTTCTTTCTTTCTTTCTTTCTTTCTTTCTTTCTTTCTTTCTTTCTTTCTTTCTTTCTTTCTTTCTACCTAATCTTTTTCTTTCTTTCTTTCTACCTAATCTTTCTTTATTTTTCTTTCATTCTTTCTTTCTACCTAATCTTTCTTTATTTTTTCTTTCATTCTTTCTTTCTTTCTACCTAATCTTTCTTTCTTTCTTTCTTTCTTTCTTTCTCTTTCTTTCTTTCTTTCTTTCTTTCTTTCTTTCTTTCTTTCTTTCTTTCTTTCTTTCTTTCTTTCTTTCTTTCTTTCTTTCTTTCTTTCTTTCTTTATACCTAATCTTTCTTTCTTTCTTTCTAACTAATCTTTCTTTCTTTCTTTCTTTCTTTCTTTCTTTATACCTAATCTTTCTTTCTTTCTTTCTAACTAATCTTTCTTTCTTTTTTCTTTCTTTCTTTCTTTCTTTCTTTCTTTCTTTCTTTCTTTCTTTCTTTCTTTCTTTCTTTCTTTCTTTCTTTCTTTCTAACTTTTCTTTCTTTCTAACTATTCTCTCTTTCTAACTAATTTATCAATAAAAATTTAAACTACTTCAAACTTCTAACTACTTTAAACTTCTAACTACTTTTAACTTCTTCAAACTCTCTGGTCCGGCTTTCTCAAGCCAACTTAAAGTTTGTCCAACAAACTTTTTTTTCTAGTTAGTGGTGCTTTTTTAAAAGCATCACTATTGTTATTGCTCATACTTATTATTCTTATTATTATTATTCTGGACAAAGTTTGGCGCGAAACTCGCCCCGCACCGTTTGTCACAGACCCCTGAGTGAAGTGTCAAATCAACCGGCTCATTGAGGAGAGGTGTGCTATGACTTTTCTAAGCGATCGGGTGTACGATGTTCGCACAGCGGACGAAAAAGCGGCCAAAAAAGTCCCCATTGACTTTACATTGGGCATTCTAAAAATATTTGAATCCCAACCGACGTTTTCACACACACACCACTCCAAAGGGCCTGACACCCCTGCGTCTCTCCCTCTCTCTCTCCCTCAGAGGATTATATTATCAAGCAGCCAATAAGTAATGGCCTAAAATCTTCATAGCCACACCCTAGCAACCAGTTTTAGCACCCTAGCAACCACTAAGAGCTCCCTAGCAACCACCCTAAACCAAAAAAAAATTTTTTTTACATTTTTTTGTATTTTTTAACGCAATATTACACTCGTGGCCTTGCGATATTGCTCCATGCTTGTGCCTATTCAGCCATAGGCACGAGGCCGCAGGCCGAGTGCCGTACTGAAGGCACTCGTTATTAAAGATTTTAATAACTCTATAAAAACTCCATAGTAACCATCTTTGACAACTACCAACCACCTAGTAACAAAATAGCAACTACCAAAAATACCTTAGCAACCATCCTGAACACCCTAGCAACGTCTAGAAACGCTCTAGTAGATCATAGAAACACCAAGGTGGTCTCGTTTCACTCAGGGCATCAAATGGCCAATCATGAATCACCTCAACACTTCCTAGCCCCTCCCTAGCAACCATTGTTGAGCACCTTAGCAACCAAAATCCTAGATGGATATCTTCTATTCTGAATGTCACAGAGGCATGGAAGTTGGTTTATATCATTCATAGTAACAAAAAGCCTTTGCAGTTTCATCAATGGCAGCTGTCAAGCAACTCCATAGCAACCAAACAGATTACCCTAGCAACCAAAATTCAAAGAGGGATATCTTCCATTCTGAATGTCACAGAGGCATGGGAGTTGGTTTATATCATTCATAGTGACAAGAAGGCTTTGCAGTTTCGTCATTGGCAGCTGCCAAGCCACTCCATAGCAACCAAACTTGAGTACCCTAGCAACCGTTTTGCAAGACCTATATCTCCGCATCAGAACATCGTATAGAGATGGGAGTTGGTTTATATCATTCATACTGACAATAAGCCTTTACAGTTTCATCATTAGCAGCTGCCAAACAACTCCATAGCAACCAAACAGAGTACCCTAGCAACCAAAATGCAAAGAGGGATATCTGCCATTCTGAATGTCACAGAGAAATGGGAGTTGGTTTATATCATTCATAGTGACACAAAGCCTTTTCAGTTTCATCATTGGCAGCTGCCAAGCCACTCCATAGCAACCAAACTTGAGTACCCTAGCAACCGTTTTGCAAGACCTATATCTCCGCATCAGAACATCGTATAGAGATGGGAGTTGGTTTATATCATTCATACTGACAATAAGCCTTTACAGTTTCATCATTAGCAGCTGCCAAACAACTCCATAGCAACCAAACAGAGTACCCTAGCAACCAAAATGCAAAGAGGGATATCTTCCATTCTGAATGTCACAGAGGCATGGGAGTTGGTTTGTTTCATTCATACTGACAACCAGCCTTTGGAGTTTCATTATTGGCAGCTGCCAAGCCACTCCATAGCAACCAGACAGAGTACCCTAGCAACCAAAATCCAAAGAGGGTTATCTTCCATTTTGAATGTCACAAAGAAATGGGAGTTGGTTTATATCATTCATAGTGACAAGCCTTTGCAGTTTCATCACTGGCAGCTGCCAAGCCACTCCCTAGCAACCAAACAGAGTACCCTAGCAACCATTTAGCAAAAATAATTTCTCTGTATCAGAACATCGTATAGAGCTGGGAGTTGGTTTATATCATTCAAACTGACAAGCAGCCTCTGGAGTTTTATGGTTGGCAGCTGCCAAGCTACTCCCTAGCAACCAAACAGAGTACCCTAGCAACAAAAATCCAAAGAGGGATATCTTCCATTCTGTATGTCACAGATGCATGGGAGTTGGTTTTTTATCATTCATAGTGACAAGAAGCCTTTTTAATTTCATCATTGGCAGCTGCCAAGCCACTCCCTAGCAACCAAACAGAGTACCCTAGCAACCGTTTAGCAAGACCTATATCTCTGCATCAGAACATCGTATAGAGATGGGAGTTGGTTTATTTTCATTCATACTGACAAGAAACTTATGCAGTTTCATCATTAACAGCTGCCAAGCCACTCCATAGCAACCAAACAGAGGACCCTAGCAACCAAACTCCAGAGAGGGATATCTTCCATTCTGACTGTCACAGAGGCATGGGAGTTGGTTTATATCATTCATATTGACAAGAAGCCTTTGGTGTTTCATGATTGGCAGCTGCCAAGCAACTCCATATCAACCAAACAGAGTACCCTAGCAACCAAATTCCAAAGAGGAATATCTTCCTTACTGAATGTCACACAGGCATGGGAGTTGGTTTATATCATTCATACTGACAAGAAGCCTTTGGAATTTCATCATTGGCAGCTGCCAAGCCACTCTCTAGCAACCAAACAGAGTACCCTAGCAACCAAAATCCAAGGAGGGATATCTTCCATTCTGAATGTCATAGAGGCATGGGAGTTGGTTTATATCATTCAGAGTGACAAGAAGCCTTTGCAGTTTCATCATTGGTATCTGCCAAGTCACTCCCTGGCAACCAAACAGAGGACCCTAGCAACCGTTTATCAAGACCCATGTCTCTGCATCAGAACATCATATAGAGATGGGGGTTGGCTCTTTAGTTTTGGTTGGGAAACAGTCTGTAAATTTCACCATGGTAACTTTGTATTCACACCCTAGCAACCGTTTACAGCCACCTAGCAACCATATTGCAACATAAAGAAGCCATATTTCAGCTCCACAACAGCGTACAGACATGGTTGTTGGCTCGTATGCGATCATGTACAACACCCTAGCAACCGAGTGCCGAATTTTGCCACTGCAAGCACCACTTCACATTTTCTTCAGGAAATGTACATTCTAGTTATTATTATTATTCTGACCCTAAAAATTTACAACTCAAACTCCTCCTAGAGCTTTAACTCTACATACTCCAAACTCGGCTCAGACACTCAAACTGATCTGACTCGCGTTGCTATATCTTTTCAGACTGATTGGACTTACGGTTTTCCTAAAAATGACGATCAAAACTCGAAAAAACTCATTCAAAAACTCCCATTGACTTACATTGGGAGTTCTAAAAAATTCAAACCGACGAAAATTCAAATCAAAATACCTTGAAGACTAAACCAAACTGCCGTTCTATATACTATATGAGCCAATGAGACTCATTTAAACTAATGAACTCTAAACTCAAAACGTGTGTGTGTATGTGTGTGTGTGTTTGAGAGAGAGAGCGTGTGTGTCTATGTGTGAGTGTGTGTGTGTGTGTGTGTGTGTGTGTGTGTGTAAACTCAAATACTCGTACATACTCATTTAAACTTATAAACTCTTAACTCAAAAACTTGTACACTTATAAACTCTAAACTCATATAAACTCTGAGTGTGTGTGTGTGTGTGTGTGAGAGAGAGAGAGTGTGTGTGTGTGCGTGTGTGTGTGTGTGTGTGTGTGTGTGTGTGTGTGTTAATGAGCTTTTCTGTGTGTGTGTGTGTGTGTGTGTGAGTGAGTTAGTGAGTGTGTGTGTGTGAGAGAGAGTGAGAGTCTGTAAGTGCATGCTTGTGTGTGTGTGTATGTCGAAAATTTAAATCTAAACACCTTGAAGACTAAACCAAACTGCCGTTCTATATAATATATGAGCCATTGAGACTCATTTAAACTAATAAACTCTAAACTCATACACTTATAATTAGAATAAGTGTATGAGATTAACTAATTAACTTATAAACTCATGAATTCATAGACTTATAAACTATTAAACTCATAAATTAATAAACTCTGAACTCTTAAACTAATTTAAACTTATAAACTCTAAACTCATTTAAACTTATAAACTCAAAACTCAAAAACTCATACACTTATAAACTCTAAACTCAAACTCTTGAGTGTGCGTGTGTGTGTGTCTGAGTGTGTGTGTGTCTGAGTGAGTGTGTGAGCGAGTTAGTGTGTGTGTGTGTGTGTGTGTGTGCGTGTGTGTATGTGTGTGTGTGTTTATCTATCTATTAACTTATCTATCTACCTGCCATAAAC
The DNA here is from genome assembly GCF_964197995.2 of Scardinius erythrophthalmus. Taxonomy (NCBI): domain Eukaryota; kingdom Metazoa; phylum Chordata; class Actinopteri; order Cypriniformes; family Leuciscidae; genus Scardinius; species Scardinius erythrophthalmus. Next base: position 831,876 of record NW_028296545.1, read on the forward strand.
TTCAAACTACTGTAAACTACTTTAAACTTCAAACCACTTTAAACTTCTTACGTTTAAAGCTCCCAGTTCCCAAGCAACTCCATAGCAACCAAACTTGAGTACCCTAGCAACCGTTTTGCAAGACCTATATCTCTGTATCAGAACATCGTATAGAGATGAGGTTTGGCTCTTTTGACTCATGCTAGCAAACAGCACTTCCAACATGCTACACATGCTAGCAGTGAATAGCTACATGCTAATAGCGATTAGTTAAGTGCTAAATCATACCAAGATCATGCAAACAACTATATCAAAACTCCATAGTAACCATCTGTGACAACTACCAACCACCTAGCAACACCATAGCAACCACCCAGAACACCCTTGCAACCGCCTAGCAACACCATAGCAACCACCCAGAACACCCTAGCAACTGCCTAGCAACCACCCAGAATACCCTAGCAACCACCTAGCAACACCATAGTAACCACCCAGAACACCCTAGCAACTGCCTAGCAACCACCAAGAATACCCTAGCAACTGCCTAGCAACCACCCAGAACACCCTAGCAACTGCCTAGCAACGCCCTAGCAACCACCCAGAACACCCTAGCAACTGCCTAACAACGCCCTAGCAACCACCCAGAATACCCTAGCAACCGCCTAGCAACACCACAGCAACTAGTGGTGTCAACAATAATCGATTCGGCGATGCATCGCAATGCGGGGCATGCACGATTCAGCATCGATGCGGCAAAGTGCCATAATCGATTATGTCACTGTTTTAGGGGTGTAACGGTACGCATATTCGTACTAAACCGTTCGGTACAAGGCACGCATTTTCAAACCGAACGGTTATTTCAAATGTAAGTGCGTCGCGAGCGCGCTCATAATGCCCAGCCAGCAATGACACGTGGGGCCCAGATGGGTTAACTACGGGTTCCATGGGTACTGTGTGGGCATGGGCTTTGGCTGGGTGAAATCAGCGGGTCCCATGTAGGTTTTGTAGTACGAGTCCCACATAGGAAGCCCATATGAGCTGATTACATGGGCCCCATAAGGGACAGGCATGGGCCAAGTGGGCATGGGTTTGATCTGGGAACACATATATGGGTCTTGCATAACATATTTATGGGCCAAGTGGGCATGGTTTGATCTGGGAACACATATATGGGTCTTGCATGACATATTTATGGGCCAAGTGGGAATGGGTTTGATCTGGGAACACATATATGGGTCTTGCATGACATATTTATGGGCCAAGTGGGAATGGGTTTGATCTGGGAACACATATATGGGTCTTGCATGACATATTTATGGGCCAAGTGGGCATGGGTTTGAACTGGGAATGCATATATGGGTCCTGCATAGAATTTTTATGGGCCAAGTGGCCATGGGTCTGAACTGAGAACGCATATATGGGTCCTGCATGGTTTATTTATGGGCCGAGTGGGCATGGGTTTGATCTGGGAACACATATATGGGTCCTGCATAGAATTTTTATGGGCCAAGTGGCCATGGGTTTGAACTGGGAACACATATATGGGTCCTGCATAGCATATTTATGGGCCAAGTGGGCATGGGTTTGATCTGGGAACACATATATGGGTCCTGCATGGTTTATTTATGGGCCAAGGGGGCATGTGTTTGATCTGGGAACACATATATGGGTCTTGCATGACATATTTATGGGCCGAGTGGGCATGGGTTTGAACTGGGAACACATATATGGGTCCTGCATAGCATATTTATGGGCCAAGTGGGCATGGGTTTGATCTGTGAACACATACATGAGTCTTGAATGGCATATTTATGGTCCAAGTGGGCATGGGTTTACATTTACATTTATTTATCGGCCAAGGGGGCATGTGTTTGATCTGGGAACACATATATGGGTCTTGCATGACATATTTATGGGCCGATTGGGCATGGGTTTGATCTGGGAACACATATATGGGTCCTGCATAGCATATTTATGGTCCAAGTGGGCATGGGTTTGAACTGGGAACACATATATGGGTCTTGAATGGCATATTTATGGTCTAAGTGGGCATGGGTTTACATTTACATTTATTCATTTAGCTGACGCTTTTATCCAAAGCGACTTACAATTGCTATATATGTCAGAGGTCGCACGCCTCTGGAGCAACTAGGGGTTAAGTGTCTTGTTCAGGGACACATTGGTGTCTCACAGTCGATTCGAACCCGGGTCTCTCACACCAAAGGCATGTGTCTTATCCATTGCGCCACACCACCCCAGTTTGAACTGGGAATGCATAAATGGGTCCTGCATAGAATTTTTATGAGCCAAGTGGGCATGGGTTTGAACTGGGAACACATATATGGGTCTTGAATGGTACATTTATGGGCAAAGTGGGCATGGGTTTGAACTGGGATAATATATATAAAAATATATTTTTGATTTATTTACCGGCATGTTGTGACATTTGAATTGTTTTTTAAAGATTATGTTTGTTGTTCGATGTAACAATTTTGTATTAATGTATTTTTTGGAGAGCTGTTTTTTTTCAGAGATTTTTTTTTAATTTAAATATATTTTTGATTTGTTTACCGGTATATTGTTGTGACGACTACAAAAGTGTTGTATTTGTGTTTTAAGAATATTCACAATTATTGTCTTTTATTTGAAACAAGAGATTGAATAAAAAAAAAAAAAAAAAAACAAGTATCCCAATTGTTTTATTTTTAATGTGAATTTTCGTGACTTAAAGTGAATTGTGTAGTGTTTGCTCCAGGCCAGTAGGGGCAGTGTAGAGTGACGAGTTACTGTAGCTGCGTGAGTAGCGGGTTCTCTTACGAGAGGTTCTCTCGTATTGCGTAAGTAGCTTACGCATCGGGAAAGTCTTCTTTCTTCGAGATCTGAAGCCAAAAAATTATCCTTAATTTTGTATTCATTGTCAACGCAGTGCAGCAGCCGTCAGACCTAGGCAGGCTGTATTCGCGCCCTCCACACCCTTCTAACCGTCAGAATGGGCGTGGCCAGCGTGTATATATTCAGCGCTCACAGGCTAAAATTCTGATTTTCTTGTCTTCAGCGAAGCTCTTCGCATCGCTGGATCTGGAGAAGCCGCCGCCGTTGAAACCAGCGACCAGCAAGCCTAGGACAGCGCCTGAAGAAGCCGGCCGCCTTCGCCGCCTTCAGCCTTCCGTGCCTGCTTCGCTATCCGGCGTCATATCCTTTTTCTCTGCTGTGTGTTCGCCTACTGCAACACACCCTCTTCTCTAAAAGAGCACGGGGCGTTTTTCTAAAAATGCCCCGTTTTTCTTGCGGCTCGTGCCACGCCCCGCTCAGCGACGGAGACCGCCATCACATCTGCGCTCTCTGCCTGGGCCGCGATCACGCCGCCACCGCACTCTCCACGGGCGGCTGCCCCGAGTGCGAGGAACTTTCAATGTCGACCCTGCGGGCTCGGCTTGAAGTTTTCGACCAACATGTCTCCCCGCCCGTCCCTGCTGGGCCGCGCAAGAAGAAGCGCCGCTCACAGCGACCGGCGGAGACCAACCAGGCGCACAGAAGCTCGCCGGAGTCTCTCCCTCGAGCTTCTCCCTCGCCTTCCCCGCCCCCCCTCACGGCCGCGCAGCCGCCGGCTCTCGCCCGCGCCTCCGCCGCTTCAGGGGATGAGGCGGATGAGTTTGGTGAACGCGCCGCGGACAGCTGTTCTCTCCTGGCCTCTGACAGCGAGGAATGGTCTACTGCCTCCTCGTCAGTCCAGGATTCAGGCCGATCTCGAGCGGGCGAGGACGCGGAACTTTTACGCCTCCTCACGCGAGCTGTCGAACAGCTGGGCCTTGACTGGTCTTCCCCGGAAGAGCCAGCCCCGAACAGACTCGACGGCTGCTTCCTTCACCAACGCCGCCAACAGCCGGCGTCCAGAAAAGCACCCTTCCTGCCTGAGCTTCACAGCGAGCTCTCGAAATCGTGGAATGCTCCATTCTCCGCTAGAGTGTCTTCACATGCCTCATCGACGCTCTCACAGGTTGACGGCGCCGCTGAGAAGGGTTATAATTCCATCCCCCCTGTGGAGGAGGCGGTCGCTGCGCACCTTTGCCCGCCCTCTCGTTGGCGCTCAAAGGCTGCCCTCCCGTCCAAAGCATGCAGGACCACTTCAGCCCTCGTCGGCCGCGCTTTCGCCGCCGCGGGGCAGGCCGCATCAGCACTCCACTCTATGGCAGTACTGCAGATCCTCCAGGCTAACCTCCTCCGTGATCTGGACGAGAAGCGCTCGGAGCCTGCTTCCCTTACGGATTTGAGGAGCGCGACGGACCTTTCCCTTCGCGCCACGAAATCCGCTGCCCAGGCCATTGGAAGGTGCATGGCCTCTCTGTCAGTTACAGAGAGGCATCTCTGGCTCACGCTCGCGGACATGAGGGAGTCTGAGCGTGCGGTGTTTCTCAACGCCCCCCTCTCCCCCACCGGCCTGTTCGGCCCAGCGGTTAGCGGGATCGTCGACCGCTTTTCGGAGGTGAAAAAGACTTCTGAGGCAATGAATTTGTTTCTGCCTCGACGCTCCAGACCCGCTGCACGCCGTCCTTCGGACCAGCCTGCACAAAGCTCTGCCCAGCGTCCAGCTCGACCTCCGTCCTCGCAGCGACGACAGGGCGGCCGCCCTCGCTCTCGCTCGACCAGCCGCGCTAGACCGCCGCCTCCCCGGGGACCCCGGCAGAGGATCGCGGTGAAGCCTGAGCCTCCAAAATCCTCCTAGCCCGAGGAGAGAAGCGACGATTGGGTCCCGCCGCGGATGGGATCTACGCGCAATCTACGCGTTGGGTCCTTCAAGCTCTGTCAGTCCCCGTTGCCACGGTTACTGCAGACACTCATTTCGCAGCCAACGAGCCGGTGAACTCACCCTCTCGCCTGCACACAACCGCCGTTTTCACGGCGACCCAGAGAAATCTCAAAGAGAGTATTATGCCTGGTCGCGCCTCGCGCTGTAAGTGTTTCAAATGCAGTAAATGTGCCCACTTATCTGTGTTCACCTCTGCACACAAGCACTGTAAACCCCGTGTCTCTCACAGAGCCCACTCGCATAAAGCTGGCACAAGCCGCTCGAGTGTTAAAAGTAGGTCATGTGTCCACCCCGCTGTGCCCACACCTACCCACTGCCCGCTCTGTTACACAACCCCTCTGTACCGGTCAGGTTATAAACACGGATGCTGTGCCCGCTTCCACGCGCTCACACATCCGCTCTCTTACTTCGCCCCCGACGCCGTCTTCGAGCGTCGTGCTTCACACTGTATGCTCCCCGTCGAAAGCCACCGGGACGCTGTGTGTAAAACGGCCGGTCACCGCTGTGAGCGACCCGCCGTATCTAAGCACCAAGAGCGCGCGCGTCACGCCCGCCCCTCCGTTTTCGAGCTCTCGAGCCCGCGATCAGCGGCGATCAGAGCCCGGAGGCTATTCTGCCCCTGGCCGCACACGCGAAAGCGTGGGAAGCTATTCCAGGCGCGTCAGAATGGGTGCTGAGCACAGTAAAACGAGGCTATACTCTGCAGTTCGCTCGCCGCCCTCCGCGCTTTCAAGCGCGTGTCGAGACCAGAGTGAATGGGGAAGTAGCACATCTACTTCGAGCAGAAATAGCCACACTTCTGTGCAAAAGGGCAATAGAACCGGTTTCCCCTTCCATGAGCGAGTCGGGCTTTTACAGCCGTTATTTCCTCGTTCCCAAGAAGGACGGAGCTCTCAGACCAATTCTAGATCTGAGACGTTTGTACAAGGCTCTTATGAAAAGACCGTTCAAAATGCTCACAACCAGACAAATCTTCGCGCAAATTCGCCCGAGGGACTGGTTTATATCTCTCGATCTAAAAGACGCATACTTTCAGATCCAGATAATACCCCGTCACAGGCCATTCTTGAGATTCGCCTTCGACGGTCAGGTATATCAGTACACCGTCCTGCCGTTCGGCCTGTCCTTGGCACCCCGCACATTCACGAAGTGCATGGACACGGCTCTCGCTCCCCTGAGGGGTCGGGGAATGCGAATTTTTAACTACTTGGACGATTGGCTGATCCTAGCACAGTCAGAGGCTGAACTCATCGCCCACAGAACAGTGCTTTTAAGCCATCTGGACAGCCTGGGGCTTACGGTCAACTGGACCAAGAGCTCGCTCGTGCCCAGTCAATCAACCTCTTTTCTGGGTTTGGATCTGGACACTGTAGCGATGACGGCCCGCCTGTCGACACAGCGCGCGCGCTGCATTCGACGCCTGGCCGCGTCCCTCCGGCCGGGCAGCACCGTACCTCTCAAAACATTTCAGAGGCTACTGGGTTGTATGGCCTCAGCCGCAGCAGTGCTTCGGCTGGGTCTTTTACGAATGCGCCCGCTACAACGCTGGCTGAATGCCCGAGTGCCTCACAGAGCATGGGCTTCCGGCGGTATTCGCATCAGAGTGACTCAGAGCTGCGTTTCAGCTCTGAAGCCCTGGTTAGCGGCCGACTGGTACCAGCGGGGGGTGACAATGGGAGCTATCTCACACCGCAAAGTTATCTCGACGGACGCTTCCACCTCAGGCTGGGGCGCTCTGTTCGAGGGCAAACCGGCTTTTGGCCTATGGTCAGACCGGGAAAAATGCCTCCACATAAACTGTTTGGAGATGATAGCGGTCGAGAACGCGCTCAGGCGCTTCCTCCCATTCGTACGGGATCACCATGTGCTAGTCCACTCGGACAACATGTCCGTGGTATCCTATGTGAACCGACAGGGCGGTGTCAGATCCAGGAACCTGTGCAGGCTGACAGAACGCCTCCTCGTGTGGGCTTACCGCTCGCTGCGCTCGCTGAGAGCCGCGCACGTGCCGGGCCACCTGAATGTCGGTCCAGACAGACTGTCCAGGGACAACATTCCCCCGGGAGAATGGTCTCTGCACCCCCAGACAGTCCAGTTTCTCTGGCGCCTATTCGGCAGAGCGGAAATCGACCTCTTTGCGTCGAAAGACAATGCTCAATGCCCGAAGTTTTATTCGAAGAGCGAGGACGCGCTGTCCCAGACATGGCCCAGCCTCCCGCTGTATGCTTTTCCTCCGATCTCCCTGTTGCCACAGGTCATTTCGAGGATCAGAGAAACGCACCACTCAGTGCTGCTTATAGCCCCGCGATGGGAAAACCAAACTTGGTACCCAGAGCTAGTGAGGCTGTCGCACTCACCCCCATGGCCGATCCCGGTGAGAAAGGATCTCCTCTCCCAAGCCGCTGGATCGATCTGGCATCCCCATCCAGAGCGCTGGTCGCTGCATGCATGGGTGATCAACGGATACCCGTTGACCTGTCAGAAGGGGTCGTGAACACGATCACGCAGTCTAGAGCCCCCTCCACGAGACGGCTCTACGCGTCTAAATGGTCGGTGTTTTCTAAATGGTGCGCTACTCAAAACCTGGATCCGCGCGCATGCGGGGTCCCGCGGGTGCTCTCCTTCTTGCAAGAGCTGTTGGAAAAGGGCAGATCCCCCTCCACGCTCAAAGTATATGTGGCCGCTATTACAGCGTTCGCTGAGACGACGCTCGGCCGGGCAATGGGAAGGAATGAGCTCATTATCCGCTTCCTCAGAGGAGCTAGACGGATGAACCCCCCGCGGCCCCCCTCGGTTCCCTCGTGGGATCTGTCCTTGGTCCTGGCGGCCCTAAAGGCTTTTCCCTTTGAACCGCTTGAATCCGCGGATCTAAAGTATCTGTCGCTTAAAACCGTTTTTCTGATAGCTCTGTCTTCAGTCAAACGAGTGGGTGATTTGCACGCGCTATCTGTTAGCCCTGCATGTCTCGAGTTCGGGCCGAATGACTCGAAAGTCATTCTCAGACCGAGGCACGGTTACATCCCCAAAGCGATTGGAACCCCGTTTAGGGCACAAGTTATTTCCCTCTCGGCTCTGCCAGCATCCGATAGTGGGGACAGTGATAACCTCCTATGCCCTGTCCGGGCGCTGAGAGTTTACATCACGCGCTCCGCCGCTTTCAGGCGTTCAGAGCAGCTCTTTGTTTCCTTCGGCGGACGCACCAAAGGTCTTGCCGCCTCGAAGCAGAGCTTGTCCAGGTGGATAGTGGACGCGATAGCAGCAGCTTATGCCTCCAAACACCTGCAGTGCCCTCTGGGCATCAGAGCCCATTCCACTAGAGGCATGGCCTCGTCGTGGGCCTGGTCCAGCGGAATTTCTATCCACGACATTTGTATGGCGGCGGGCTGGGCCTCCCCGTCTACATTCGTGAGGTTTTATAACCTGGAAGTTCCTGCCCTACAGGCAAAAATATTGTCGGTATAAGTGACATGTATGCTCTGCCCAGCTCCCGTGTGCAGACTACGTTCATATGCTGGCGCTATTCTGGTAACTACTCAGGGTGAAGTGTTTGACTCAGACCGGCTGTTCCGTTCTGTTTCCTATTTCCCGTTACGCGCTGTTATCGGTGCTGGCCCGCGCTGCTGGCCGCCCGCATTTATTTCTGCCGCACGGGAATTTTTCTCTTCATGTGAGACCGACTATGTCGTTTTCTCCTACCCTTATGAGTGCTTATGTACTGTATGGGCTCGCTCCGCCGGCCCTACTGTTTGTACTGCTATGTTTATAGACCGGCCGCGCCGCTCTATCTCATATGCTGCATGAAGTGCATGTACCACGCTAGCCCGTCTCTCCGACCGGCCACATTTCCCAGCAGAGTGTTTTCCCCGGTTCCCCTGGGATTCATGGGCTGGATGCTCGACGCACACGGCGTTGACAAAGGGTTCCCGATGCGTAAGCTACTTACGCAATACGAGAGAACCTCTAGTAAGAGAACGTACTCGGTTACTAACGTAACCTCGGTTCTCTCTAGAAGAGGGAACGAGTATTGCGTAACCTGCCGTGTCGCGCCACGAGCTTTTGCGCTTCAGACTGCGAAAACCAGAATTTTAGCCTGTGAGCGCTGAATATATACACGCTGGCCACGCCCATTCTGACGGTTAGAAGGGTGTGGAGGGCGCGAAGCGCCCTCATTGGTTGCCGCGTTCAGAGCGCTCACCGATAGGCTTAAGCAGTTGCAGCCGAGCAGCCAATGAGCACGCTTATACAGCCTGCCTAGGTCTGACGGCTGCTGCACTGCGTTGACAATGAATACAAAATTAAGGATAATTTTTTGGCTTCAGATCTCGAAGAAAGAAGACTTTCCCGATGCGTAAGCTACTTACGCAATACTCGTTCCCTTTTCTAGAGAGAACCGAGGTTACATTAGTAACCGAGTACGTTTCTCATTACTGCAGAGAGCTCGAAACTTTACAAAACAGGATGTAAATACAGGTATGTGCGCTTGCTGAAATAACATCACTTTTATTCATATCTTTCACATCTACTGCAGTCAGATTCACCCGTGTTTACTCTGAAGGAATCACTCACATTACCTGTGCACTTGTAATGACACATCAAGGATGTTAAGAGACAAAAAGCAGGTTTAAAACTTGCCCCATTGAAGTCAACAGGGTGCAAATTTTAAAAAGAGGATAACTTGGTGTAGGCAACACCGATTTTTGTCGTTGTTCTCTGTATTGACAGCACTCCAAATGTACAAAAAAAAATTAAAATGTCAATGTTAAAATTGACCGGAGTTCTCCTTTAAACCATTTGGCATGGTTGGGCTTAGATAGGCCTTGCATGAATTGCCCAGTTAGGACCCACATAAGATCCTTACAGAGCCCACTTTAAGCCCATAGGGGCATTCACGGTTGAATCCTGGTGCAAGCCCACTTTAAACCCCTTTAGGCAGGTGGGGCCCAAAGGGGTCTGACATGAATTACCCAGTTAAGACCCACATAAGACCCTTACAGATCCCACTTAAAACCCATCTGGGCATCCACGGCTGGCCCCCATGTGGATCCCGGGTGCAAACCCACTTTAAACCCCTTCAGACTGGTGGGCCCCAAATGGGTCTGTCATGAATTGCCCAGTTAAGACCCACATAAGACCCTTACAGATCCCACTTAAAACCCATCTGGGCATCCATGGCTGGCCCCCATGTGGATCCCGGGTGCAAGCCCATTTTAAACCCCTTTAAGCAGGTGGGCCCCAAATGGGTCTGACATGAATTGCCCAGTTAAGACCCACATAAGACCCTTACAGATCCCACTTAAAACCCATCTGTGTAGCCATGCTGCAAAGCCCACTTTGGACCCCATTGGGCAGGTGGGGCCCAAATGGGTCTGACATGAATTGCCCAATTAAGACCCATGCAGTACCCTTACAGGTCCCACTTTTAGTACGTCTGGGCTTCCACGGCTGGCCCCAATGTGGATCCCGGGTGCAAGCCCATAATGGGGCCCACATTTGCCGCCCATGAAGCCCTCATCTGGGCCCCACATGTCATTGCTGGCTGGGTGTAGACGCATGGCGCGACCACAACATCAAATGGCATGGCAAACGCAATGTAAGCGGAACGAAACTGAGCTACTCGTGACGGACTGTTTATCAGTTTGGACAAACGCAGCGCGAGCCGATCTTATACTACACAACGCTAAGAGATCCAGTAAAGAAAGCATTTGAACTCGCCACTAAAGTAATAACATCGCTGCGAGATCTAGTGAGAAACATTCACATTTCTTCGTTATTAACGGATCAAACGGCGCTGACGTGGAAACCAGGAAAAAACATTGTGTCATGAATAGTGTCCACAGATCTGCAATATTCGCCATGGATTTACTGTAGTAACACTTACTGCAACTTTGGAAGTTTGGCAGCAGGAATAGTAGGCTAGGCTATAATGCTTTCAAGTAACATTAAATGTCGGATTTATTTCGACATTATGAATAACATTGCTGCCCTCAAATGTTAATCTGAACTAAAATAAACATTTTGTTTATAAGCACAACATATTACATATATTTTTTTCCAAGGAGCTGTTTTGTTTTATATGCTCCTAAGAAGAGTCAATTATAGCTCCATCATTGCTCAAAGAAAAAAAAAATCATACTTTATGTTAGTTCTAATAAAAAAAGAATAAAAAAAAAATCAAGGAAATTTCTCTGGCATTTCTTTCTTTTTGCTGTATCGAAAACGTACCGAACCGTGACACAAGTGTATCGTATTGAACTGAACCATGAATTTTGTGAACCGTTACACCTTACACTGTTTATTTTCTGGCCTTGAGTTGGACAATAAAGTTGAAATTTAATTTCAAATGGTTCTCAAGCAGAGAGAAGAGAACCATTTCTCATTCAAAGCACTGAAAGCAGTGATTTATGCTTTCTTTTTCAGGTTTGAAAAAGCCATATCCAATACCCTGTACCATTCAATTTTATTTTATTTAATGACATTTATGTCAAAGATACAGGAGAGTGATAATACACACATAGCAGCCAATAAAATCTGTTGTTCAATATCTGACTGCTTGTATTGCCTCATGACTGATGAAAATTTTGCCTTGTTGTGTGCAGTAGAATTTTGATGCATCGTAGAATCGAATTGAATCGAATCGTTACCTGGTGAATCGTAATCGAATCGAATCGTGAGGGCAGTGCCAATGCACACCCCTACTAGCAACCACCAAGAATACCCTAGCAACCGCCTAGCAACCAACCAGAACACCTTAGCAACCGCCTAGCAACACCATAACAACCACCCAGTACACCCTAGCAACTGCCTAGCAACGCCCTAGCAACCACCTAGAATACCCTAGCAACCACCTAGCAACACCATAGCAACCACCCAGAACACCCTAGCAACTGCCTAGCAACGCCCTAGCAACCACCCAGAATACCCTAGCAACCGCCTAGCAACACCATAGCAACCACCCAGAATACCCTAGCAACCACCTAGTAACACCATAGCAACCACCCAGAACAGCCTAGCAACCACCTAGCAACGCCCTAGCAACCACCAAGAATACCCTAGCAACCGCCTAGCAACCACCCAGAATACCCTAGCAACCGCCTAGCAACCACCCAGAATACCCTAGCAACCGACTAGCAACACCATAGCAACCACCCAGAACACCCTAGCAACTGCCTAGCAACCAACCAGAACACCCTAGCAACTGCCTAGCAATGCCCTAGCATCCACCTAAAATACCATAGCAACTGCCTAGCAACACCATAGCAACCACCCAGAACACCCTAGCAACCACCCAGAACACCCTAGCAATTGCCTAGCAACGCCCTAGCAACCACCCAGAACACCTTAGCAATGCCCTAGCAACCACCCAGAACAACCTAGCAACGGCCTAGCAACCACCCATCACACCCTAGCAACCACCCTGAAGACCCTAGCAACCGCCTAGCAACACCATAGTAACCACCCAGAACACCCTAGCAACTGCCTAGCATCACCATAGCAACCACCAAGAATACCCTAGCAACGCTCTAGCAACAACTCAGAACACCCTAGCAACCGCCTAACAACCACCCAGAACACCCTAGCAACCGCCAAGCAACGCCCTAGCAACCGTTTAGAGCCACATATAAACCATATTGCAACATATAGAAGCTATATTTCAGCTCCACAACATCGTACAGACATGGTTGTTGGCTCGTATGCAATCGTGTACAACACCCTAGCAACCGAGTGGAGAGTTTTGCCACTGCAAGCACCACTTCACATTTTCTTCAGGAAATGTACATTCTAGTTATTAAGTTGGCTTGAGAGAGCCAACTTACTGAAATCCTATTTAAACTTATTATTAAGTTGGCTTGAGTGAGCCAACATATTGAAATCCTATTTAAACTTATTATTATTATTATTATTATTATTATTATTATTATTCTTCTGACCGTAAAAATTTACAACTCAAACTCCTCCTAGAGCTTTAACTCTACAAACTCCAAATTCGGCTCAGACACTCAAACTGATCTGACTCGCGTTGCTATATCTTTTCAGACTGATCGGACTTACGGTTTTCCTAAAAATGACGATCAAAACTCGAAAAAACTCATTCAAAAACTCCATTGACTTACATTGGGGAGTTCTAAAAAATTCAAACCGACGAAAATTCAAATCAAAATACCTTGAAGACTAAACCAAACTGCCATTCTATATACTATATGAGCCATTGAGACTCATTTAAACTAATGAACTCTAAACTCAAAACGTGTGTGTGAGAGAGAGAGAGAGAGAGCGTGTGTGTCTATGTGCGTGAGTGTGTGTGTGTGTGTGTGTGTGTGTGTGTGTGTGTAAACTCAAATACTCGTACACACTCATTTAAACTAATGAACTCTAAACTCAAAACGTGTGTGTGTGTGAGAGAGAGAGAGAGAGAGAGAGCATGTGTGTCTATGTGCGTGAGTGTGTGTGTGTGTGTGTGTGTGTGTGTGTGTGTGTGTGTGTGTGTGTGTGTGTGTGTGTGTGTTAATGAGCTTGTCTGTGTGTGTGTGAGTGAGTTAGTGGGTGTGTGTGTGTGTGTGTGTGTGTGTGTGTGTGTGTGAGAGAGATAGTGTGTGTGTGTGAGAGAGAGTGAGAGTCTGTGTGTGCATGTGTGTGTGTGTGTGTGTGTGTGTGTGTGTGTGTGAGAGAGATAGTGTGTGTGTGTGTGTGTGAGAGAGAGTGAGAGTCTGTGTGTGCATGTGTGTGTGTGTGTGTGTGTGTGTGTGTGTGTGTGTGTGTGTGTGTGTGTGTGTGTGTGTGTGTGTGTGTCGAAAATTTAAATCTAAACACCTTGAAGACTAAACCAAACTGCCGTTCTATATACTATATGAGCCATTGAGACTAATTTAAACTAATAAACTCTAAACTCATACACTTATAATTAGAATAAGTGTATGAGATTAACTAATTAACTTATAAACTCATGAATTCATAGACTTATAAACTATTAAACTCATAAATTAAACTCTGAACTCTTAAACTCATTTAAACTTATAAACTCTAAACTCATTTAAACTTATAAACTCAAAACTCAAAAACTCATACACTTATAAACTCTAAACTCAAACTCTTGAGTGTGCGTGTGTGTGTGTCTGAGTGTGTGTGTGTGTCTGAGTGAGTGTGTGAGCGAGTTAGTGTGTGTGTGTGTGTGTGTGTGTGTGTGTGTGCGTGTGTGTGTATGTATCTATCTATTAACTTATCAATCTATCTGCCATAAACTTCAAACTACCGTAAACTACTTTAAACTTCAAACCACTTCAAACTTCTTACGTTTAAAGCTCCCAGCTCCCAAGCAACTCCATAGCAACCAAACTTGAGTACCCTAGCAACCGTTTTGCAAGACCTATATCTCTGTATCAGAACATCGTATAGAGATGAGGTTTGGCTCTTTTGACTCATGCTAGCAAACAGCACTTCCAACATGCTACACATGCTAGCAGTGAATAGCTACATGCTAATAGCGATTAGTTAAGTGCTAAATCATACCAAGATCAAGCAAACAACTATATCAAAACTCCATAGTAACCATCTGTGACAACTACCAACCACCTAGCAACACCATAGCAACCACCCAGAAAACCCTAGCAACCGCCTAGCAACACCATAGCAACCACCCAGAACACCCTAGCAACCGCCTAGCAACCACCCAGAATACCCTAGCAACCGCCTAGAAACAGCATAGCAACCACCCAAAAGACCCTAGCAAGCACCTAGCAACCACCCAAAAGACCCTTGCAACCGCCTAGCAAAAAGCGTTCTGGTCCAAACTTTCTCAAGCCAACTTAAAGTTTGTCTTGACGAACTTTTGCATCTAGTTATTATTATTCTTCTGACCCTAAAAATTTACAACTCAAACTCCTCCTAGAGCTTTAACTCCACATACTCCAAACTCGGCACAGACACTCAAACTGATCTGACTCGCGTTGCTATATCTTTTCAGACTGATCGGACTTACGGTTTTCCTAAAAATGACGATCAAAACTCGAAAAAACTCATTCAAAAACTCCCATTGACTTACATTGGGGAGTTCTAAAAAATTCAAACTGACAAAATTTAAATCTAAACACCTTGAAGACTAAACCAAACTGCCATTCTATATACTATATGAGCCATTGAGACTCATTTAAACTAATAAACTCTAAACTCATACACTTATAAACTAATTAACTTATAAACTCATGAATTCATAGACTTATGAACTCTTAAACTCATAAATTAATAAACTCTGAACTCTTAAACTCATTAAAACTTATAAACTCTAAACTCATTTAAAACGTATAAACTCTAAACTCAAAAACTCTTACACTTATAAACTCATCAATTTATACACTTATAAACTCTAAACTCATAAACTCTGAGTGTGTGTGTGTGTGTGTGTGTGTGTTCACACACACACACACACACACACACACACACACACACTAAACTCATTTAAACTTAAACTCTAAACTCATTTAAACTTATAAACTCAAAACTCAAATTCTCGTAAACTACTTTAAACTTCAAACCACTTCTTAAGTTTAAAGCTTCCAGCGCCCAAGCAACTCCATAGCAACCAAACTTGAGTACCCTAGCAACCGTTTTGCAAGACCTATATCTCTGTATCAGAACATCGTATAGAGATGAGGTTTGGCTCTTTTGACTCATGCTAGCAAACAGCACTTCCAACATGCTACACATGCTAGCACTGAATAGCTACATGCTAATAACGATTAGTTAAGTGCTATATCATGCCAAGATCATGCTAAGAACTCTATAAAGACTCCATAGTAACCATCTGTGACAACTACCAACCACCTAGCAACACCATAGCAACCGCCCAGAACACCCTAGCAACCGCCTAGTAACCGCCTAGCAACACCATAGCAACCACCCAGAACACCCTAGCAACCGCCTAGCAACCACCCAGAATACCTTAGTAACCGCCTAGCAACACCATAGCAACCAACCAGAATACCCTAGCAACTGCCTAGCAACACCATAGCAACCACCAAAACACCCTAGCAACCACCTAGCAACATCATAGCAACCACCTAGAACACCCTGGCAACCGCCTAGCAACACCCTAGCAACCCCCCATAATACCCTAGCAACAGCATAGCAACCACCAAAACACCATAGCAACCGCCTAGCAACAGCATAGCAACCACCAAAACACCCTAGCAACCGCCTAGCAACAGCATAGCAACCACCCAGAACACCCTAGCAACAGTATAGCAACCACCCAAAACACCCTAGTAACCGCCTAGCAACCACCCAGAATACCCTAGCAACCGCCTAGCAACAGCATAGCAACCACCCAGAACACCCTAGCAACCGCCTAGCAACCACCCAGAATACCTTAGCAACCGCCTAGCAACACCATAGCAACTACCCAGAACACCCTAGCAACCGCCTAACAACCACCCAGAACACCCTAGCAACCACCTAGCAACAGCATAACAACCACCCAGAACACCCTAGCAACCGCCTAGCAACACCATAGCAACCACCCAGAACACCCTAGCAACCGCCTAGCAACACCATAGCGACCACCCATAACATCCTAGCAACCGCCTAGCAAAAAACGTTCTGGTCCGAACTTTCTCAAGCCAACTTCAAAGTTTGTCTCGACGAACTTTTGCATCTAGTTATTATTATTATTATTATTATTCTGACCGTAAAAATGTACAACTCAAACTCCTCCTAGAGCTTTAACTCTACATACTCCAAATTCGGCTCAGACACTTAAACTGATCTGACTCGCGTTGCTATATCTTTTCAGACTGATCGGACTTACGGTTTTCCTAAAAATGACGATCAAAACTCGGAAAAACTCATTCAAAAACTCCCATTGACTTACATTGGGGAGTTCTAAAAAATTCAAATTTAGATTCAAACTGACCAACCGACGAAAATTCAAATCAAAATACCTTGAAGACTAAACCAAACTGCCGTTCTATATACTATATGAGCCATTGAGACTCATTTAAACTAATGCACTCTAAACTCATACACTTATAAACTAATTAACTTATAAACTCATGAATTCATAGACTTATGAACTCTAAAACTCATAAATTAATAAACTCTGAACTCTTAAACTCATTTAAATTTATAAACTCAAAACTCATTTAAACTTATAAACTAAACTCAAAAACTTGTACACTTATAAACTCATCCATTTATACACTTATAAACTCTAAACTCATAAACTCTGAGTGTGTGTACACACACACACACACACACACACACACACACACACACACACATAGAGCCCGAAGCCATTTGTTTTGAGAATAATGGCTGGCTGATGAAGTTATTGGCTGGCTAGCTGGCTCAGCCAAAACCTAAATGGCTGCTGCAGCCGCCAAACTTTTCATAGCTGCAAATGGCTGAAGCCATGTTTTTTGGAATAAAATTTTATATATATCAGGCTAGGAATAATATATTTACAAATCCCTCTGTAAATGTCTTCATAATATAACTAGGTACTACTGAAGTGGAGATTTCGGACTTGGAGTATGAGAGAAAGGTCATTTTGAGAAAACGGGCTTTAAAGATTTATCATCAGCCAATGAAATCGCGCATTCAGTCTTTTTTACTTTCAAGATTGGTTGCTGATAAAAAGGAAATGACCATATTTGGATCTGACAGCATTGTACAGGAGAGAGAGAGAGAGCTGCCTAACGATGCATGTGATGAGAGGGTGACGGAAGAGATCGCAGAGAAGTATGTTGATTAAGAACGCAAACTTTTGTTGAATGTATGAGAAATCTACAGACGCAAACAGACGAAGTGTAGTAAAATAAAGACCTACTGTGTATTTCGGACTTTTTTTCACCACAAGTCTGAAAGAAGACATGTATTTGAAGACAAATATCCAAAAATCTCAAAATTGACCAGTAAAAAAAAAACGATGTTTTTGCCTGCCGTGTCTCGCCTTAATATAAACACACACTGTTATCAGTATTATTATGGACAAAGTTTTGCACATTTCACTTCAATGTACACTGAAGCATGCGTCGTGAATTAGAAACGGTGGTTTGTTACTGCAGTAATATCACGTTCAGTGCTATAAATCTCTCCGTTCCAGAATATTTGGTTCATAACGTCAATCTTTGTTTCAGGTGTTTGTGCAACCGTGCCCTGAAGATTTAACAAAAGTCTGGGTAACGTTAGGCCTAAGTAAAAAAAAAGCAAGTAGGAATTAGGAAAGTATGTGAGAAGTGAGATCAAAATTACCTTGCTTGCTTCTTTCCGCCATTTCACCTCAGTGCGAGAAAAAAATGCATCGCTTCTTCTGTACGGAAAACGAGCAATTTTAATTGGTCGTCAGTAAGTTCACTGTGAGTCTGTGTATCGTAGCAACGAGCACAAGACTGTGCTGTTATGAATCCAGTGGGAAAATAGATCTCGTGTATTGTTTATATATTTCGTGTGTGTATGTCTCTATGTGATATAATTATTATTTGATGCAAATAATTCTAGCCGGCTCAGCCAAACTTTATCAGATTGTGGCTCAATTTGGCTTACGAAATTATTGGCTGGCGGCGGCTGAAATTCTAAATGGCGCAAATGGCGGCGCCTGGCGGCGGCTTCGGGATCTACACACACACACACACACACACACACTCTAAACTCATTTAAACTTTTAAACTCAAAACTCAAAAACTCGTAAACTACTTTAAACTTCAAACCACTTTAAACTTATTAAGTTTAAAGCTTCCAGCTCCCAAGCAACTCCATAGCAACCAAACTTGAGTACCCTAGCAACCGTTTTGCAAGACCTATATCTCTGCATCAGAACATAGCATAGAGATGAGGTTTGGCTCTTTTGACTCATGCTAGCAAACAGCACTTCCAACATGCTACACATGCTAGCAGTGAATAGCTACATGCTAATAGCGATTAGTTAAGTGCTAAATCATGCCAAGATCATGCTAAGAACTCTATAAAAACTCCATAGTAACCATCTGTGACAACTACCAACCACCTAGTAACACCATAGCAACAGCCCAGAACACCCTAGCAACCGCCTAGCAACCACCCAGAATACCTTAGCAACCGCCTTGCACCACCATAGCAACCACCCAGAACACCCTAGAAACCACCTAGCAACCACCCAGAATACCTTAGTAACCGCCTAGCAACACCATAGCAACCACCAAAACACCCTAGCAACCGCCTAGCAACACCCTAGCAACCACCTAGAATACCCTAGCAACCACCTAGCAACACCCTAGCACCCACCCATTATACCCTAGCAACAGCCTAGCAACACCATAGCAACCACCCAGAACACCCTAGCAACCGCCTAGCAACATCATAGCAACCACCTAGAACACCCTAGCAACCGCCTAGCAACACCCTAACAACCGCCTAGCAACAGCATAGCAACACCTAGCAACCAACCAGAATACCCTAGCAACTGCCTAGCAACACCATAGCAACCACGAAAACACCATAGCAACCGCCTAGCAACATCATAGCAACCACCTAGAACACCCTGGCAACCGCCTAGCAACACCCTAGCAACCCCCCATAATACCCTAGCAACAGCATAGCAACCACCAAAACACCCTAGCAACCGCCTAGCAACAGCATAGCAACCACCAAAACACCCTAGCAACCGCCTAGCAACAGCATAGCAACCACCCATAACACCCTAGCAACAGCATAGCAACCACCCAAAACACCCTAGCAACCGCCTAGCAACCACCCAGAATACCCTAGCAACCGCCTAGCAACAGCATAGCAACCACCCAGAACACCCTAGCAACCGCTTAGCAACCACCCAGAATACCCTAGCAACCGCCTAGCAACACCATAGCAACCACCCAGAACACCCTAGCAACCGCCTAGCAACACCATAGCAACCACCCAGAAAACCCTAGCAACCGCCTAGCAACCCCCAGAATACCCTATCAACCGCCTAACAATAGCATAGCAACGCCTAGCAACACCCTAGCAACCACTCAGAATACCCTAGCAACCACCTAGCAACACCCTAGCAACCACCCAGAATACCCTAGCAACTGCCTAGCAACACCATAGCAAACACCAAAACACCCTAGCAACCGCCTAGCAACATCATAGCAACCACCCAGAACCGCCTAGCAACACCCTAGCAACCGCCTAGCAACAGCATAGCAACCACCAAAACACCCTAGCAACCGCCTAGCAACACCCTAGCAACCCCCAGAATACCCTAGCAACCGCCTAGCAACGGCATAGCAACCACCAAAACACCCTAGTAACCACCTAGCAACACCCTAGTAACCCCCCAGAATACTCTAGCAACCGCCTAGCAACACCCTAGCAACCCCCCAGAATACCCTAGCAACCGCCTAGCAACAGCCTAGCAACCGCCTAGCAACAGCATAGCAACCACCAAAACACCCTAGCAACCACCTAGCAACAGCATAGCAACCCCCCAGAACACCCTAGCAACCGCCTAGCAACAGCATAGCAACCACTCAGAACACCCTAGCAACAGCCTAGCAACCACCCAAAATACCCTAGCAACCGCTTAGCAACACCAAAGCAACCACCCAGAATACCCTAGCAACCGCCTAGCAACACCATAGCGACCACCCATAACATCCTAGCAACCGCCTAGCAAAAAACGTTCTGGTCCAAACTTTCTCAAGCCAACTTCAAAGTTTGTCTCGACGAACTTTTGCATCTAGTTATTAAGTTGGCTTGAGAGAGCCAACATATTGAAATCCTATTTAAACTTATTAATGGTGCTTGCTGAAAGCAAGGCATCATTAGTGTTCTCTTGCATACTTATTATTATTATTAATGGTGCTTGCTGAAAGCAAGGCATCATTAGTGTTCTCTTGCATACTTATTATTATTATTCTTATTCTTATTATTCTGGACAAAGTTTGGCGCGAAACTCGCCCCGCACCGTTTGTCACAGACCCCTGAGTGAGGTGTCAAATCGAGCGGCTCATTGAGGAGAGGTGTGCTATGACTTTTCTAAGCGATCGGGTGTACGATGTTCGCACAGCGGACGAAAAAGCGGCCAAAAAAGTCCCATTGACTTAACATTGGGCATTCTAAAAAATTCAAATCCAAACCGACGTTTTCACACACACAGACTCCAAAGGGCCTGACACCCCTGCGTCTCTCCCTCTCTCTCTCCCTCAGAGGATTTATATTATCAAGCAGCCAATAAGTAATGGCCTAAAATCTTCATAGCCACACCCTAGCAACCAGTTTCAGCTCCCTAGCAACCACCCTAAACCAAAAAAAAAGTTTTTTTTACATTTTTTTGTATTTTTTAACGCAATATTACACTCGTGGCCTTGCGATATTGCTCCATGCTTGTGCCTATTCGGCCATAGGCACGAGGCCGCAGGCCGAGTGCCGTACTGAAGGCACTCGTTATTAAAGATTTTAATAACTCTATAAAAACTCCATAGTAACCATCTTTGACAACTACTAACCACCTAGTAACACCATAGCAACTACCAAAAATACCTTAGCAACCACCCTGAACACCCTAGCAACATCTAGAAACGCTCTAGTAACCACCAAAAAGACCATAGCAACCACCCAGAACACCCTAGCAACTGCCTATCAACCACCCAGAACACCTAGCAACTGCTTAGCAACCACCCAGAACACCCTAGCAACTGCCTAGCAATGCCCTAGCATCCACCCAGAATACCATAGCAACTGCCTAGCAACACCATAGCAACCACCCAGAACACCCTAGCAACCGCCTAGCAACCGCCTAGCAACCACCAAGAATACCCTAGCAACCACCCAGAACACCCTAGCAACTGCCTAGCAACCGCCTAGCAACCACCCAGAACACCCTAGCAACTGCCTAGCAACCACCAAGAATACCCTAGCAACTGCCTAGCAACCACCCAGAACACCCTAGCAACTGCCTAGCAACGCCCTAGCAACCACCCAGAACACCCTAGCAACTGCCTAACAACGCCCTAGCAACCACCCAGAATACCCTAGCAACCGCCTAGCAACACCACAGCAACCAACCAGAACATCCTAGCAACCACCTAGCAACACCCTAGCAACCACCCAGAATACCCTAGCAACCGCCTAGCAACACCACAGCAACCAACCAGAACATCCTAGCAACCACCTAGCAACACCCTAGCAACCACCAAGAATACCCAAACAACCGCCTAGCAACCAACCAGAACACCTTAGCAACTGCCTAGCAACACCATAATAACCACCCAGAACACCCTAGCAACAGCCTAGCAACGCCCTAGCAACCACCTAGAATACCCTAGCAACCACCTAGCAACACCATAGCAACCACCAAGAACACCCTAGCAACTGCCTAGCAACGCCCTAGCAACCACCCAGAATACCCTAGCAACCGCCTAGCAACACCATAGCAACCACCCAGAATACCCTAGCAACCACCTAGTAACACCATAGCAACCACCCAGAACAGCCTAGCAACCACCTAGCAACGCCCTAGCAACCACCAAGAATACCCTAGCAACCGCCTAGCAACCACCCAGAATACCCTAGCAACTGCCTAGCAACCACCTAGAATACCCTAGCAACCGCCTAGCAACCACCCAGAATACCCTAGCAACTGCCTAGCAACCACCTAGAATACCCTAGCAACCGCCTAGCAACACCATAGCAACCACCCAGAACACCCTAGCAACTGCCTAGCAACCACCCAGAACACCCTAGCAACTGCCTAGCAATGCCCTAGCATCCACCTAAAATACCATAGCAACTGCCTAGCAACACCATAGCAACCACCCAGAACACCCTAGCAACCACCCAGAACACCCTAGCAACTGCCTATCAACGCCCTAGCAACCACCAGAACACCTTAGCAATGCCCTAGCAACCACCCAGAACACCCTAGCAACGGCCTAGCAACCACCCATCACACCCTAGCAACCACCCTGAATACCCTAGCAACCGCCTAGCAACACCATAGTAACCACCCAGAACACCCTAGCAACTGCCTAGCATCACCATAGCAACCACCAAGAATACCCTAGCAACGCTCTAGCAACAACTCAGAACACCCTAACAACCGCCAAGCAACGCCCTAGCAACCGTTTAGAGCCACATATAAACCATATTGCAACATATAGAAGCTATATTTCAGCTCCACAACATCGTACAGACATGGTTGTTGGCTCGTATGCAATCGTGTACAACACCCTAGCAACCGAGTGGAGAGTTTTGCCACTGCAAGCACCATTTCACATTTTCTTCAGGAAATGTACATTCTAGTTAGTGGTGCTTGCTGAAAGCAAGGCATCACTATTGTTATTGCTCATACTTATTAGTGGTGCTTGCTGAAAGCAAGGCATCACTATTGTTATTGCTCATACTTATTATTATTAGTGGTGCTTTTTTGAAAGCATCACTATTGTTATTGCTCATACTTATTATTCTTTTTATTATTATTCTTCCACACAAAAGTTTGGCGCGAAACTCGCCCCGCACCGTTTGTCACAGACCCCTGAGTGAGGCGTCAAATCGAGCGGCTCATTGAGGAGAGGTGTGCTATGACTTTTCTAAGCGATCGGGTGTACGATGTTCGCACAGCGGACGAAAAAGCGGCCAAAAAAGTCCCATTGACTTTACATTGGGAGTTCTAAAAAATATTTGAATCCCAACCGACGTTTTCACACACACAGACTCCAAAGGGCCTGACACCCCTGCATCTCTCCCTCTCTCTCTCCCTCAGAGGATTTATATTATCAAGCAGCCAATAAGTAATGGCCTAAAATCTTCATAGCCACACCCTAGCAACCAGTTTCAGCACCCTAGCAACCACTAAGAGCTCCCTAGCAACCACCCTAAACCAAAAAAAAATATTTTTTTTATTTTTTATTATTTTTTTAAAGCAATTTTACTCTCATGGCCTTGCGATATCGCTCCATGCTTGTGCCTATTCGGCCATAGGCACGAGGCCGCAGGCCGAGTGCCGTACTGAAGGCACTCATTATTAAAGATTTTAAGAACTCTATAAAAACTCCATAGTAACCATATTTGACAACTACCAACCACCTAGTAACACCATAGCAACTAATAAAAATACCTTAGCAACCACCCTGAACACCCTAGTAACGTCTAGAAATGCTCTAGTAACCACCAAAAAACTCTAGCAACCACCCAGAACCCCCTAGCAACTGCCTAGCAACCACCCAGAACACCTAGCAACTGCCTAGTAACCACCCAGAACACCCTAGCAACTGCCTAGCAACGCCCTAGCATCCACCCAGAATACCATAGCAACTGCCTAGCAACACCATAGCAACCACCCAGAACACCCTAGCAACGCCCTAGCAACCACCAAGAATACCCTAGCAACTGCCTAGCAACCACCCAGAACACCCATGATTAGCAACATGTTAATCATGCTAGCATCATGCTAGCAACATGCTAATCAAGCTAGCATCATGCTAATCAAGCTAGCATCATGCTACTAGCATGCTAATCAAGCTAGTATCATGCTAGCAACATGCTAATCATGCTAGCATCATGCTAGCAAAATGCTAATCAAGCTAGCATAATGCTATTAGCATGCTAATCAAGCTAGTATCATGTTAACAACATGCTAATCATGCTAGCAACATGCTAATCAAGCTAGCATCATGCTAGCAACATGCTAATCATGCTAGCATCATGCTACCAACATGCTAATCATGTTAGCATCTAGCTAAAAACATGCTAGCAACATGCTAATCATGCTAGCATCATGCTAGCATCATGCTATCAACATGCTAATCAAGCTAGCATCATGCTAACAACATGCTAATCAAGCTAGCAAAATGCTAGCAGCATGCTAATCATGTTAGCATATACCTAAAAACATGCTAGCAAAATGCTATTCATGCTAGCATCATGCTAATCAATGCTAGCATCATGCTATCAACATGCTAATCAAGCTAGCATCATGCTAACAACATGCTAATCAAGCTAGCAAAATGCTAGCAGCATGCTAATCATGTTAGCATATACCTAAAAACATGCTAGCAAAATGCTAATCATGCTAGCATCTTGTTAAAATCATGCTAGTAACATGCTAATCATGCTAGCACCATGCTACCAACATGCTAATCAAGCTAGCATCATGCTAACAACATGCTTATCAAGCTAGCACCATGCTACCAACATGCTTATCATGCTAGCATCATGCTAACAACATGCTAATCATGCTAGCATCATTCTAACGACATGTTAATCATAGTAAATCATGCTGGAATGTGGTAAATCGTAGTAAATCATCTTAGAAACATGGTAAATCGTGGTAAATGATGCTAAAATGTGGTATATTATGGTATCACAACATGTCAACTGTGTTAGCATCTGCCCAGTGGCGAATTTTGCCACTGCAAGCACCACTTCACATTTTCTTCAGGAAATGTACATTCTAGTTCTTCTTATTATTATTCTTCCACACAAAAGTTTGGCGCGAAACTCGCCCCGCACCGTTTGTCACAGACCCATGAATGAGGTGTCAAATCGACCGGCTCATTAAGGAGAGGTGTGCTATGACTTTTATAAGCGATCGGGGGTGCGGTGTTCACCCCAGGGGCGAAAAAGCGGCCCAAAAAGTTCCATTGACTTAACATTGCAACGAACTTTGAGAACTCATAGCTCTGAGCGAGAATTTCACAGAAATGTGTGATTTGCCACATTTGAAGAGGCTGGCAGGCTCTGTAAGAACATACCTCACAATGGGGTAAAAGTTGCACCCCTGGGGGGCAGGAGCGTCCCAAAGTTGCCCCATTGACTTACTATGGGGAAGGAATGTCCCGTGAAACACACATGCTTTTCCTACTATGGTAAATTGCATAGGGATTTTGTAATGAACGTAGCTCTGGATCACAGTGTCATAGAGACAAGGGGGCGGGCTCATTTTACTCAGACGACCAATCAGTCTCTCAGGATCATTGTGAAGCTATCAAGCCACGCCCTAGCAACCATTTAGAGCACCTTAGCAACAAGTCCCATAGACTTCCATTGAAAGAGTTCAAAGGGATATCTCCGGACTGAATTGTCATAGAAACTTGAGGGTGGTCTCGTTTGACTTGGGACAGCAAACAGCCAATCATGAATCACCTCAACTCTTCCTAGCCCCTCCCTAGCAACCATTGTCGAGCACCTTAGCAACCAAAATCCTAGAGGGATATCTTCTATTCTGAATGTCACAGAGGCATGGGAGTTGGTTTATATCATTCATAGTGACAAGAAGCCTTTGCAGTTTCATCATTGGCAGCTGTCAAGTAACTCCATAGCAACCAAACAGAGTACCCTAGCAACCAAATTCCAAAGAGGGATATCTTCTATTCTGAATGTCACAGAGGCATGGGAGCTGGTTTATACCATACATACTGACAAGCAGCCTTTGGAGTTTCATCATTGGCAGCTGCCAAACCACTCCATAGCAACCAAACAGAGTACCCTAGCAACTATTTAGCAATACCTCTATCTCTGTATCAGAACATTGTATAGAGATGGGGGTTGGTTTATATCATTCATAGTGACAAGAAGCCTTTGGGGTTTCATGATTGGCAGCTGCCAAGCCACTCCCTAGCAACCAAACAGAGTTCCCTAGCAACCATTTTGCAAGACCTATATCTCTGCATCAGAACATCGTATAGAGATGGGGGTTGGTTTATATCTTTAATACTGACAAGAAGCCTTTGCAGTTTCATCATTAGCAGCTGCCAATCAACTCCATAGCAACCAAACAGAGAACCCTAGCAACCAAAATCCAAAGAGGGATATCTTCCATTCTGAATGTCACAGAGGCATGGGAGTTGGATTATACCATTCATAGTGACAAGAAGCCTTTGCAGTTTCATCATTGGCAGCTGCCAAGCCACTCCCTAGCAACCATTGTCGAGCACCTTAGCAACCAAAACCATAGAGGGACATCTTCCATTTTGAATGTCACAGAGGCATGGGAGTTGGTTTATATCATTCATACTGACAAGCAGACTTTGGAGTTTCATGATAGGCAGTTGCCAAGCCACTCCATAGCAACAAAACAGAATGCCCTAGCAACCAAACTTCAAAGAGGGATATCTTCCATTCTGAATGTCACAGATGCATGGGAGTTGGTTTATATCATTCATAGTGACAAGAAGCATTTGCAGTTTCATCATTGGAAGCTGTCAAGCAACTCCATAGCAACCAAACAGAGTACCCTAGTAACCAAAATCCAAAGAGGGATATCTTCCATTCTGAATGTCACACAGGCATGAGAGTTGGTTTATATCATTCATACTGACAAGCAACCTTTGGAGTTTCATGATAGGCAGTTGCCAAGCCACTCCATAGCAAAAAAACAGAATGCCTTAGCAACCAAACTTCAAAGAGGGATATCTTCGATTCTGAATGTCACAGAGACATGGGAGTTGGATTATATCATTCATACTGACAAGAAGCCTTCGGGATTTCGTCATTGGCAGCTGCCAAGCCACTCCCTAGCAACCATTGTCGAGCACCTTAGCAACCAAAATCCAAAGAGGGATATCTTCCATTCTGAATTTCACAGAGGCATGGGAGTTGGTTTATATCATTCACAGTGACAAGACGCCTTTGCAGTTTCATCATTGGCAGCTGCCAAGCAACTCCATGGCAACCAAACAGAGTACCCTAGCAACCAAAATCCAAAGAGGGATATCTTCCATTCTGAATGTCACAGAGGCATGGGATTTGGTTTGAATCATTCATACTGACAAGCAGCCTTTGGAGTTTCATGATTGGCAGCTGCCGAGCCACTCCTTAGCAACCAAACAGAGGACCCTAACAACCGTTTATCAAGACCCATGTCTCTGCATCAGAACATCGTATAGAGATGGGGGTTGGCTCTTTTGTTTTGGTTGGAAAACAGTCTGTAACTATCACCATGGTAACTGAATTCACACCCTAGCAACCGTTTAGAGCCACCTAGCAACCATATTGCAACATATAGAAGCCATATTTCAGCTCCACAACATCGTACAGACATGGTTGTTGGCTCGAATGCAATCATGTACAACACCCTAGCAACCAAGTGGAGAGTTTTGCCACTGCAAGCACCACTTCACATTTTCTTCAGGAAATGTACATTCTAGTTATTATTCTTATTATTATTATTATTCTTCCACACAAAAGTTTGGCGCGAAACTCGCCCCGCACCGTTTGTCACAGACCCATGAATGAGGTGTCAAATCGACCGGCTCATTAAGGAGAGGTGTGCTATGACTTTTATAAGCGATCGGGGGTGCGGTGTTCACCCCAGGGGCGAAAAAGCGGCCCAAAAAGTTCCATTGACTTAACATTGCAACGAACTTTGAGAACTCATAGCTCTGAGCGAGAATTACACAGAAATGTGTGATTTGCCACATTTGAAGAGGCTGACAGGCTCTGTAAGAACATACCTCACAATGGGGTAAAAGTTGCACCCCTGGGGGGCAGGAGTGTCCCAAAGTTGCCCCATTGACTTACTATGGGGAAGGAATGTCCCGTGAAACACACATGCTTTTCCTACTATGGTAAATTGCATAGGGATTTTGTAATGAACGTAGCTCTGGATCACAGTGTCATAGAGACAAGGGGGCGGGCTCATTTTACTCAGACGACCAATCAGTCTCTCAGGATCATTGTGAAGCTATCAAGCCACGCCCTAGCAACCATTTAGAGCACCTTAGCAACAAGTCCCATAGACTTCCATTGAAAGAGATCAAAGGGATATCTCCGGACTGAATTGTCATAGAAACTTGAGGGTGGTCTCGTTTGACTTGGGACAGCAAACAGCCAATCATGAATCACCTCAACTCTTCCTAGCCCCTCCCTAGCAACCACCGTCGAGCACCTTAGCAACCAAAATCCTAGAGGGATATCTTCTATTCTGAATGTCACAGAGGCATGGGAGTTGGTTTATATCATTCATAGTGACAAGAAGCCTTTGCAGTTTCATCATTGGCAGCTGTCAAGTAACTCCATAGCAACCAAACAGAGTACCCTAGCAACCAAATTCCAAAGAGGGATATCTTCTATTCTGAATGTCACAGAGGCGTGGGAGCTGGTTTATACCATACATACTGACAAGCAGCCTTTGGAGTTTCATCATTGGCAGCTGCCAAACCACTCCATAGCAACCAAACAGAGTACCCTAGCAACTATTTAGCAATACCTCTATCTCTGTATCAGAACATTGTATAGAGATGGGGGTTGGTTTATATCATTCATAGTGACAAGAAGCCTTTGGGGTTTCATGATTGGCAGCTGCCAAGCCACTCCCTAGCAACCAAACAGAGTTCCCTAGCAACCATTTTGCAAGACCTATATCTCTGCATCAGAACATCGTATAGAGATGGGGGTTGGTTTATATCTTTAATACTGACAAGAAGCCTTTGCAGTTTCATCATTAGCAGCTGCCAATCAACTCCATAGCAACCAAACAGAGAACCCTAGCAACCAAAATCCAAAGAGGGATATCTTCCATTCTGAATGTCACAGAGGCATGGGAGTTGGATTATACCATTCATAGTGACAAGAAGCCTTTGCAGTTTCATCATTGGCAGCTGCCAAGCCACTCCCTAGCAACCATTGTCGAGCACCTTAGCAACCAAAACCATAGAGGGACATCTTCCATTTTGAATGTCACAGAGGCATGGGAGTTGGTTTATATCATTCATACTGACAAGCAGACTTTGGAGTTTCATGATAGGCAGTTGCCAAGCCACTCCATAGCAACAAAACAGAATGCCCTAGCAACCAAACTTCAAAGAGGGATATCTTCCATTCTGAATGTCACAGATGCATGGGAGTTGGTTTATATCATTCATAGTGACAAGAAGCATTTGCAGTTTCATCATTGGAAGCTGTCAAGCAACTCCATAGCAACCAAACAGAGTACCCTAGTAACCAAAATCCAAAGAGGGATATCTTCCATTCTGAATCTCACACAGGCATGAGAGTTGGTTTATATCATTCATACTGACAAGCAACCTTTGGAGTTTCATGATAGGCAGTTGCCAAGCCACTCCATAGCAACAAAACAGAATGCCCTAGCAACCAAACTTCAAAGAGGGATATCTTCGATTCTGAATGTCACAGAGACATGGGAGTTGGATTATATCATTCATACTGACAAGAAGCCTTTGGAATTTCGTCATTGGCAGCTGCCAAGCCACTCCCTAGCAACCATTGTCGAGCACCTTAGCAACCAAAATCCAAAGAGGGATATCTTCCATTCTGAATGTCACAGAGGCATGGGAGTTGGTTTATATCATTCACAGTGACAAGACGCCTTTGCAGTTTCATCATTGGCAGCTGCCAAGCAACTCCATGGCAACCAAACAGAGTACCCTAGCAACCAAAATCCAAAGAGGGATATCTTCCATTCTGAATGTCACAGAGGCATGGGATTTGGTTTGAATCATTCATACTGACAAGCAGCCTTTGGAGTTTCATGATTGGCAGCTGCCGAGCCACTCCTTAGCAACCAAACAGAGGACCCTAACAACCGTTTATCAAGACCCATGTCTCTGCATCAGAACATCGTATAGAGATGGGGGTTGGCTCTTTTGTTTTGGTTGGGAAACAGTCTGTAACTATCACCATGGTAACTGAATTCACACCCTAGCAACCGTTTAGAGCCACCTAGCAACCATATTGCAACATATAGAAGCCATATTTCAGCTCCACAACACCGTACAGACATGGTTGTTGGCTCGAATGCAATCATGTACAACACCCTAGCAACCAAGTGGAGAGTTTTGCCACTGCAAGCACCACTTCACATTTTCTTCAGGAAATGTACATTCTAGTTCTTATTCTTATTATTCTGGACAAAGTTTGGCGCGAAACTCGCCCCGCACCGTTTGTCACAGACCCCTGAGTGAGGTGTCAAATCGAGCGGCTCATTGAGGAGAGGTGTGCTATGACTTTTCTAAGCGATCGGGTGTACGATGTTCGCACAGCGGACGAAAAAGTGGCCAAAAAAGTCCCATTGACTTAACATTGGGCATTCTAAAAAATTCAAATCCAAACCGACGTTTTCACACACACAGACTCCAAAGGGCCTGACACCCCTGCGTCTCTCTTTCTCCCTCTGAGGATTTATATTATCAAGCAGCCAATAAGTAATGGCCTAAAATCTTCATAGCCACACCCTAGAAACCAGTTTCAGCTCCCTAGCAACCACCCTAAACAAAAAAAAAAGTTTTTTTACATTTTTTTGTATTTTTTAACGCAATATAACACTCGTGGCCTTGCGATATTGCTCCATGCTTGTGCCTATTCGGCCATAGGCACGAGGCCGCAGGCCGAGTGCCGTTCTGAAGGCACTCGTTATTAAAGATTTTAATAACTCTATAAAAACTCCATAGTAACCATCTTTGACAACTACTAACCACCTAGTAACACCATAGCAACTACCAAAAATACCTTAGCAACCACCCTGAACACCCTAGCAACATCTAGAAACGCTCTAGTAACCACCAAAAAGACCATAGCAACCACCCAGAACACCCTAGCAACTGCCTATCAACCACCCAGAACACCTAGCAACTGCTTAGCAACCACCCAGAACACCCTAGCAACTGCCTAGCAATGCCCTAGCATCCACCCAGAATACCATAGCAACTGCCTAGCAACACCATAGCAACCACCCAGAACACCCTAGCAACCGCCTAGCAACCACCAAGAATACCCTAGCAACCACCCAGAACACCCTAGCAACTGCCTAGCAACTGCCTAGCAACCACCCAGAACACCCTAGCAACTGCCTAGCAACCACCAAGAATACCCTAGCAACTGCCTAGCAACCACCCAGAACACCCTAGCAACTGCCTAGCAACGCCCTAGCAACCACCCAGAACACCCTAGCAACTGCCTAACAACGCCCTAGCAACCACCCAGAATACCTTAGCAACCGCCTAGCAACACCACAGCAACCAACCAGAACATCCTAGCAACCACCTAACAACACCCTAGCAACCACCAAGAATACCCTAGCAACCGCCTAGCAACCAACCAGAACACCTTAGCAACCGCCTAGCAACACCATAACAACCACCCAGAACACCCTAGCAACTGCCTAGCAACCACCTAGAATACCCTATCAACCACCTAGCAACACCATAGCAACCACCCAGAACACCCTAGCAACTGCCTAGCAACGCCCTAGCAACCACCCAGAATACCCTAGCAACCGCCTAGCAACACCATAGCAACCACCCAGAATACCCTAGCAACCACCTAGTAACACCATAGCAACCACCCAGAACAGCCTAGCAACCACCTAGCAACGCCCTAGCAACCACCAAGAATACCCTAGCAACCGCCTAGCAACCACCCAGAATACCCTAGCAACTGCCTAGCAACCACCTAGAATACCCTGCAACCGCCTAGCAACCACCCAGAATACCCTAGCAACTGCCTAGCAACCACCTAGAATACCCTAGCAACCGCCTAGCAACACCATAGCAACCACCCAGAACACCTTAGCAATGCCCTAGCAACCACCCAGAACACCCTAGCAACGGCCTAGCAACCACCCATCACACCCTAGCAACCACCCTGAAGACCCTAGCAACACCATAGTAACCACCCAGAACACCCTAGCAACTGCCTAGCATCACCATAGCAACCACCAAGAATACCCTAGCAACGCTCTAGCAACAACTCAGAACACCCTAGCAACCGCCTAACAACCACCCAGAACACCCTAGCAACCGCCAAGCAACGCCCTAGCAACCGTTTAGAGCCACATATAAACCATATTGCAACATATAGAAGCTATATTTCAGCTCCACAACATCGTACAGACATGGTTGTTGGCTCGTATGCAATCGTGTACAACACCCTAGCAACCGAGTGGAGAGTTTTGCCACTGCAAGCACCATTTCACATTTTCTTCAGGAAATGTACATTCTAGTTATTATTATTATTCTGACCCTAAAAATTTACAACTCAAACTCCTCCTAGAGCTTTAACTCTACATACTCCAAACTCGGCTCAGACACTCAAACTGATCTGACTCGCGTTGCTATATCTTTTCAGACTGATCGGACTTACGGTTTTCCTAAAAATGACGATCAAAACTCGAAAAAACTCATTCAAAAACTCCCATTGACTTACATTGGGAGTTCTAAAAAATTCAAACCGACGAAAATTCAAATCAAAATACCTTGAAGACTAAACCAAACTGCCGTTCTATATACTATATGAGCCAATGAGACTCATTTAAACTAATGAACTCTAAACTCAAAACGTGTGTGTGTATGTGTGTGTGTGTGAGAGAGAGAGAGCGTGTGTGTCTATGTGTGAGTGTGTGTGTGTGTGTGTGTGTGTGTAAACTCAAATACTTGTACATACTCATTTAAACTTATAAACTCTTAACTCAAAAACTTGTACACTTATAAACTCTAAACTCATATAAACTCTGAGTGTGTGTGTGTGTGTGTGTGTGTGTGTGTGTGTGTGTGTGTGTGTGAGAGAGAGAGAGAGTGTGTCTATGTGTGTGTGTGCGTGTGTGTGTGTGTGTGTGTGTGTGTTAATGAGCTTTTCTGTGTGTGTGTGAGTGAGTTAGTGAGTGTGTGTGTGTGAGAGAGAGTGAGAGTCTGTAAGTGCATGCTTGTGTGTGTGTGTATGTCGAAAATTTAAATCTAAACACCTTGAAGACTAAACCAAACTGCCGTTCTATATACTATATGAGCCATTGAGACTCATTTAAACTAATAAACTCTAAACTCATACACTTATAATTAGAATAAGTGTATGAGATTAACTAATTAACTTATAAACTCATGAATTCATAGACTTATAAACTATTAAACTCATAAATTAATAAACTCTGAACTCTTAAACTAATTTAAACTTATAAACTCTAAACTCATTTAAACTTATAAACTCAAAACTCAAAAACTCATACACTTATAAACTCTAAACTCAAACTCTTGAGTGTGCGTGTGTGTGTGTCTGAGTGTGTGTGTGTGTCTGAGTGAGTGTGTGAGCGAGTTAGTGTGTGTGTGTGTGTGTGTGTATGTATGTGTGTGTGTGTTTATCTATCTATTAACTTATCTATCTACCTGCCATAAACTTCAAACTACTGTAAACTACTTTAAACTTCAAACCACTTTAAACTTCTTACGTTTAAAGCTCCCAGTTCCCAAGCAACTCCATAGCAACCAAACTTGAGTACCCTAGCAACCGTTTTGCAAGACCTATATCTTTGTATCAGAACATCGTATAGAGATGAGGTTTGGCTCTTTTGACTCATGCTAGCAAACAGCACTTCCAACATGCTACACATGCTAGCAGTGAATAGCTACATGCTAATAGCGATTAGTTAAGTGCTAAATCATACCAAGATCATGCAAACAACTATATCAAAACTCCATAGTAACCATCTGTGACAACTACCAACCACCTAGCAACACCATAGCAACCACCCAGAACACCCTTGCAACCGCCTAGCAACACCATAGCAACCACCCAGAACACCCTAGCAACTGCCTAGCAACCACCCAGAATACTCTAGCAACCACCTAGCAACACCATAGTAACTGTTAAACAGAGCTTGACTAGATACCGGCAAAAAACAGGGAGTAAACATGCTTCACACAGGTTGCAGTGAGAACACACAATCAATTGTTTATTGGTACAGGTGCAGCTTAAATAGAAACATCACATGGCATGGTCACATGACAAACACACCTGAGAGGAATCCACAATAATTGGGAGCATACTCATTTACCAATCAATCAATTAACACCCCCACTTGCTCACACATTATTCACAATCATTTACAAAGAAAAACAAAAACAAAAACAAAGAAACATCATGGAAACCAACTGCATTACATCTTGGCTTGGCTATAACCCAAACAAGAACGTGGAAAAGGTAAGTAGCTTCACTTTTGTAGCTGGTTTAGTCATTAGGTCAGCAACCATCAGATCTGTTGGGCAATACTCCAAAAACACTTCACCATTGTTTACAGTTGATCTCACAAAATGGTATTTAATATCAATATGCTTACATCTCTGTCTGCTAACAGGATTCTTTGCCAATGCAATTGTACCTTGGTTGTCTTCATAGATCATTGGTACACCATACTGATAATCATCAAGATGTTCAAGCAATTGTGTCAAGTACAAACACTCTTGTATAGTGGCAGCCAATGCCATGTACTCAGCCTCACATGTTGATAATGCTACAGTTGGCTGCTTTTTGGTCTTCCAAGAAATCAGAGGACCATTCTTACATAGGCTAACACAATAACCAGATGTACTACGTCGGTCATTTGCATCACCTGCCCAATCTGCATCACTGTAAGTCACCAACCTTAACCCTTCATCACATTTCCTGTAACAGAGCATCTTGTCATGTGTACCTTTCATATATTTCAGTACATGCTTTACAGTTGTCCACTGCTCTTCTGTTGGCTCACTGAAATACTGGGACAGTTTGCTAACAACGTAACTTAGGTCAGGTCTAGTGCATGAGGTTAGGTAGATTAGGCCACCCACTGCCTCTCTGTATTTCTTGGGGTCACTCAGCTTTTCATCACCATCAGTGTAATTCAACTTTGGTTCACAAGGTGTCGACCTGGGTTTACAATCTTGCATGTCAGACCTTTACAGCAGTTTACCAACATGACTCTGCTGTGACACAGTCACACCCCCATCACACTGGTCAAAAGTGATACCTAGAAAATTCTTCAGTCTTCCCAAATCTTTCATCTGGAATTTCCCAGTAAGCATCTCTTTGACAGTTTTTAAAGCTCTCTCATCACTGGCAGCAATAACCAAGTCATCAACCCATATCAATATTATCACTTTCTCATGTTCTGTTTCTCTCTTGTAAACACAGTGGTCAGCTGGGTTTTGTACAAAGATGTTTTCACACAGATAGTCATGTAGCATTTTGTTCCAGTTTCGACCTGATTGCTTTAGCCCATACAATGATTTCTCCAGTTTACACACCATTTTCTCATTTGTCTGAGATTTTACATCATACCCCTCTGGCTGTTCCATGTAAATTTCATAATCAATCGGTGCATGTAGGTAGGCAGTTTTAACATCCATCTGATGGAGGATCAAATTCTCCTGAGCAGCTTTCTGCATTAACACTCTCACACTGGTAAGGTTGGCAGTAGGAGAAAAAGTTTCTCCATAGTCTACACCCATCTCCTGACTATACCCCTTGGCGACATAGCGGGCCTTATACTTGTCAGATCCATCAGCATTGGTTTTGATAGCATACACCCATCTACCCCCCACTGCTTTCTTGCCATCAGGTAGGGTGGTCAAAGTAAATGTGGTGTTATCCCTCAGTGATTTCATCTCCTCATCCATTGCATCTACCCACTCTCTTGAGTTAGATGAAGTCACAGCTTCTCTGAAAGACTGAGGTACATTGGAAACCATCTTATAGCAATAATCAATGCTGATCTGCACCTGATCACTCTCCACCCCATAGAAATCTGGCCTCCTTCTCTCTCTACCAGGGTATCTCCTCTCTCTACTCAGGGTATCTGGAGAATACGATTCTTGCTTGACCTCAGTTGACTGTAGACTTATCTGGCTTGGACCTAGCATAGTCCCTGGAATGTCGCACTGCTTGGGTTTGTCAGGGTCAGGTCTGGTTGTGCTATCCTGCACACCAACGTCATCATCATCAGACACGTCATCAGTCTCCTGTCCCTCAATATTGGACATAAACCTCACCAGTCTGTGTTTCATCACCTTTCTACTGTCAGGATAGTAGACCATATAGGCTGGGCTGTTCTTATCATACCCAATGAAAATGCCTTTGTCAGACCTTGAGTCTAGCTTCTTCCTGTCCTGTCTATAGGTATAACACACAGTACCAAACTTCTGCATCCTGGACATATTAGGTTTCCTTCCTGTCAGCATAAAGTAAGGTGTTTGTTTGGTGCGGTTGTTGAAACATCTATTCTTCACCACTGCTGCTGTCTGGACTGCATACGGCCATAGCTCCTGGGGTAACTGACTTTCTAAGAGCATACATCTAGCCATATCAAAAAGAGTTCTCCAGTTGCGCTCAGCAGTACCATTCTGGTGTGGTGAGTATGGTGCTGATGTCTCATGTCTGATTCTGTTCCTGCGAAGTAGTACTTGATAACCCTGTCCAGTAAACTCAGCACCATTATCAGACCTGATACATGTAACATTCCCATATGGGGCTGTGTCAGCTAAGAACCTCTCTGTGGCGTCCACTGTGTCACTTTTGTGCTTCAGAAAGTACACAAACACTGCACTTGAATGGTCATCAGTAAAAGAAAGTGCGTACCTATACCCTTCTCTGGACTTTGGGTCAATGGGGCCTGCCAAGTCAGTGTGTATCAACTCTAGAGCTGACTTGGCTCTCACATCAGGCTTTCTGTTCCTACTCTGAGTGAATTTACCTTGGACACACACATCACATTGCATAGACGTGGGTACTTTACCCTTGATTGACATACCATCCACAACATTCTCTAACTTTTGAACATCATTAAAATTGCAGTGTCCCAAAATCTCATGCCACTTCTGAATATCATAGCAACTCATACATTGATCATCACAGTCATTGTTCACTGGCACAGTAGGCAAATAGAACAGCCTGTTATGTTCATGAATCAGAAAACGTGTACCGTCTTTATACTGCAGGACGTCTTCACCCTCCTTGAAGATCATTGTTGCCCCTCTGGAAGTTGCAGTTCTCACGGAGAAGATGTCTTGGGGATAGGAGGGGATGTACAGCGCATGCTTCAGTGTGGCACTGAGGTGCCGCCCCCTGCTGTCGACCAGACACACCTCTGCTTCTCCTCTGCGCTCCGCAACCCCCTTGCACCTTGTGCCATCGGCTAGTTCCACGCAGTGCGTCTCGGCCTGGAATCGGTCGTCAAAGCTCTTGAACCTGGCCAGGTCGGTGATGATATGCGATGTCGCACCGGTGTCCACCATCAACCCCTTTCTGGTGACACCGCTCCCTGGCTGACGATCACTGGTCACCAACTTGAAGGCAAAGGTGTTGTCTGTCTCCTCGTACACCCCATGTGCGTTGTCCTGCCGCTGCTGTTTCCGTCCTCCTCGCCATGTGATACGCTGGCCCTGGCTGTACCACTGCTGATCATGCTGACACTGTCTTGCCTTGTGTCCTCTCTGGCCACAACGGATACACTCAATGTCCCCGTTCTCAGTGCTCCGCACTCTTACGCCTGCCGGGGCACTAGCCTTCCTTGGATGTGCCCGGACCCCCATGACATTGTCTTCTGCCACAGCTTTGCGCATACCTTCAGTGCTCTCATAACTCCGCAATTTTGTCTTAAAATCCGCAAAAGAGAGAGTCTCATCCCTTTGAGTGACAAAAATGGAAAAAGGCTTGAATGATTCTGGCAGCCCCTTCAAAACCATTGCAACTAATAGTCCATCACTCAATACTTCTCCAGCATTCCTCAGCGCTGTGATTGAGGTCTCGGCACGTATTACATAGTCAGTCACACTCTCACCACTCAATTTTTGCAGGGAAGTCAATTCTGTGTAGAGACTCACAATACGGGGCTTACCCTTTCCAGCATAATAGTCCCGCAAGATCTTGAGTGCTCCACGCCCGTCATCTGCAGCCTCTCGCATGACCAGGGACAAACTTATAGAAACATCACATGGCATGGTCACATGACAAACACACCTGAGAGGAATCCACAATAATTGGGAGCATACTCATTTACCAATCAATCAATTAACAGTAACCACCCAGAACACCCTAGCAACCGCCTAGCAACCACCCAGAATACCTTAGCAACACCATAGCAACCACCCATAACACCCAAGCAACTGCCTAACAACACCCTAGCAACCGCCTAGCAACCACCCAGAACACCCTAGCAACCACCTAGCAACACCATAGCAACCACCCAGAACACCCTAGCAACTGCCTAGCAACCACCCAGAACACCCTAGCAACCGCCCAGAATACCTTAGCAACCGCCTAGCAACACCATAGCAACTACCCAGAACACCCTAGCAACCGCCTAACAACACCCTAGCAACCGCCTAGCAACCACCCAGAACACCCTAGCAACTGCCTAGCAACACCATAACAACCACCCAGAACACCCTAGCAACCGCCTAGCAACACCATAGCAACCACCCAGAATACCCTAGCAACCGCCTAGCAACCACCCAGAATACCTTAGCAATCGCCTAGCAACACCATAGCAACCACCCAGAACACCCTAGCAACCGCCTAACAACACCCTAGCAACCGCCTAGCAACCAACCAGAACACCCTAGCAACCGCCTAGCAACACCACAGCAACCACACAGAACACCCTAGCAATCTCCTAGCAACCACCCAGAATACCCTAGCAACAGCCTAGCAACCACCCAGAACAGTGCTAAGTTAAGTGCTAAATCATGCCAAGATCATGCTAAGAACTCTATAAAAACTCCATAGTAACCATCTGTGACAACTACCAACCACCTAGTAACACCATAGCAACAGCCCAGAACACCCTAGCAACCGCCTAGCAACCGCCTAGCAACCACCCAGAATACCTTAGCAACCGCCTTGCAACACCATAGCAACCACCCAGAACACCCTAGAAACCACCTAGCAACCACCCAGAATACCTTAGTAACCGCCTAGCAACACCATAGCAACCACCAAAACACCCTAGCAACCGCCTAGCAACACCCTAGCAAACACCTAGAATACCCTAGCAACCACCTAGCAACACCCTAGCAACCACCCATTATACCCTAGCAACCGCCTAGCAACACCATAGCAACCCCCAGAATACCCTAGCAACCGCCTAGCAACGGCATAGCAACCACCAAAACACCCTAGCAACCACCTAGCAACACCCTAGTAACCCCCCAGAATACTCTAGCAACCGCCTAGCAACAGCATAGCAACCACCAAAACACCCAAGCAACCGCCTAGCAACACCCTAGCAACCCCCCAGAATACCCTAGCAACCGCCTAGCAACAGCATAGCAACCACCAAAACACCCTAGCAATCTCCTAGCAACCACCCAGAACACCCTAGCAACCGCCTAGCAAAAAACGTTCTGGTCCAAACTTTCTCAAGCCAACTTAAAGTTTGTCTCGACGAACTTTTGCATCTAGTTATTATTATTATTATTATTCTTCTGACCGTAAAAATTTACGACTCAAACTCCTCCTAGAGCTTTAACTCTACATACTCCAAACTCGGCTCAGACACTCAAACTGATCTGACTCGCGTTGCTATATCTTTTCAGACTGATCGGACTTACGGTTTTCCTAAAAATGACGATCAAAATTTGGAAAAACTCATTCAAAAACTCCCCTTGACTTGCATTGGGGAGTTCTAAAAAATTCAAATTTAGATTCAAACTGACCAACCGACGAAAAATTCAAATCAAAATACCTTGAAGAGTAAACCAAACTGCCGTTCTATATACTATATGAGCCATTGAGACTCATTTAAACTAATGCACTCTAAACTCATACACTTATAAACTAATTAACTTATAAACTCATGAATTCATAGACTTATGAACTCTAAAACTCATAAATTAATAAACTCTGAACTCTTAAACTCATTTAAATTTATAAACTCAAAACTCATTTAAACTTATAAACTAAACTCAAAAACTTGTACACTTATAAACTCATCCATTTATACACTTATAAACTCTAAACTCATAAACTCTGAGTGTGTGTGTGTGTGTACACACACACACACACACACACTCTAAACTCATTTAAACTTATAAACTCAAAACTCAAAAACTCGTAAACTACTTTAAACTTCAAACCACTTTAAACTTATTAAGTTTAAAGCTTCCAGCTCCCAAGCAACTCCATAGCAACCAAACTTGAGTACCCTAGCAACCGTTTTGCAAGACCTATATCTCTGCATCAGAACATAGCATAGAGATGAGGTTTGGCTCTTTTGACTCATGCTAGCAAACAGCACTTCCAACATGCTACACATGCTAGCAGTGAATAGCTACATGCTAATAGCGATTAGTTAAGTGCTAAATCATGCCAAGATCATGCTAAGAACTCTATAAAAACTCCATAGTAACCATCTGTGACAACTACCAACCACCTAGTAACACCATAGCAACAGCCCAGAACACCCTAGCAACCGCCTAGCAACCGCCTAGCAACCATCCAGAATACCTTAGCAACCGCCTTGCACCACCATAGCAACCACCCAGAACACCCTAGAAACCACCTAGCAACCACCCAGAATACCTTAGTAACCGCCTAGCAACACCATAGCAACCACCAAAACACCCTAGCAACCGCCTAGCAACACCCTAGCAACCACCTAGAATACCCTAGCAACCACCTAGCAACACCCTAGCAACCACCCATTATACCCTAGCAACCGCCTAGCAACACCATAGCAACCCCCCGAATACCCTAGCAACCGCCTAGCAACGGCATAGCAACCACCAAAACACCCTAGCAACCACCTAGCAACACCCTAGTAACCCCCCAGAATACTCTAGCAACCGCCTAGCAACAGCATAGCAACCACCAAAACACCCTAGCAACCGCCTAGCAACCCCCCAGAATACCCTAGCAACCGCCTAGCAACAGCATAGCAACCACCAAAACACCCTAGCAATCTCCTAGCAACCACCCAGAACACCCTAGCAACCGCCTAGCAAAAAACGTTCTGGTCCAAACTTTCTCAAGCCAACTTAAAGTTTGTCTCGACGAACTTTTGCATCTAGTTATTAT
This sequence comes from Scardinius erythrophthalmus, assembly GCF_964197995.2. NCBI lineage: Eukaryota > Metazoa > Chordata > Actinopteri > Cypriniformes > Leuciscidae > Scardinius > Scardinius erythrophthalmus. The sequence goes on from NW_028296545.1 coordinate 873,382, forward strand.
TATTAAGTTGGCTTGAGAAAGCCAACTTACTGAAATCCTATTTAAACTTATTATTATTATTCTTCTTATTCTTCTGACCCAAAATTTATCAATTCTAACTCCTCCTAGAGCTTTAACTCTACAAACTCCAAACTCGGGTCAGACCTTCAGACTGTTCTGACTTGAGTTGCTATATCTTTTCAGACTGATTTGACTTTCAGTTTTCTTAAAAATTAATATTAAAAACCATAAAAATCCCATAGACTTACATTGCAGAGTGCTCATATTGAGCCAAGACTACGGTGGCCCATTAGTGTACAAGCCAAAACCTCAAATCTAAACTCCCTGAAGCCCTGGACTCAATTAAACTACCATTCTATGGACTAATAAATCTATCTATCTATCTTCAAACTTTATCTATCTATCTATCTATCTATCTATCTATCTATCTATCTATCTATCTATCTATCTATCTATCTATCTATCTATCTATCTATCTATCTATCTATCTATCTTCAAACCTTTTCTATCTATCTATCTATCTATCTATCTATCTATCTATCTATCTATCTATCTATCTATCTATCTATCTATCTATCTATCTATCTATCTATCTATCTATCTATCTATCTATCTATCTATCTATCTATCTATCTATCTATCTATCTATCTTCAAACCTTTTCTATCTATCTATCTATCTATCTATCTATCTATCTATCTATCTATCTATCTATCTATCTATCTATCTATCTATCTATCTATCTATCTATCTATCTATCTATCTATCTATCTATCTATCTTCAAACCTTATCTATCTATGCTACAATCAGTAAATCATACTTGAACATGGTAAATCATGGTATACTATAGTAAATCATAGTAAACTATATTAAATCGTGGTAAATCATGGTAAACTATGGTAAATCATGGTAAACTATGATAAATCATGCTAGAATCAGTAAATCATACTTGAACATGGTAAATCATAGTATACTATAGTAAATCATGGTAAACTATGGTAAATCGTGGTAAATCATGGTAAACTATGGTAAATCATGCTAGAATCAGTAAATCATACTTGAACATGGTAAATCATGGTATACTATAGTAAATCATGGTAAACTATGGTAAATCGTGGTAAATAATGGTGAACTATGGTAAATCATGCTAGAATCAGTAAATCATACTTGAACATGGTAAATCATGGTATACTATAGTAAATCATGGTAAACTATGGTAAATCGTGGTAAATAATGGTAAACTATGGTAAACTATGGTAAATCATGGTAAACTATGGTAAATCATGCTAGAATCAGTAAATCATACTTGAACATGGTAAATCATGGTATACTATAGTAAATCATGGTAAACTATGGTAAATCGTGGTAAATCATGGTAAACTATGGTAAATCATGCTAGAATCAGTAAATTATACTTGAACATGGTAAATTGTGGTATACTATAGTAAATCATGGTAAACTATGGTAAATCATGGTAAATCATGGTAAACTATGCTAAATCATGCTAGAATCAGTAAATCATACTTGAACATGGTAAATCGTGGTATACTATAGTAAATCATGGTAAACTATGGTAAATCGTGGTAAATCATGGTAAACTATGGTAAATCATGGTAATCTATGATAAATCATGCTAGAATCAGTAAATCATACTTGAACATGGTAAATCCTAGTATACTATAGTAAATCATGGTAAACTATGGTAAATCGTGGTAAATCATGGTAAATCATGGAAAACTATGGTAAATCATGGTAATCTATGATAAATCATGCTAGAATCAGTAAATCATACTTGAACATGGTAAATCATGGTATACTATAGTAAATCATGGTAAACTATGGTAAATCGTGGTAAATCATGGTATACTATAGTAAATCATGGTAAACTATGGTAAATCGTGGTAAATCATGGTAAACTATGGTAAATCATGGTAAACCATGCTAGCAACATCGTAAAAAAATTCTAGCATCATGCTAGCAACATGATAATCATGCTAGCATGGTAAACTATGGTAAATCATGGTAAACTATGGTAAATCGTGGTAAACTATGGTAAATCATGCTAGAATCATAGTAAATCATACTTGAACATGGTAAATCATGGTATACTATAGTAAATAATGGTAAACTATGGTAAATCATGGTAAACTATGGTAAATCATGGTAAACTATGATAAATCATGCTAGAATCAGTAAATCATACTTGAACATGGTAAATCATGGTATACTATAGTAAATAATGGTAAACTATGGTAAATCGTGGTAAATCATGGTAAACTATGGTAAATCATGGTAAACTATGATAAATCATGCTAGAATCAGTAAATCATACTTGAACATGGTAAATCCTAGTATACTATAGTAAATCATGGTAAACTATGGTAAATCGTGGTAAATCATGGTAAACTATGCTAAATCATGCTAGAATCAGTAAATTATACTTGAACATGGTAAATTGTGGTATACTATAGTAAATCATGGTAAACTATGGTAAATTATGGTAAATCATGGTAAACTATGCTAAATCATGCTAGAATCAGTAAATCATACTTGAACATGGTAAATCATGGTATACTATAGTAAATCATGGTAAACTATGGTAAAACGTGGTAAATCATGGTAAACTATGGTAAAATCATGGTAAACTATGATAAATCATGCTAGAATCAGTAAATCATACTTGAACATGGTAAATCGTGGTATACTATAGTAAATCATGGTAAACTATGGTAAATCGTGGTAAATCATGGTAAATCATGGTAAACTATGGTAAATCATGGTAATCTATGATAAATCATGCTAGAATCAGTAAATCATACTTGAACATGGTAAATCTTGGTATACTATAGTAAATCATGGTAAACTATGGTAAATCGTGGTAAATCATAGTAAACTATGGTAAATCATGGTAAACTGATAAATCATGCTAGAATCAGTAAATCATACTTGAACATGGTAAATCATGGTATACTATAGTAAATCATGGTAAACTATGGTAAATCGTGGTAAATCATGGTATACTATAGTAAATCATGGTAAACTATGGTAAATCGTGGTAAATCATGGTAAACTATGGTAAATCATGGTAAACCATGCTAGCAACATGGTAAAAAAAATTCTAGCATCATGCTAGCAACATGATAATCATGCTAGCATGGTAAACTATGGTAAATCATGGAAAACTATGTTAAATCGTGGTAAACTATGGTAAATCATGCTAGAATCATAGTAAATCATACTTGAACATGGTAAATCATGGTATACTATAGTAAATAATGGTAAACTATGGTAAGTCATGGTAAATCATGGTAAACTATGGTAAATCATGCTAAACTATGGTAAATCATGCTAGAATCAGTAAATTATACTTGAACATGGCAAATCGTGGTATACTATAGTAAATCATGGTAAACTATAGTAAATCGTGGTAAATCATGGTAAACTATGGTAAATCATGCTAGAATCAATAAATCATACTTGAACATGGTAAATCATGGTATACTATAGTAAATCATGGTAAACTATGGTAAATCGTGGTAAATCATGGTAAATCATGCTAGAATCAGTAAATTATACTTGAACATGGTAAATCGTGGTATACTATAGTAAATCATGGTAAACTATGGTAAATCGTGGTAAATCATGGTAAACTATGCTAAATCATGCTAGAATCAGTAAATCATACTTGAACATGGTAAATCGCTGTATTCTATAGTAAATCATGGTAAACTATGGTAAATCGTGGTAAATCATGGTAATCTATGACAAATCATGCTAGAATCAGTAAATCATACTTGAACATGGTAAATCATGGTATACTATAGTAAATTATGGTAAACTATGGTAAATCGTGGTAAATCATGGTAAACTATGGTAAATCATGGTAAACTATGGTAAATCATGCTTGAATCAGTAAATCATACTTGAACATGGTAAATCATGGTATACTATAGTAAATTATGGTAAACTATGGTAAACTATGGTAAATCGTGGTAAATCATGGTAAACTATGGTAAATCATGGTAAACTATGGTAAATCATGCTTGAATCAGTAAATCATACTTGAACATGGTAAATCATGGTATACTATAGTAAATCATGGTAAACTATGGTAAATCGTGGTAAATCATGGTAAACTATGGTAAATCATGCTAGAATCAGTAAATTATACTTGAACATGGTAAATTGTGGTATACTATAGTAAATCATGGTAAACTATGGTAAATCATGGTAAATCATGGTAAACTATGCTAAATCATGCTAGAATCAGTAAATCATACTTGAACATGGTAAATCGTGGTATACTATAGTAAATTATGGTAAACTATGGTAAATCGTGGTAAATCATGGTAAACTATGGTAAATCATGGTAATCTATGATAAATCATGCTAGAATCAGTAAATCATACTTGAACATGGTAAATCCTAGTATACTATAGTAAATCATGGTAAACTATGGTAAATCGTGGTAAATCATGGTAAACTATGGTAAATCGTGGTAAATCGTGATTTATTTATCTATCTATCTATCTATCTATCTATCTATCTATCTATCTATCTATCTATCTATCTATCTTTTTAACTAACTAATCTATCTTTCTTTTTAACTAAATAATCCATATTTCTTTCTTTTTAACGAACTAATCCATCTTTCTTTCTAACTAATACATTTTTCTTTCTTTCATTCTAACCAATCTTTCTTTCTTTCTTTCTAACTAATCTATCTATCTTTCTTTCTAACTAATCTATCTTTCTATCTTTCTTTCTAACTAATCCATCTTTCTTTCTTTCTTTCTTTCTTTCTTTCTTTCTTTCTTTCTTTCTTTCTAACTAATCAATCTTTTTTATTTCTCTCTCACTAATCTATCTTTCTTTCTAACTAATAAGTCTTTCTTTCTTTCTTTCTTTCTTTCTTTCTTTCTTTCTTTCTTTCTTTCTTTCTTTCTTTCTTTCTTTCTTTCTTTCTTTCTTTCTTTCTTTCTTTCTTTCTTTCTTTCTTTCTTTCTTTCTTTCTAACTAATCCACCATTCATTCATTCTTTCTTTCTAACTAATATTTCTTCTTTCTTTCTAACTAATCAATCTATCTTTCTTTCTAACTAATCTCTTTCTTTCTTTCTTTCTTTCTTTCTTTCTTTCTTTCTTTCTTTCTTTCTTTCTTTCTTTCTTTCTTTCTTTCTTTCTTTCTTTCTTTCTTTCTTTCTTTTTCTAACTAATCTTTCTTTCTAACTTATCTTTCTATCTAATCTTTCTAACTAATCTTTCTTTCCTTTCTAACAAACCTTTTTTTTCTCTTTCTTTCTAACTAATCTTTCTTTCTTTTTTCTTTCTTTCTTTCTAGCCAATCTTTCTTCTTTCTTTCTAGCAAATCTTTCTTTTTTCTTTTTCTATCTTTCTAACTAATCTTTCTTTTCTTTCTTGCTTACTTTTCTTTCTTTCTTTCTAACTTATCTTTCTTTCTTTCTACCTAATCTTTCTTTCTTTCTTTCTTTCTTTCTTTCTTTCTTTCTTTCTTTCTTTCTTTCTTTCTTTCTTTCTTTCTTTCTTTCTTTCTTTCTTTCTTTCTTTCTTTCTTTTTTCTTTCATTCTTTCTACCTAATCTTTTTCTTTCTTTCTTTCTTTCTTTCTTTCTTTCTTTCTTTCTTTCTTTCTTTCTTTCTTTCTTTCTTTTTCTAACTAATCTTTCTTTCTAACTTATCTTTCTATCTAATCTTTCTAACTAATCTTTCTTTCCTTTCTAACAAACCTTTTTTTTCTTTCTTTCTAACTAATCTTTCTTTCTTTTTTCTTTCTTTCTTTCTAGCCAATCTTTCTTCTTTCTTTCTAGCAAATCTTTCTTTTTTCTTTTTCTATCTTTCTAACTAATCTTTCTTTTCTTTCTTGCTTACTTTTCTTTCTTTCTTTCTAACTTATCTTTCTTTCTTTCTAACTTATCTTTCTTCCTTTCTTTCTTTCTTTCTTTCTTTCTTTCTTTCTTTCTTTCTTTCTTTCTTTCTTTTTTCTTTCATTCTTTCTACCTAATCTTTTTCTTTCTTTCTTTCTTTCTTTCTTTCTTTCTTTCTTTCTTTCTTTCTTTCTTTCTTTCTTTCTTTCTTTCTTTCTTTCTTTCTTTCTTTCTTTCTTTCTTTCTACCTAATCTTTCTTTCTTTCTACCCAATCTTTCTTTCTTTCTACCTAATCTTTCTTTCTTTCTTTCTTTCTTTCTTTCTTTCTTTCTTTCTTTCTTTCTTTCTTTCTTTCTTTCTTTCTTTCTTTCTACCTAATCTTTTTCTTTCTTTCTTTCTTTCTTTCTTTCTACCTAATCTTTTTCTTTCTTTCTTTCTTTCTTTCTACCTAATCTTTTCTTTCTTTCTTTCTTTCTTTCTTTCTTTCTTTCTTTCTTTCTTTCTTTCTTTCTTTCTTTCTTTCTTTCTTTCTTTCTTTCTTTCTTTCTTTCTTTCTTTCTTTCTTTCTTTATTGTTCTTTCTACCTAATCTTTCTTTCTTTCTGCCTAATCTTTCTTTCTTTCTACCTAATCTTTCTTTATTTTTTCTTTCATTCTTTCTTTCTACCTAATCTTTCTACCTAATCTTTCTTTCTTTCTACCTAATCTTTCTACCTAATCTTTCTTTCTTTCTTTCTTTCTTTCTTTCTTTCTTTCTTTCTTTCTTTCTTTCTTTCTTTCTTTCTTTCTTTCTTTCTTTCTTTCTTTCTTTCTTTCTTTCTTTCTAACTATTCTTTCTTTCTTTCTAACTATTCTTTCTTTCTAACTAATCTATCAATCAAAATTTAAACTACTTTAAACTTCAAACTACTTTAAACTTCTTCAAACTCTCTGGTCCGGCTTTCTCAAGCCAACTTAAAGTTTGTCTTAACAAACTTTTTTTTCTAGTTATTATTATTCTTCTGACCGTAAAAATTTACAACTCAAACTCCTCCTAGAGCTTTAACTCTACATACTCCAAACTCGGCTCAGACACTCAAACTGATCTGACTCGCGTTGCTATATCTTTTCAGACTGATCGGACTTACGGTTTTCCTAAAAATGATGATCAAAACTCGGAAAAACTCATTCAAAAACTCCCCTTGACTTGCATTGGGGAGTTCTAAAAAATTCAAATTTAGATTCAAACTGACCAACCGACGAAAATTCAAATCAAAATACCTTGAAGAGTAAACCAAACTGCCGTTCTATATACTATATGAGCCATTGAGACTCATTTAAACTAATGCACTCTAAACTCATACACTTATAAACTAATTAACTTATAAACTCATGAATTCATAGACTTATGAACTCTAAAACTCATAAATTAATAAACTCTGAACTCTTAAACTCATTTAAATTTATAAACTCAAAACTCATTTAAACTTATAAACTAAACTCAAAAACTTGTACACTTATAAACTCATCCATTTATACACTTATAAACTCTAAACTCATAAACTCTGAGTGTGTGTGTGTGTGTGTGTGTACCGCCTAGCAACAGCATAGCAACCACCAAAACACCCTAGCAACCGCCTAGCAACAGCATAGCAACCACCCAGAACACCCTAGCAACAGCATAGCAACCACCCAAAACACCCTAGCAACCGCCTAGCAACCACCCAGAATACCCTAGCAACCGCCTAGCAACAGCATAGCAACACCCTAGCAACCGCATAGCAACCACCCAGAATACCCTAGCAACCGCCTAGCAACACCATAGCAACCACCCAGAACACCCTAGCAACCGCCTAGCAACACCATAGCAACCACCCAGAAAACCCTAGCAACCGCCTAGCAACCCCCAGAATACCCTAGCAACCGCCTAGCAATAGCATAGCAACGCCTAGCAACACCCTAGCAACCACTCAGAATACCCTAGCAACCACCTAGCAACACCCTAGCAACCACCCAGAATACCCTAGCAACTGCCTAGCAACACCATAGCAAACACCAAAACACCCTAGCAACCGCCTAGCAACATCATAGCAACCACCCAGAACACCCTAGCAACCGCCTAGCAACACCCTAGCAACCCCCCAGAATACCCTAGCAACCGCCTAGCAACAGCATAGCAACCACCAAAACACCCTAGCAACCGCCTAGCAACACCCTAGCAACCCCCCAGAATACCCTAGCAACCGCCTAGCAACAGCATAGCAACCACCAAAACACCCTAGCAACCACCTAGCAACAGCATAGCAACCACCCAGAACACCCTAGCAACCGCCTAGCAACAGCATAGCAACCACCCAGAACACCCTAGCAACAGCCTAGCAACCACCCAAAATACCCTAGCAACTGCTTAGCAACACCAAAGCAACCACCCAGAATACCCTAGCAACCGCCTAGCAACACCATAGCGACCACCCATAACATCCTAGCAACCGCCTAGCAAAAAACGTTCTGGTCCAAACTTTCTCAAGCCAACTTCAAAGTTTGTCTCGACGAACTTTTGCATCTAGTTATTAAGTTGGCTTGAGAGAGCCAACATATTGAAATCCTATTTAAACGTATTAATGGTGCTTGCTGAAAGCAAGGCATCATTAGAGTTCTCTTGCATACTTATTATTATTATTAATGGTGCTTGCTAAAAGCAAGGCATCATTAGTGTTCTCTTGCATACTTATTAGTGGTGCTTTTTTAAAAGCATCACTATTGTTATTGCTCATACTTATTATTCTTATTATTATTATTCTGGACAAAGTTTGGCGCGAAACTCGCCCCGCACCGTTTGTCACAGACCCCTGAGTGAAGTGTCAAATCGACCGGCTCATTGAGGAGAGGTGTGCTATGACTTTTCTAAGCGATCGGGTGTACGATGTTCGCACAGCGGACGAAAAAGCGGCCAAAAAAGTCCCCATTGACTTTACATTGGGCATTCTAAAAATATTTGAATCCCAACCGACGTTTTCACACACACACCACTCCAAAGGGCCTGACAGCCCTGCGTCTCTCCCTCTCTCTCTCCCTCAGAGGATTTATATTATCAAGCAGCCAATAAGTAATTTCCTTAAATCTTCATAGCCACACCCTAGCAACCAGTTTTAGCACCCTAGCAACCACTAAGAGCTCCCTAGCAACCACCCTAAACCAAAAAAAATTTTTTTTTACATTTTTTTGTATTTTTTAACGCAATATTACACTCGTGGCCTTGCGATATTGCTCCATGCTTGTGCCTATTCAGCCATAGGCACGAGGCCGCAGGCCGAGTGCCGTACTGAAGGCACTCGTTATTAAAGATTTTAATAACTCTATAAAAACTCCATAGTAACCATCTTTGACAACTACCAACCACCTAGTAACAAAATAGCAACTACCAAAAATACCTTAGCAACCATCCTGAACACCCTAGCAACGTCTAGAAACGCTCTAGTAGATCATAGAAACACCAAGGTGGTCTCGTTTCACTCAGGGCATCAAATGGCCAATCATGAATCACCTCAACACTTCCTAGCCCCTCCCTAGCAACCATTGTCGAGCACCTTAGCAACCAAAATCCTAGAGGGATATCTTCTATTCTGAATGTCACAGAGGCATGGAAGTTGGTTTATATCATTCATAGTAACAAAAAGCCTTTGCAGTTTCATCAATGGCAGCTGTCAAGCAACTCCATAGCAACCAAACAGATTACCCTAGCAACCAAAATTCAAAGAGGGATATCTTCCATTCTGAATGTCACAGAGGCATGGGAGTTTGTTTATGTCATTCATACTGAAAAGCAGCCTTTGGAGTTCATCATTAGCAGCTGCCAAGCCACTCCCTAGCAACCAAACAGAGTACCCTAGCAACTATTTAGCAAGACCTATATCTCTGTATCAGAGCATCGTATAGAGATGGGGGAAGGTTTATATAATTCAATATTGACAAGAAGCCTTTGGAGTTTCATGATTGGCAGCTGCCAAGCCACTCCCTAGCAACCAATCATAGTACCCTAGCAACCAAAATCCAAAGAGGGATATCTTCCAGTCTGAATGTCTCAGAGGCATGGGAGTTGGTTTATATCCTTCATAGTAACAAAAAGCCGTTGCAGTTTCATCAATGGCAGCTGTCAAGCAACTCCATAGCAACCAAACAGATTACCCTAGCAACCAAAATTCAAAGAGGGATATCTTCCATTCTGAATGTCACAGAGGCATGGGAGTTGGTTTATGTCATTCATACTGACAAGAAGCCTTTGGTGTTTCATGATTGGCAGCTGCCAAGCAACTCCATAACAACCAAACAGAGTACCCTAGCAACCAAAATCCAAACAGGGATCTCTTCCATTCTGAATGTCACAGAGGCATGGGAGTTGGTTTATATCATTCATACTGACAAGAAACCTTTGGAATTTCATCATTGGCAGCTGCCAAGTAACTCCATAGCAACCAAACAGAGTACCCTAGTAACCAAAATCCAAAGAGGGATATCTTCCATTCTGAAAGTCACACAGGCATGGGAGTTGGTTTATATCATTCATAATGACAAGCAGCCTTTGGAGTTTCATGATTGGCACCTGCCAAGTCACTCCCTTGCAACCAAACAGAGGACCCTAGCAACCAAATTCCAAAGAGGGATATCTTCCATTCTGAATGTCACAGAGGCATGGGAGTTGGTTTAAATCAGGGATCAGCAACTCCGGTCCTGGAGGGCCACTGTCCTGCAGAGTTTAGCTTCAGCCCTGATAAAAACTCACCTGCCTGTATCTATCTAGTAATCCTGAAAACACTGATTGCCTTGTTCAGGTGTGTTTAATTAGGGTTGGAGCTAAACTCTGCAGGACAGTGGCCCTCCAGGACCGGAGTTGCTGATCCCTGGTTTAAATCATTTATACTGACAATCAGCCTTTGGAGTTTCATCATTGGCACCTGCCAAGTCACTCCCTGGCAACCAAACAGAGGACCCTAGCAACCGTTTATCATGACCCATGTCTCTGCATCAGAACATCACATAGAGATGGGGGTTGGCTCTTTTGTTTTGGTTGGGAAACTGTCTGTAACTATCACCATGGTAACTGATTTCACACCCTAGCAACCGTTTAGAGCCACCTAGCAACCATATTGCAACATATAGAAGCCATATTTCAGCTCCACAACATTGTACAGACATGGTTGTTGGCTCGAATGCAATCATGTACAACACCCTAGCAACCAAGTGGAGAGTTTTGCCACTGCAAGCACCACTTCACATTTTCTTCAGGAAATGTACATTCTAGTTATTATTCTTATTCTTATTCTTATTATTCTGGACAAAGTTTGGCGCGAAACTCGCCACGCACCGTTTGTCACAGACCCCTGAGTGAGGTGTCAAATCGAGCGGCTCATTGAGGAGAGGTGTGCTATGACTTTTCTAAGCGATCGGGTGTACGATGTTCGCACAGCGGACAAAAAAGCGGCCAAAAAAGTCCCATTGACTTAACATTGGGCATTCTAAAAAATTCAAATCCAAACCGACGTTTTCACACACACAGACTCCAAAGGGCCTGACACCCCTGCGTCTCTCCCTCTCTCTCTCCCTCAGAGGATTTATATTATCAAGCAGCCAATAAGTAATGGCCTAAAATCTTCATAGCCACACCCTAGCAACCAGTTTCAGCTCCCTAGCAACCACCCTAAACCAAAAAAAAAGTTTTTTTACATTTTTTTGTATTTTTTAACGCAATATTACACTCGTGGCCTTGCGATATTGCTCCATGCTTGTGCCTATTCGGCCATAGGCACGAGACCGCAGGCCGAGTGCCGTACTGAAGGCACTCGTTATTAAAGATTTTAATAACTCTATAAAAACTCCATAGTAACCATCTTTGACAACTACTAACCACCTAGTAACACCATAGCAACTACCAAAAATACCTTAGCAACCACCCTGAACACCCTAGCAACATCTAGAAACGCTCTAGTAACCACCAAAAAGACCATAGCAACCACCCAGAACACCCTAGCAACTGCCTATCAACCACCCAGAACACCTAGCAACTGCTTAGCAACCACCCAGAACACCCTAGCAACTGCCTAGCAATGCCCTAGCATCCACCCAGAATACCATAGCAACTGCCTAGCAACACCATAGCAACCACCCAGAACACCCTAGCAACCGCCTAGCAACCGCCTAGCAACCACCAAGAATACCCTAGCAACCACCCAGAAAACCCTAGCAACTGCCTAACAACCGCCTAGCAACCACCCAGAACACCCTAGCAACTGCCTAGCAACCACCAAGAATACCCTAGCAACTGCCTAGCAACCACCCAGAACACCCTAGCAACTGCCTAGCAACGCCCTAGCAACCACCCAGAACACCCTAGCAAGTGCCTAACAACGCCCTAGCAACCACCCAGAATACCCTAGCAACCGCCTAGCAACACCACAGCAACCAACCAGAACATCCTAGCAACCACCTAGCAACACCCTAGCAACCACCCAGAATACCCTAGCAACCGCCTAGCAACACCACAGCAACCAACCAGAACATCCTAGCAACCACCTAGCAACACCCTAGCAACCACCAAGAATACCCTAACAACCGCCTAGCAACCAACCAGAACACCTTAGCAACTGCCTAGCAACACCATAACAACCACCCAGAACACCCTAGCAACTGCCTAGCAACGCCCTAGCAACCACCTAGAATACCCTAGCAACCACCTAGCAACACCATAGCAACCACCAAGAACACCCTAGCAACTGCTTAGCAACGCCCTAGCAACCACCCAGAATACCCTAGCAACCGCCTAGCAACACCATAGCAACCACCCAGAATACCCTAGCAACCACCTAGTAACACCATAGCAACCACCCAGAACAGCCTAGCAACCACCTAGCAACGCCCTAGCAACCACCAAGAATACCCTAGCAACCGCCTAGCAACCACCCAGAATACCCTAGCAACTGCCTAGCAACCACCTAGAATACCCTAGCAACCGCCTAGCAACCACCCAGAATACCCTAGCAACTGCCTAGCAACCACCTAGAATACCCTAGCAACCGCCTAGCAACACCATAGCAACCACCCAGAACACCCTAGCAACTGCTAGCAACCACCCAGAACACCCTAGCAACTGCCTAGCAATGCCCTAGCATCCACCTAAAATACCATAGCAACTGCCTAGCAACACCATAGCAACCACCCAGAACACCCTAGCAACCACCCAGAACACCCTAGCAACTGCCTATCAACGCCCTAGCAACCACCCAGAACACCTTAGCAATGCCCTAGCAACCACCCAGAACACCCTAGCAACGGCCTAGCAACCACCCATCACACCCTAGCAACCACCCTGAAGACCCTAGCAACCGCCTAGCAACACCATAGTAACCACCCAGAACACCCTAGCAACTGCCTAGCATCACCATAGCAACCACCAAGAATACCCTAGCAACGCTCTAGCAACAACTCAGAACACCCTAGCAACCGCCAAGCAACGCCCTAGCAACCGTTTAGAGCCACATATAAACCATATTGCAACATATAGAAGCTATATTTCAGCTCCACAACATCGTACAGACATGGTTGTTGGCTCGTATGCAATCGTGTACAACACCCTAGCAACCGAGTGGAGAGTTTTGCCACTGCAAGCACCATTTCACATTTTCTTCAGGAAATGTACATTCTAGTTATTATTATTATTATTATTATTCTGACCGTAAAAATTTACAACTCAAACTCCTCCTAGAGCTTTAACTCTACATACTCCAAATTCGGCTCAGACACTCAAACTGATCTGACTCGCGTTGCTATATCTTTTCAGACTGATCGGACTTACGGTTTTCCTAAAAATGACGATCAAAACTCGGGAAAAACTCATTCAAAAACTCCCATTGACTTACATTGGGGAGTTCTAAAAAATTCAAATTTAGATTCAAACTGACCAACCGACGAAAATTCAAATCAAAATACATTGAAGACTAAACCAAACTGCCGTTCTATATACTATATGAGCCATTGAGACTCATTTAAACTAATGCACTCTAAACTCATACACTTATAAACTAATTAACTTATAAACTCATGAATTCATAGACTTATGAACTCTAAAACTCATAAATTAATAAACTCTGAACTCTTAAACTCATTTAAATTTATAAACTCAAAACTCATTTAAACTTATAAACTAAACTCAAAAACTTGTACACTTATAAACTCATCCATTTATACACTTATAAACTCTAAACTCATAAACTCTGAGTGTGTGTGTGTGTGTATACACACACACACACACACACACACACACACACACACACACACACACACACACACACATACATAGAGCCCGAAGCCATTTGTTTTGAGAATAATGGCTGGCTGATGAAGTTATTGGCTGGCTAGCCGGCTCAGCCAAAACCTAAATGGCTGCTGCAGCCGCCAAACTTTTCATAGCTGCAAATGGCTGAAGCCATGTTTTTTGGAATAAAATTTTATATATATCAGGCTAGGAATAATATATTTACAAATCCCTCTGTAAATGTCTTCATAATATAACTAGGTACTACTGAAGTGGAGATTTCGGACTTGGAGTATGAGAGAAAGGTCATTTTGAGAAAACGGGCTTTAAAGATTTATCATCAGCCAATGAAATCGCGCATTCAGTCTTTTTTACTTTCAAGATTGGTTGCTGATAAAAAGGAAATGACCATATTTGGATCTGACAGCATTGTACAGGAGAGAGAGAGAGAGCTGCCTAACGATGCATGTGATGAGAGGGTGACGGAAGAGATCACGGAGAAGTATGTTGATTAAGAACGCAAACTTTTGTTGAATGTATGAGAAATCTACAGACGCAAACAGACGAAGTGTAGTAAAATAAAGACCTACTGTGTATTTCGGACTTTTTTTCACCACAAGTCTGAAAGAAGACATGTATTTGAAGACAAATATCCAAAAATCTCAAAATTGACCAGTAAAAAAAAAACGATGTTTTTGCCTGCCGTGTCTCGCCTTAATATAAACACACACTGTTATCAGTATTATTATGGACAAAGTTTTGCACATTTCACTTCAATGTACACTGAAGCATGCGTCGTGAATTAGAAACGGTGGTTTGTTACTGCAGTAATATCACGTTCAGTGCTATAAATCTCTCCGTTCCAGAATATTTGGTTCATAACGTCAATCTTTGTTTCAGGTGTTTGTGCAACCGTGCCCTGAATATTTAACAAAAGTCTGGGTAACGTTAGGCCTAAGTAAAAAAAAAAAAAGCAAGTAGGAATTAGGAAAGTATGTGAGAAGTGAGATCAAAATTACCTTGCTTGCTTCTTTCCGCCATTTCACCTCAGTGCGAGAAAAAAATGCATCGCTTCTTCTGTACGGAAAACGAGCAATTTTAATTGGTCGTCAGTAAGTTCACTGTGAGTCTGTGTATCGTAGCAACGAGCACAAGACTGTGCTGTTATGAATCCAGTGGGAAAATAGATCTCGTGTATTGTTTATATATTTCGTGTGTGTATGTCTCTATGTGATATAATTATTATTTGATGCAAATAATTCTAGCCGGCTCAGCCAAACTTTATCAGATGGCGGCTCAATTTGGCTTACGAAATTATTGGCTGGCGGCGGCTGAAATTCTAAATGACGCAAATGGCGGCGCCTGGCGGCGGCTTCGGGATCTACACACACACACACACACACACACTCTAAACTCATTTAAACTTTTAAACTCAAAACTCAAAAACTCGTAAACTACTTTAAACTTCAAACCACTTTAAACTTATTAAGTTTAAAGCTTCCAGCTCCCAAGCAACTCCATAGCAACCAAACTTGAGTACCCTAGCAACCGTTTTGCAAGACCTATATCTCTGCATCAGAACATAGCATAGAGATGAGGTTTGGCTCTTTTGACTCATGCTAGCAAACAGCACTTCCAACATGCTACACATGCTAGCAGTGAATAGCTACATGCTAATAGCGATTAGTTAAGTGCTAAATCATGCCAAGATCATGCTAAGAACTCTATAAAAACTCCATAGTAACCATCTGTGACAACTACCAACCACCTAGTAACACCATAGCAACAGCCCAGAACACCCTAGCAACCGCCTAGCAACACCATAGCAACCACCCAGAATACCTTAGCAACCGCCTTGCAACACCATAGCAACCACCCAGAACACCCTAGAAACCACCTAGCAACCACCCAGAATACCTTAGTAACGCCTAGCAACACCATAGCAACCACAAAAACACCCTAGCAACCGCCTAGCAACACCCTAGCAACCACCTTGAATACCCTAGCAACCACCTAGCAACACCCTAGCAACCACCCATTATACCCTAGCAACTGCCTAGCAACACCATAGCAACCACCCAGAACACCCTAGCAACCGCCTAGCAACATCATAGCAACCACCTAGAACACCCTAGCAACCGCCTAGCAACACCCTAACAACCGCCTAGCAACAGCATAGCAACACCTAGCAACCAACCAGAATACCCTAGCAACTGCCTAGCAACACCATAGCAACCACGAAAACACCATAGCAACCGCCTAGCAACATCATAGCAGCCACCTAGAACACCCTGGCAACCGCCTAGCAACACCCTAGCAACCCCCCATAATACCCTAGCAACAGCATAGCAACCACCAAAACACCCTAGCAACCGCCTAGCAACAGCATAGCAACCACCAAAACACCCTAGCAACCGCCTAGCAACAGCATAGCAACCACCCAGAACACCCTAGCAACAGCCTAGCAACCACCCAGAATACCCTAGCAACCGCCTAGCAACAGCATAGCAACCACCCAGAACACCCTAGCAACCGCCAAGCAACCACCCAGAATACCCTAGCAACTGCCTAGCAACACCATAGCAACCACCCAGAACACCCTAGCAACCGCCTTGCAACACCATAGCAACCACCCAGAAAACCCCAGCAACCGCCTAGCAACCCCCAGAATACCCTAGCAACCGCCTAGCAACACCCTAGCAACCCCCAGAATACCCTAGCAACCGCCTAGCAACAGCATAGCAACCACCAAAACACCCTAGCAACCACCTAGCAACACCCTAGTAACCACCAGAATACCCTAGCAACCGCCTAGCAACAGCATAGCAACCACCAAAACACCCTAGCAACCGCCTAGCAACACCCTAGCAACCCCCCAGAATACCCTAGCAACCGCCTAACAACAGCATAGCAACCACCAAAACACCCTAGCAACCACCTAGCAACAGCATAGCAACCACCCAGAACACCCTAGCAACCGCCTAGCAACAGCATAGCAACCACCCAGAACACCCTAGCAACAGCCTAGCAACCACCCAAAATACCCTAGCAACCACTTAGCAACACCAAAGCAACCACCCAGAATACCCTAGCAACCGCCTAGCAACACCATAGCGACCACCCATAGCATCCTAGCAACCGCCTAGCAAAAAACGTTCTTGTCCAAACTTTCTCAAGCCAACTTCAAAGTTTGTCTCGACGAACTTTTGCATCTAGTTATTAAGTTGGCTTGAGAGAGCCAACATATTGAAATCCTATTTAAACTTATTATTATTATTATTATTATTATTATTATTATTATTATTATTCTGACCGTAAAAATTTACAACTCAAACTCCTCCTAGAGCTTTAACTCTACATACTCCAAATTCGGCTCAGACACTCAAACTGATCTGACTCGCGTTGCTATATCTTTTCAGACTGATCGGACTTACGGTTTTCCTAAAAATGACGATCAAAACTCGGAAAAACTCGTTCAAAAACTCCCATTGACTTACATTGGGGAGTTCTAAAAAATTCAAATTTAGATTCAAACTGACCAACCGACGAAAATTCAAATCAAAATACCTTGAAGACTAAACCAAACTGCCGTTCTATACATAGTTCCCACATGACGTCACAACATACGGGCATTTGCCGACCCGGCGCCATTTCTGAGGGCAGAACACAACATTCTTACAATGCAGAACATGAGAAGAAGAAGCTGAAATGGAAATTTTGTGATTAAAAAGTAAAAATGGTCATCTCCTGCTGGGTCAATGGATGTTCCAATCGTGCCGGAGGTTCAGTTAAATTTAGTTTTTTAGCATTTGCCGACCCGGCGCCATTTCTGTGGGCAGAACAATAGTAGAAGAAGCTGAAGCGAGTTAATTTCGTGATAAAAAGTGAAAATGGTGATCTCCTGCTGGGTCAATGGATGTTTAAATCGTGTCGGAGGTTCAGTTAAATTTGGATTTTACAGTATTTCCGCCATTAGACTTCGTGAATGTGAGAAGACTAAGCTTTTGTCAGAACAACGACGGAGGTTATGGCTGGCGAGGATAAACAGGAAAGAAACTCCCTCAAAACACGCAAGAATTTGTTGTTTTTTATTGCGAGTGTACACAAATATAAGTTAACACTTTGCAGTTTGAATTATGTCCTGTATGAACAAAATGACGAGATATTAAACACATACAAAAACAACATTGTTTCCACTGTTCGATCGCGCCCGCGACTCTCTCACACACACAAACTCACACACACACACATTCCAGCACGGCAATCTCAGATTATGTCCCTAAAGAACCCACGTATAAAGTAGTTCCGCATTACATTAATTAATTTGCACGCGAGTTTTATTTATTTTCATACGTGTATATTCATATTCATGCACATATTTCCAGGCTCGGAATTGCTCACATGTATTAAAACTCCAAGCCAATACCAGATAATGGCACACATGATAATACTGTATCTGAGGCAAAGCTGCATAATCAGTGCTCAGTGCTTCCTTTGTTAGCGCATACGGATCCACACCATTTATGACTGAAATTTTCGCATTGTACCTCTCTCTGTCTTGTGTTAATAGAGTCTCTTTATAATCTCTGTCGCTTTGTCTCTTCATGATTTTCGTAACATTATAAATGGAAAGAAATATTCGAAATTTGCTTGTAAAACTCATAGACAGTATGGTAAAACATTGTAAACACAGCAGCTTTTGCCCTCAAAGATGGCGTCTCCGGGGAGGTCACGTGACATTAATTGGCCTGTGGGAACTATGTACTATATGAGCCATTGAGACTCATTTAAACTAATGCACTCTAAACTCATACACTTATAAACTAATTAACTTATAAACTCATGAATTCATAGACTTATGAACTCTAAAACTCATAAATTAATAAACTCTGAACTCTTAAACTCATTTAAATTTATAAACTCAAAACTCATTTAAACTTATAAACTAAACTCAAAAACTTGTACACTTATAAACTCATCTATTTATACACTTATAAACTCTAAACTCATAAACTCTGAGTGTGTGTGTGTGTGTGTGTGTGTACACACACACACACACACACACACACACACACACACACACACACACACTCTAAACTCATTTAAACTTTTAAACTCAAAACTCAAAAACTCGTAAACTACTTTAAACTTCAAACCACTTTAAACTTATTAAGTTTAAAGCTTCCAGCTCCCAAGCAACTCCATAGCAACCAAACTTGAGTACCCTAGCAACCGTTTTGCAAGACCTATATCTCTGCATCAGAACATAGCATAGAGATGAGGTTTGGCTCTTTTGACTCATGCTAGCAAACAGCACTTCCAACATGCTACACATGCTAGCAGTGAATAGCTACATGCTAATAGCGATTAGTTAAGTGCTAAATCATGCCAAGATCATGCTAAGAACTCTATAAAAACTCCATAGTAACCATCTGTGACAACTACCAACCACCTAGTAACACCATAGCAACAGCCCAGAACACCCTAGCAACCGCCTAGCAACCGCCTAGCAACCACCCAGAATACCTTAGCAACCGCCTTGCAACACCATAGCAACCACCCAGAACACCCTAGAAACCACATAGCAACCACCCAGAATACCTTAGTAACCGCCTAGCAACACCATAGCAACCACCAAAACACCCTAGCAACCGCCTAGCAACACCCTAGCAACCACCTAGAATACCCTAGCAACCACCTAGCAACACCCTAGCAACCACCCATTATACCCTAGCAACTGCCTAGCAACACCATAGCAACCACCCAGAACACCCTAGCAACCGCCTAGCAACATCATAGCAACCACCTAGAACACCCTAGCAACCGCCTAGCAACACCCTAACAACCGCCTAGCAACAGCATAGCAACACCTAGCAACCAACCAGAATACCCTAGCAACTGCCTAGCAACACCATAGCAACCACGAAAACACCATAGCAACCGCCTAGCAACATCATAGCAACCACCTAGAACACCCTGGCAACCGCCTAGCAACACCCTAGCAACCCCCCATAATACCCTAGCAACAGCATAGCAACCACCAAAACACCCTAGCAACCGCCTAGCAACAGCATAGCAACCACCAAAACACCCTAGCAACCGCCTAGCAACAGCATAGCAACCACCCAGAACACCCTAGCAACAGCATAGCAACTACCCAGAACACCCTAGCAACCGCCTAACAACCACCCAGAACACCCTAGCAACCGCCTAGCAACACCATAACAACCACCCAGAACACCCTAGCAACCGCCTAGCAACACCATAGCAACCACCCAGAATACCCTAGCAAATGCCTAGCAACCACCCAGAATACCTTTTCAACCGCCTAGCAACACCATAGCAACCACCCAGAACACCCTAGCAACCGCCTAACAACACCCTAGCAACCGCCTAGCAACCAACCAGAACACCCTAGCAACCGCCTAGCAACACCATAGCAACCACACAGAACACCCTAGCAATCGCCTAGCAACCACCCAGAATACCCTAGCAACCGCCTAGCAACCACCCAGAACACCCTAGCAACCGCCTAGCAAAAAACGTTCTGGTCCAAACTTTCTCAAGCCAACTTAAAGTTTGTCTCGACGAACTTTTGCATCTAGTTAAGTTGGCTTGAGAGAGCCAACATATTGAAATCCTATTTAAACTTATTATTATTATTAGGGCCCGAGCATCGATGGTGAGAGGACCCTATTGTTTTTGCTCCGTTTATTATTATTCTTCTTCTCCAAAGTGAATCGCTTTTTAGAGGGCCTAAACATGCTCGAAAACTCATGAAACTTTGCACACGCTTCAGAAGTGGTGAAAATTTACGTGTGATATGGTTTTCAAAATTGGGGGGGGCAAATTCGGTAAATTATTGCCCCCACATTTTGCCCCGGCTCTACGTTTCACGCACAGGTATGAACTTTGGTACATACATGTAATGACCCAATACCTACAAAAAAGTCTCTTGGAGCATAGCCCTAAACACAACAGGAAGTGAGCTATTTTGAACTTCCTCCTAGATTTTGGGCATTTTTCATAATTTCCTGATGTTGTACTTTAACGAACTCCTCCTACAGATTTGATCTGATCCTCTTCAAATTTGGTGAGTGTAATCTGAAGGCCTTTGCGACGTTAAATTGCGAAGATCTTGAGTTTTCGTTGAAGGGTGTGCCCTCGGCGGCCTGACAAACATCTATCTATAAATTACAGGAA
The DNA here is from genome assembly GCF_964197995.2 of Scardinius erythrophthalmus. NCBI lineage: Eukaryota > Metazoa > Chordata > Actinopteri > Cypriniformes > Leuciscidae > Scardinius > Scardinius erythrophthalmus. The sequence goes on from NW_028296545.1 coordinate 894,752, forward strand.
CGTCTGTCTGTCTGTCTGTCTGTCTGTCTGTCTGTGTGTGTGTGTGTGTGTGTCTGTTCCTCGCATATCTCTCGAACCGTTAGTCCAATTGATTTCAAACTCGACAGGTGTCTTGCCACGGGCACGAGTAAGTGCAGTGCCAAGTTTGACATTGTTTGGATGAGAAATGCAAAAGATATCGTTAAATATATCATTTTTAGAAGGTTGTGGTTTAAAAATAAACATTCTGACATAAACACTCAGTCAGCTACACTGTTTACTTCTGAATATTATAGTTTGGTTCCCGAACGTGATAAATCCATCTATCTATAAATTACAGAAACGTCCGTCTGTCTGTCTGTGTGTTATTCGCATATCTCTCGAATGTGAGATAACCACTAAATGTGTGAAAACCACTATTTTCTGTTTCAAACTTTCACATAGCATCTTTAGGTTATAACAACATTGAAAATCAAAATCTGGATTTGAATTTTTTAAGATTTATTATAAAAACGGATTATTTTTTCCCAAAAATGCAATAAATTCATGACTTTTTTTTTTTTTCCAAAATGCTATTAATCCATTGAATAAATATAAAGTTATTTTTGATCATATTGCCATCGCAAGAAATATCTCCTGAACTTTTTTGACAGCAAGGCTCACAAAAACTGATTTTGCACGGGCACTTTGCACTGCTCCCTGAATCGAGGTGCTTATTCATTTGTGGATGTAAACTGAATCTGTAAGTCAGCTATGCTGTTAGTGTTTACTTCTGAATATTATATTTCATTCTGGTGCGCTTAACGTTGTCGCTACTGTGTAATAGTAGCCTATGCTATTCACCAACTAAACATATCCTATTCAATGCGTTCACAGTCTCTTTCACGGGCATCATTTGTAGTTGCCTATTCACAAACTGTTTGCTCAAGCATAGCGTTTTCTCGGAGTTCACTGTGTGCTTTTTACCATGCACAAATAAAAATGTCACTGAACTTTTGCTGTGTAATTGTAACAATGAGCACACACCAAACCAACAATTACTAAAAACACACACAAAAACTGATTTTGCACGGGCATTTTTTGCACTAGTTCACCCAATTTCGGCCTTTTGGTGATATATGCATGATCAGATAAGTTCAATATTAATGTTGCTTGCAGTTCTGATGTTGCTAGGCAACCATAAAAAATACAATTTTCAATCTGCCCCAAACTTCACATGTTTGATAAGAGTCCTGTCCTGAACACATGCCAATGCTCATTATGATTATAGCAATAGCGCCACCTGCTGGTAGCAGGAAGTGTGGCAAATACAAAACGTGCTCGAAAAATCATGAAACTTTGCACACGCTTCAGAAGTGGTGACAATTTACGTGTGATGTGGTTTTAAAAATTGGGTGGGGCAAAATGGCTTACTTATTGCCCCTACATTTTGCCCCGGCTCGACGTTTCACGTACAGGTATGAAATTTGGTACACACATGTAAAGACCCAATACCTACAAAAAAGTCTCTTGGAGCATAGCCCTAAACACAACAGGAAGTCAGTTATTTTGAACTTCCTGTCAGATTTTGGGCAGTTTTTGCCATTTCCTGATGTTGTACTTTAACAAACTCCTCCTACAGTTTTGATCTGATCCTCTTCAAATTTGGTGAGTGTAATCTTAAGGCCTTTCCTAAAGGTGCCGGGTGGCGGTGGCAGGGGTGCGAGGGCCCTTTTCATCGCTGCTTGCAGCTTTAATTATTAGTGGTGCTTGCTGAAAGCAAGGCATCACTATTGTTATTGCTCATACTTATTATTCTTATTATTAATGGTGCTTGCTGAAAGCAAGGCATCATTAGTGTTCTCTTGCATACTTATTAGTGGTGCTTGCTGAAAGCAAGGCATCACTATTGTTATTGCTCATACTTATTATTCTTATTATTATTATTATTATTATTATTATTCTGGACAAAGTTTGGCGCGAAACTCGCCCCGCACCGTTTGTCACAGACCCCTGAGTGAAGTGTCAAATCGACCGGCTCATTGAGGAGAGGTGTGCTATGACTTTTCTAAGCGATCGGGTGTACGATGTTCGCACAGCGGACGAAAAAGCAGCCAAAAAAGTCCCCATTGACTTTACATTGGGCATTCTAAAAATATTTGAATCCCAACTGCCGTTTTCACACACACAGACTCAAAAGGGCCTGACACCCCTGCATCTCTCCCTCTCTCTCTCCCTCAGAGGATTTATATTATCAAGCAGCCAATAAGTAATGGCCTAAAATCTTCATAGCCACACCCTAGCAACCAGTTTCAGCACCCTAGCAACCACTAAGAGCTCCCTAGCAACCACCCTAAACTAAAAAAAATTTTTTTTTACATTTTATTGTATTTTTTAAAGCAATATTACACTCGTGGCCTTGCGATATCACTCCATGTTTGTGCTTATTCGGCCATAGGCACGAGGCCGCAGGCCGAGTGCCGTACATAAGGCACTCGCAACCACCCTGAACACCCTAGCAACTGCCTAGCAACCACCCAGAACACCTAGCAACTGCCTAGCAACCACCCAGAACACCTAGCAACTGCCTAGCAACCACCCAGAACACTCTAGCAACTGCCTAGCAACGCCCTTGCATCCACCCAGAATACCATAGCAACCACCAAGAATACCCTAGCAACTGCCTAGCAACCACCAAGAATACCCTAGCAACTGCCTAGCAACTGCCTAGCAACCACCAAGAATACCCTAGCAACTGCCTAGCAACCACCCAAAACACCTTAGCAACTGCCTAGCAACACCATAGCAACCACCCAGAACACCCTAGCAACCACCTGGCAACAGCATCTTGCTAAAAACATCCTAGCAACATGCTAATCATGCTAGCATCATGCTAGCAACATGCTAATCAAGCTAACATCATGCTAACATCATGCTAATCAAGCTAGCATCATGCTAGCAACATGATAATCATGCTAGCATTATGCTACCAACATGCTAATCAAGCTAGCATCATGCTAACATCATGCTAATCAAGCTAGCATCATGCTAGCAACATGCTAATCGTGTTAGCATTATGCTAGCAACATGCTAATCAAGCTAACATCATGCTAGCAACATGCTAATCTAGCTAGCATCATGCTAACATCATGCTAATCAAGCTAGAATCATGCTAGCAACATGCTAATCAAGCTAGCATCATGCTAGCAAAATGCTAATCATGTTAGCATTATGCTAGCAACATGCTAATCAAGCTAACATCATGCTAGCAACATGCTAATCTAGCTAGCATCATGCTAATATCATGCTAACCAAGCTAGCATCATGCTAGCAATATGATAATCAAGCTAGCATCATGCTAGCAACATGCTAATCATGCTAGCATTATGCTAGCAACATGCTTATCAAGCTAGCACCATGCTAACATCATGCTAATCAAGCTAGAATCATGCTAGCAACATGCTAATCAAGCTAGCATCATGCTAGCAACATGCTAATCATGTTAGCATCTAGCTAAAAACATGCTAGCAAAATGCTAATCATGCTAGCATCTTGTTAAAAGCATGCTAGCAAAATGCTAAACATGCTAGCATCATGCTACCAAGATGCTAATCATGTTAACAACATGTTAATCATGCTAGCATCATTCTAACAACATGTTAATCTTAGTAAATCATGCTGGAATGTGATAAATCATAGTAAATCATCTTAGAAACATGGTAAATCGTGGTAAATGATGCTAAAATGTGGTGTATCATGGTATCACAACATGTCAATTGTGTTAGCATCTGCCCAGTGGCGAGTTTTGCCACTGCAAGCACCACTTCACATTTTCTTCAGGAAATGTACATTCTAGTTCTTCTTATTATTATTATTATTCTGGACAAAAGTTTGGCGCGTAATGCGCCCCGCACCGTTTGTCACAGGCTCCTGAGTGAGGTGTCAAATCGACCGGCTCATTGAGGAGAGGTGTGCTATGACTTTTCTAAGCGATCGGGTGTACGATGTTCGCACAGCGGACGAAAAAGCGGCCAAAAAAGTCCCCATTGACTTTACATTGGGAGTTCTAAAAATATTTGAATCCCAACTGCCGTTTTCACACACACAGACTCCAAAGGGCCTGACACCCCTGCGTCTTTCCCTCTCTCTCTCCCTCAGAGGATTTATATTATCAAGCAGCCAATAAGTAATGGCCTAAAATCTTCATAGCTACACCCTAGCAACCAGTTTCAGCACCCTAGCAACCACTAAGAGCTCCCTAGCAACCACCCTAAAACAAAAAAAAAATGTTTTTTAATTTTTTTGTATTTTTTAACGCAATATTACACTTGTGGCCTTGCGATATTGCTCCATGCTTGTGCTTATTCGGCCATAGGCCGTACTGAAGGCACTCGTTATTAAAGATTTTAATAACTCTATAAAAACTCCATAGTAACCATCTTTGACAACTACCAACCACCTAGTAACACCATAGCAACAAAACAAATACCTTAGCAACCATCCTGAACACCCTAGCAACGTCTAGAAACGCTCTAGTAACCATCAAAAATACCGTAGCAACCACCCAGAACACCCTAGCAACTGTCTAGCAACCCCCCAGAACACCTAGCAACTGCCTAGCAACCACCCAGAACACCCTAGCAACACCCTAGCATCCAGCCAGAATACTAAAGCAACTGCCTAGCAACACCTTAGCAACCACCCAAAACTCCCTAGCAACCACCTAGCAACGCCCTAGCAACCACCAAGAATACCCTAGCAACCGCCTAGCAACCACCCAGAATACCCTAGCAACCGCCTAGCAACACCATAGCAACCACCCAGAACACCCTAGCAACGCCCTAGCAACCACCAAGAATACCCTAGCAACCACCTCGCAACCGCCTAGCAACCACCCAGAATACCCTAGCAACCACCTAGCAACGCCCTAGCAACCACCCTGAATACCCTAGCAACGCCTAGCAACACCATAGCAACCACCCAGAACACCCTAGCAACTGCCTAGCAACCATCCAGAACACCCTAGCAACCGCCTAGCAACGCCCTAGCAACCTCCCAGAACACCCTAGCAACCACCCAGATTACCCTAGCAACCGCCTTGCGACACCATAGCGACCACCCAGAACACCCTAGCAACCGCCTAGCAACCACCCAGAACACCCTAGCAACTGCCTAGCAACCATCCAGAACACCCTAACAACCACCTAGCAACGCCCTAGCAACCTCCCAGAACACCCTAGCAACCACCCAGATTACCCTAGCAACCGCCTAGCGACACCATAGCAGCCACCCAGAACACCCTAGCAACCGCCTAGCAACACCATAGCAACACCATAGCAACCACCCAGAACACCCTAGTGACTGTCTACAAACACCCTAGCAACCATCCAGAACACCCTAGCAACCGTTTAGAGACACATATAAACCATATTGCAACATATAGAAGCTATATTTCAGCTCCACAACATCGTACAGACATGGTTGTTGGCTTGTATGCAATCATGTACAACACCCTAGCAACCGAGTGGAGAGTTTTGCCACTGCAAGCACCATTTCACATTTTCTTCAGGAAATGTACATTCTAGTTATTATTATTATTATTATTATTATTATTATTATTCTGGACAAAGTTTGGCGCGTAATGCGCCCCGCACCGTTTGTCACAGACCCCTGAGTGAAGTGTCAAATCGACCGGCTCATTGAGGAGAGGTGTGCTATGACTTTTCTAAGCGATCGGGTGTACGATGTTCGCACAGCGGACGAAAAAGCGGCCAAAAAAGTCCCCATTGACTTTACATTGGGAGTTCTAAAAATATTTGAATCCCAACTGCCGTTTTCACACACACAGACTCCAAAGGGCCTGACACCCCTGCGTCTCTCCCTCTCTCTCTCCCTCAGAGGATTTATATTATCAAGCAGCCAATAAGTAATGGCCTAAAATCTTCATAGCCACACCCTAGCAACCAGTTTCAGCACCCTAGCAACCACTAAGAGCTCCCTAGCAACCACCCTATACCAAAAAAAAAAAGTTTTTTATTTTTTTTTATTTTTTAAAGCAATATTACACTCGTGGCCTTCCGAAATCACTCCATGCTGGTGCCTATTCGGCCATAGGCACGAGGCCGCAGGCCGAGTGCCGTACTGAAGGCACTCGCAACCACCCAGAACACCCTAGCAACTGCTTTTTTTTTTAAATTAAAGCAATATTACACTCGTGGCCTTGCGAAATTGCTCCATGCTTGTGCCTATTCGGCCATAGGCACGAGGCCGCAGGCCGAGTGCCGTACATAAGGCACTCGCAACCACCCAGAACACCCTAGCAACTGCCTAGCAACCACCCAGAACACCTAGCAACTGCCTAGTAACCACCCAGAACACTCTAGCAACTGCCTAGCAACGCCCTAGCATCCACCCAGAATACGATAGCAACTGTCTAGCAACACCATAGCAACCACACAGAACACCCTAGCAACCACCTAGCAACGCCCTAGCAACCACCAAGAATACCCTAGCAACTGCCTAGCAACCACCAAGAATACCCTAGCAACTACCTAGCAACCACCCAGAACACCATAGCAACTGCCTAGCAACACCATAGCAACCACCCAGAACACCCTAGCAACCACCTGGCAACAGCATCTTGCTAAAAACATGCTAGCAACATGCTAATCATACTAGCATCATGCTAGCAACATGCTAATCAAGCTAGCATATTGCTAGCAACATGCTAATCATGTTAGCATCTAGCTAAAAACATGCTAGCAAATTGCTAATCATGCTAGCATCTTGTTAAAAGCATGCTAGCAACATGCTAATCATGCTAGCATTATGCTACCAACATGTTAATCAAGCTAGCATCATGCTAGCAACATGCTAATCAAGCTAGCATATTGCTAGCAACATGCTAATCATGTTAGCATCTAGCTAAAAACATGCTAGCAAATTGCTAATCATGCTAGCATCTTGTTAAAAGCATGCTAGCAACATGCTAATCATGCTAGCATTATGCTACCAACATGTTAATCAAGCTAGCATCATGCTAGCAACATGCTAATCAAGCTAGCATATTGCTAGCAACATGCTAATCATGTTAGCATCTAGCTAAAAACATGCTAGCAAATTGCTAATCATGCTAGCATCTTGTTAAAAGCATGCTAGCAACATGCTAATCATGCTAGCATCATGCTACCAACATGTTAATCAAGCTAGCATCATGCGACCAAGATGCTAATCATGTTAACAACATGCTAATCATGCTAGCATCATTCTAACAACATGTTAATCATAGTAAATCATGCTGGAATGTGGTAAATCGTAGTAAATCATCTTATAATCATGGTAAATCGTGGTAAATAATGCTAAAACGTGGTATATCATGGTATCACAACATGGTAATTGTGTTAGCATCTGCCCAGTGGCGAATTTTGCTACTGCAAGCACCACTTCACATTTTCTTCAGGAAATGTACATTCTAGAACACCCTAGCAACTGCCTAGCAATGCCCTAGCAACCACCCAAAATACCCTAGCAACCGCCTAGCAACACCTTAGCATCCACCCAGAATACCATAGCCCCTGCCTAGCAACACCATAGCAACCACCCAGAACACCCTAGCAACCACCTAGCAACGCCCTAGCAACCACCAAGAATACCCTAGAAACTGCCTAGCAACCACCCAGGACACCTTAGCAACTGCCTAGCAGCCACCCAGAACCCCTTAACAACTACCTAGCAACCGCCTAGCAACCACCCAGAACACCATAGCAACCACCCAGAACACCCTAGCAACCACCTAGCAAAGCCCTAGCAACCACACAGAACACCCTAGCAACACCCTAGCAACCACCTGAACAACATGAATAAGCCATATCTCAGCACCAGAACATCGTACAAACATGTTTGTTGGCTCGTATGCAATCATGTACCACACTCTAGCAACCGAGTGGCGAGTTTTGCCACTGCAAGCACCACTTCACATTTTCTTCAGGAAATGTACATTCTAGTTATTATTATTATTCCAAGACTAAAATTTCTATATGAAACTCCTCCTAGAGCTTTAACTCTACATACTCCAAACTCGGCTCAGACACTCAAACTGATCTGACTCGCGTTGCTATATCTTTTCAGACTGATTGGACTTACGGTTTTCCTAAAAATGACGATCAAAACTCAGAAAAACTCCCATTGACTTGCATTGGGGAGTTCTAAAAAATTCAAATTTAGATTCAAACTCACCAACCGACGAAAATTCAAATCAAAATACCTTGAAGACTAAACCAAACTGCCGTTCTATATACTATATTAGCCATTGAGACTCATTTAAACTAATGAACTCTAAACTCATACACTTATAAACTAATTAACTTATAAACTCATGAATTCATAGACTTATGACCTCTTAAACTCATAAATTAATAAACTCTGAACTCTTAAACTCATTTAAACTTATAAACTCTAAACTCATTAAAACTTATAAACTCTAAACTCATTTAAAACATAAACTTTAAACTCAAAAACTCTAACACTTATAAACTCATCAATTTATACACTTATAAACTCTAAACTCATAAACTCTGAGTGTGTGTGTGTGTGTGTGTGTGTGTGTGTGTGTGTGTGTGTGTGTGTGAACACACGCACACACACATACACACACACACTCTAAACTCATTTAAACTTGTAAACTTGTAAACTCAAAACTCGTAAACTACTTTAAACTTCAAACCACTTTAAACTTCATAAGTTTAAAGCTTCCAGCTCCCAAGCAACTCCATAGCAACCAAACTTGAGTACCCTAGCAACCGTTTTGCAAGACCTATATCTCTGTATCAGAACATCGTATAGAGATGAGGTTTGGCTCTTTTGACTCATGCAAGCAAACAGCACTTCCAACATGCTACACATGCTAGCAGTGAATAGCTACATGCTAATAGTGATTAGTTAAGTGCTAAATCATGCCAAGATCATGCAAACAACTATATCAAAACTCCATAGTAACCATCTGTGACAACTACCAACCACCTAGCAACACCATAGCAACCACCCAGAACACCCTAGCAACCACCTAGCAACACCATAGCAACCACCCAGAACACCCTAGCAACTGCCTAGCAACCACCCAGAATACCCTAGCAACTGCCTAGCAACACCATAGCAACCACCCAGAACACCCTAGCAACCGCCTAGCAACACCATAGCAACGACCCAGAACACCCTAGCAACTGCCTAGCAACCACCCAGAATACCCTAGCAACCGCCTAGCAACCACCCAGAATACCTTAGCAACACCATAGCAACCACCCAGAACACCCTAGCAACCGCCTAACAACACCCTAGAAACCACCCAGAACACCCTAGCAACCGCCTAGCAACACCATAGCAACCACCCAGAACACCCTAGCAACCGCCTAGCAACCACCCAGAACACCCTAGCAACCGCCTAGCAACACCATAGCAACCAACCAGAACACCCTAGCAACTGCCTAGCAACCACCCAGAATACCCTAGCAACCGCCTAGCAACCGTCTAGCAACCACCCAGAATACCTTAGCAACCGCCTAGCAACACCATAGCAACCACCCAGAACACCCTAGCAACTGCCTAACAACACCCTAGCAACCGCCTAGCAACCACCCAGAACACCCTAGCAACCGCCTAGCAACACCATAACAACCACCCAGAACACCCTTGCAACCGCCTAGCAACACCATAGCAACCACCCAGAATACCCTAGCAACCACCTAGCAACCGCCTAGCAACCACCCAGAATACTTTAGCAACCACCCAGAACACCCTAGCAACCGCCTAACAACACCCTAGCAACCGCCTAGCAACCAACCAGAACACCCTAGCAACCGCCTAGCAACACCATAGCAACCACACAGAACACCCTAGCAATCTCCTAGCAACCACCCAGAATACCCTAGCAACCGCCTAGCAACCACCCAGAACACCCTAGCAACCGCCTAGCAAAAAACGTTCTGGTCCAAACTTTCTCAAGCCAACTTAAAGTTTGTCTCGACGAACTTTTGCATCTAGTTATTATTATTCTTCTGACCCTAAAAATTTCTATATCAAACTCCTCCTAGAGCTTTAACTCTACATACTCCAAACTCGGCTCAGACACTCAAACTGATCTGACTCGAGTTGCTCTATCTTTTCAGACTGATCGGACTTACGGTTTTCCTAAAAATGACGATCAAAACTCGAAAAAACTCATTCAAAAACTCCCATTGACTTACATTGGGAGTTCTAAAAAATTCAAACCGACGAAAATTCAAATCAAAATACCTTGAAGACTAAACCAAACTGCCGTTCTATATACTATATGAGCCATTGAGACTCATTTAAACTAATGAACTCTAAACTCAAAACGTGTGTGTGTGTGTGTGTGTGTGTGTGTGTGTGTGTGTGTGTGTGTGAGAGAGAGAGAGAGCGTGTGTGTCTATGTGTGAGTGTGTGTGTGTGTGTGTGTGTGTGTAAACTCAAAAACTCGTACACCCTCATTTAAACTTATAAACTCTTAACTCAAAAACTTGTACACTTATAAACTCTAAACTCATATAAACTCTGAGTGTGTGTGTGTGTGTGTGTGTGTGTGTGAGAGAGAGTGTGTGTCTATGTGCGTGAGTGTGTGTGTGTGTGTGTGTGTGTGTGTGTGTGTGTGTTAATGAGCTTGTCTGTGTGTGTGTGAGTGAGTTAGTGAGTGTGTGTGTGAGAGAGATAGTGTGTGTGTGTGTGTGAGAGTGCGAGTCTTTGCGTGCGTGCTTTTGTGTGTGTGTGTATGTCGAAAATTTAAATCTAAACATCTTGAAGACTAAACCAAACTGCCGTTCTATATGCTATATGAGCCATTGAGACTCATTTAAACTAATAAACTCTAAACTCATACACTTATAATTAGAATAAGTGTATGAGATTAACTAATTAACTTATAAACTCATGAATTCATAGACTTATAAACTATTAAACTCATAAATTAATAAACTCTGAACTCTTAAACTCGTTTAAACTTATAAACTCTAAACTCATTTAAACTTATAAACTCAAAACTCAAAAACTCATACACTTATAAACTCTAAACTCATAAACTCTTGAGTGTGTGTGTGTCTGAGTGTGTGAGTGAGTTAGTGTGTGTGTGTTGTGTGTGTGTGTGTGTGTGTGTGTGTGTGTGTGTGTGTGTGTGTGTGTGTGTGTGTGTGTGTGTGTGTTTATCTATCTATTAACTTATCTATCTGTCATAAACTTCAAACTACTGTAAACTACTTTAAACTTCAAACCACTTTAAACTTCTTACGTTTAAAGCTCCCAGCTCCCAAGCAACTCCATAGCAACCAAACTTGAGTACCCTAGCAACCGTTTTGCAAGACCTATATCTCTGTATCAGAACATCGTATAGAGATTAGGTTTGGCTCTTTTGACTCATGCTAGCAAACAGCACTTCCAACATGCTACACATGCTAGCAGTGAATAGCTACATGCTAATAGCGATTAGTTAAAGCACGCATCACATATTTACACAATCATCTTATCTTCACTCCCAGCAGTGTCGGGATGTTTGCTAACAGAATTAGGTATTTCACATTTATTTTACCCCTGTAAGCGAAGAACGTAAAAGAACTTCGCTGTGAGTTTATCGAGGCCTTTGGTTATCTGCATGCAACAACAAACATAGCACGAGCCATGATGTCCGAATCATGAACAAATGACTCTTATGAACCGGTTTGTTTTAATGAATCAGTCACAAGATTCACAAAGCATACTCTCGGTTTATGAGACTTAAAGGAATAGTTCACCAAAAAATTACAATTATATCATCATTTACCTATAAGCATTTATTTTTTCTCTTGTTTAAAAAAAAAATAATTCTGAAGAATCGGAAGGTTTTCTAAAGAACCAAGGTTCTGCTTTGTGACATTAGGCTGTAAAATCTGTCTGGTTCTAGAAGGATTTTTAGAAAGCATCTGTGCTGAGTTATTACATGTTTTACTTTCATTGACTGTAAATTTAAGTTGTTTGTTTGGTCCTATAAACAATCTACAGTCTTCCGATGTGGCAGTATGCTGATAGAAAACGTCCTGTAGTTGACATGGCTGGCTAATGTGTATGATTTAAGAGTGTACATTAAATGCTAATTAATTTCTCTCAACATCTTATGCAGACTTCAGCAAATGATCCAGTAGTTGTTGCTCACTCACACACAGATGGCAGGTTGTAAAAAACGATTCCCCTTTGTACTGCCGTCATAATAGATCCTGTTAAATAGATAATTATAATAGCATATGAGAAAACTCTGTAACACCCAGCTCATGATATACAGTAAGTGTGAGCATATGAATCCATGAGGACATGAATAAGTGAAGCTATAAATCCAGTCGGATGGTGGGGAGAGGGGAAACTTATCATTATGCCATAATTCCTGTTCCACTGGGAATGGCACTTCCGATGTTTGAACCTCCAACACCCTCTCCTTTTCTTCCGCCTTAGTTACTCATTCACTCGTTTTAATTGCTTGCATCAGCCCCTCATTGACATATAAGACCCTCATAGTTTGTAAAACAAGAGATGTTTAGGGATTAAATCATCTCTTATGCTCACCAAGATTGCATTTATTTGTATTTTAATAAATTGTAAAATTTCATTTATTCCTGTGATGCCAAAGCTGAATTTTCAGCATCATTACTCCAGTCTTCAGTGTCACATGATCCCTCAGAAATCATTCTAATATGCTGATTTGATGCTCAAGAAACATTTATTGTTGAAAAGTTGTGTGTCTTAGTATTTTTGTGGAAACCTTGATACATTTTTCAGGATTGTTTGATGTATAGAAAGTTCTAAAAAACAGCATTTATTTAAAATCTACTTTAAAGTCTTTACTGTCACTTTTTATCAATTCTTGCTGTTCTAATTAAATAAAAGTATTAAAGATCACAAACCTTAAAGGGATAGTTCACTCAATAATGAAAATTCTGTCATCATTTACTCACCCTCATGTCGTTCCTAACCCGTAAGACTTTCGTTCATCTTCAGAACACAAATGAAGATATTTTTGATGAAATCTGAGAGCTTTCTGTCCCTCCATTGACTGCTATGCAACTACCACTTTGACGCTTCAAAAAGGTCATAAAGAGATCGTAAAACTAATCCATATGAATTGAGCGGTTTAGTCCAAATTTTCTGAAGAGACTTAATCGCTTTAAATGATAGACAGACTAAATTTAGGCTTTTTATTCACATATAAACATTGACCAGCAAACATAAACAGAAGCTCAACCGAACCTGCTTGACATACGAGAACCTCATTGGTTCTTGCTGAAGCTCAAACGTTCTGCGTAACACGAGAATGATCCTCATTGGTTCTTGCTGAAGCTCAAACGTTCTGCGTAACACGAGAATGATCCTCATTGGTTCTTGCTGAAGCTCAAACGTGCTGCGTAACACGAGAATGAACCTCATTGGTTCTTGCTGAAGCTCAAACGTGCTGCGTAACACGAGAATGAACCTCATTGGTTCTTGCTGAAGCTCAAACGTCCTGCGTAACACGAGAATGAACCTCATTGGTTCTTGCTGAAGTTCAAACGTGCTGCGTAACACGAGAATGAACCTCATTGGTTCTTGCGGAAGCTCAAACGTGCTGCGTAACACGAGAATGATCCTCATTGGTTCTCGCACGTCAAGTGAACATGCTTGAGCTTCCGTTTACCACAACTGATGTGTGAGTTGATGAATGTTTATATGCAGGGTGCGATTTGTGAAAAAAACAGACGGGGGGATGTTTTGAAACATTTTTATTCATAAAAATAAACCATGAGAACATGAACTTCATTCACTGCATTTGCTGCTCTGGACCCTTTTCATTGTTCCCAGCTAGCTAGCTAGAGTTTTCGCGCTGAAAAATTAGGCTACATAAATATTTAGGCTACTTGGTGACATTCTGAAAAGCCGTACATGGATCAAAGCTAATGGACAGGATCAGATAAATCAGAGCTTAGATTCTCTGCCCGAGCTGAACTTGACCCGACCCGGGCCGGGCCCTTGATCCAGCACTTGTGTTACAAAATGCAACACGTCACGTGTCATGTTCAGCGTCTCCTCCACTCGCACGCATCACACCGGGCCCGGGATAATAAACTTTAAAAATATTTATTTTGTTTAAAAAATATATTCTATATTCTAAAACCTTGTTGAATTAGAGTTGTAGCCTACTAGGCCTACTCCTCCTAGGCCATCCAAAGTTCATCCAAAGTTCATTCATGTTTATTTTCTGTGTTCATCATTGTCCACGTTTTTTTTTTTTTTTTTTTTTTTTTTTTTACATTTCTTCATTCGGATCCATTTGCGATCCATTTCATTCTGAATAAACAAACAAGACAGTTACCATGATTTGTCCTTGTTGCATTATTAATTAAGATAATAATTAATAAATGCACGCACAATTATCCGTGAACTTGATAAATGTTGCAGATATGTTTTACTATGCACAAACAAATGCCTTTCAACTTGTGTGTAAAATTCAGAAGCAGTAAATGAATGTGCAGAAATGTGTACAGAGATTCTGTAGGCCTACTATGTGTTGTAGCCTAGCCATTAAATAATAAATTTAATAAATAAATAACTAAATAAATTTAGTTGCATATTTGTTAAAATATTATAATGTTTTTTTTTTTTTTTTCATCTATGTTGATTATGAAAAGTGAACAGCACGAAGATAGGATGTGCAGTATATCGGGAGACTTGGAGTGGGTCAGACATGATTTTGACCACTTCATTATGTTTTGTTTTGTAGAAAGCCTTTCTTTAAAGTGAATTTCGTTTTGTATAAATTGTATCTTAATTTTAATACATTTTTCATCAACGAATTGCATGTATTTAAGAAGCAAATATAGCAGACATAGGCTATAGGCTAATCATGGAGGCGCCCGCGCGCCCCGGTCACTTGCACTGCGCATCTCATCATAAATTAACCGAAACTCAGTGTATGCCTCACACAGAGAATAGTAAGAAATATATCTAAAGAAAGCTTGAAATGTCTTTAAACGAAACAATTTAAAACGAAAAGAAATAGGCAACACTCTGATGTAATTCATGCATTTCTCCATATATGTGCATTCACTACGGAGATGGCGATCGTCAACTTCATCTTTGCTTCATCTCAACTTCCCTGGCGCCACCTGGTTATAACGGCCCACGTATTAAAAAAAATGTGTGTAAAACTTCTCTCTCTGGACGGGTTTAAATCGGGCTCGGGCTCATGATTACAGTTAACGTGTCGGGCAGGGCCGACAAAGTCAATTCGCCTCATTCGGGCTTCGCGTCTACCGCGCCGCAGGACCTCTAGACGCGCGTAAACGCGTCTTTACATTGAAATCACTCGCGCCAGAAACTCAAGAGTGAGTGAGTAATCAAAAAACCTTTGCGTTTAGTCTCAATTGATTAAAACACCGTATGTGTTACTTCGGCCATTCTCAGTGGTGTGACTGGGACACTAACCCTGCTTGTCATCATAGAAACAGATAATCAGATTGTGATTTTTATTCCCGCTTCAGTAATATGCTGAATATACGGCGTAAAAAAAGACCTGCAGCCGTCTCGCAAGTGTTGATAGGCTATTACTCGTGAGGTGTAACCAATCATATAGCGCCGTGGGCGGGAAATTGAGCAAGTCTTCAGAGTGGTGATAGAGGCTGCGCGGAGCCAGTCAAAGTAGCGCATTTTAAAGTAAAATGGACTTTAATCAAACCACGGATCCGTGATAAGTTTTGTGATCCGCCTCGCCACTAGTGTAGTAGCACTGATCACTTTGAGGGGGGGATAAATTTATCCCCACTGGGGATAAAAATAATTAAGCAGAGGCAGGGATACATTGACCAGAAAGGGGGAAATCCCACGCATCCCCCCCGGCAAATCGCACCCTGTTTATATGTGAATAAAAGCCTAAATTCAATCTATTCATCAAGTGATCTTGTCTCTTCAGAAAATTTGGACTAAACCACTCGATCCTTATTGGATTAGTTTTATGATATATACTATAGAAGGATCTCATATTTCATTAAGAATATCTTTATTTGTGTTCCGAAGATAAGCGAAAGTAGTACGATTTGGAACGACATAAGTGTGAGTAATTAATGACATAATTTTCATTTTTGGATGAACTATCCCTTTAATGGTTGTCTTTGTTTGGTCGATTGTTTTGAGCATGCTTTAGTATGATCTCATGAGTATTTGCGTGTGTGTCTATATGAGAGATTATCGGTGTATGTGTTCATGAACATGCCACTGCACTTTAAAGACCAGCCAAGTTCCACCATATGGGGAGCAAAATTAATTAGACAGCTTAAACTTCTGATAATGCAGATATGTGTGTGTATTTATGCCTGAGCGTGTGTGCATCCATGCGGCTGTTTGTTAGTTTTCTCTGACCTCCACTTCAGGATTAATATTTAATTAGTTTGCTCAGGCTAGGGAGAGGCACTTATTAACCCAATATGTCAATCTGACAGAGGCAGTGAGGGAGCGAGAGAGAGAGAGAGGAGAATGAGAATGAGGCTGGAATATCACAAGGTGTAGTTGTTTACATGATCCATAAACACCTCACAAATATTTAATCTTTCCACAAAGTGAAAGTGCTTTTAAATCGCTAATATAAAAGTGAAACTAAAAAAAACGGACGTCCGCACGGACATTGATAATGGTGCACGTTGGAAAAAATGATACTTTTAAACATAACACTAAACCGCCATTAGGTGTCGCCGGGCGACCATCTTAATGAGCGAGTCATTGATTCATTCGTTCAAACGATTCGTTCGAATGAGTCATTCATGATTGAGACAGATGTTTATGGATTGACCATTGAATCTTTGAGTCAACCGATTCGTTTCAAACTGCTGAATCATTCAGTAATGAGAAAACAAGTTGCTGTGAGATGCGCGATGGTTCTGCTGTGATCTTTGTTTAACTATTTTTGCTGCTGAAACAGAACAAAAACAGTCAATATTGCATCTAAAATGTAAGTGACTTAATTGTAACTGTTTATTAACCTGTTATATGAAATCAATGTCACAGTTTCAATCGTGATTGTATTCAGGAAATAGTTGCCTACTCGTCAAATGAGGTTGCTTAACTCTATCATATGTTATAAAATATATAAAAATTCCATATTTGTAATTTTTATAGTCAGTATGTTGTTAACTGCGTAGCTTTTTTGTGTGCTGCGCTCATTAGTTTACAATTCTCCTGGAGAAGCTGCATGAGCCTCAGCAGGGCAACCTTGTTACCATTGATCAGTAATACATTTATTATTAACTGCTGATTGCAACTTAAAATGAATGTAATGAAATTAGAATAATCTCTCGTTTTAGTGATTCCCAGGTTATTTTTTTGTTATTGACGTTCTAATCAGGCTATACTCTGGTCGGGCAAGTAAAATTCTCTTTCAGGTAGGCCTATTGTATTTATATATATATTAGGGATGTGACTGTGATAAAATTTTCCTACCAGTTAATCGACGTGTGACACCGCTGAGGGCTTTTAAATCGCTAACTTAAAAGCGAAAGTAAAATACAGACGTCCGCACAGACATTGATAATGGTGCGGAGTAGAGCGAGCATTTTCAATGTATTCCTATGGAACTAAAACATTTTATTTATGTTTTTATGTGTCCACTATTCAACTGCAACCACGTCACACACACACACACACACACACACACACACACACACACACACACACACACATTCCAGAATTGCAATCTTGACATCGCAACCTGTTCATTATAGCCCTAATACAATATAATAATAAAAATAGTCAACCTAACATATACGAATTACACTGCTCTGTTTAAATAGTCAGTAGTACAATTTGTACCATTCACAGTAAGCAGAGCTCCACTGTGATGTTTCCAAGCACATTTTTGCGCGTGTGAAGAGGATGATTTTTTCCATCGATATTGGAACACGAGTGAAGTAAAAAAGCCTATAATAAAGAACAGTTTAGCATCCAAATACATCGCAAATATTGAAAATTTTGATTCTAATGAGAGGGTTACGTGAGACCAACACTGCTTACTTTCGTTTTTATTTTTACATTAAATTTAAATGATTTGTTGTGGAATATTTTGAGTGTATCATAAAATCAGAATAAGGTAAGACAAGTAATATTTTCTGTCATATATATATATATGTGTGTGTGTATATATATATGTGTGTGTGAGTGTGTGTATATATATATATATATATATATATATATATATAGACATAGATAGATAGATAGATAGAAAGATATATATATATAAATATAGCTGCGAGCAGCGATGGAGGGCCAAAGCCGGCGGCACCGCCATCCCCGGTGCCTTTAGGTAACTAAAGGCACTGGGGTTGCGGTGCCACCGGCTTGGGCCCGTAATCGCTGCTCGCAGCTATATTTATTATTGTTCTTCAAGGGTTCGGGGGCTTTTGGAGCCTTTAACATGCTCGAAAACTCATGAAACTTTGCACACTGGTCAGAACCCGCGGCCATTAGGGCCGAGCTGAGGCTGGTACCCGGGCGTGGCAGGGGTGCTCAACAGCGCCACCTAGAATGCAATCTGAAATCTTGGACACATTCAAGAACGTATTAGTATGAAACTCGGTACACATATAGATCTCATCAGGCCGAACAACTTCCGCACTCTATGTTATTAGCTCCGCCCAACAGGAAGTCAGCTATTATGGGTTGTTTGAAAAACGTACGCTCTGGAATTTGAAATACTCCTCCTAGAGAATTCATCCAATCCCCTCGAAACTCGGTGTGCATGAAGTCAAGACATTGGGGTTGGTAAATTGCGGACGGATTTTTGATATCTCAAACGGTTTGGCCGTGGCGAGGACACGAATTTATGGCGAGAAAATAGAAACAGGAAGTGTGTTATAACTTCAGCATACATTGACAGATCTTGATAAAACTTCAGCAGTGTGTTCGTTGTAAGAGGCCGATCACATGGATGTGACTATTGTGAGTCAAAGTTATAGCGCCACCAACTGGCAGCAGGAAGTGTGTCATTTTCAAAATGCTTTGAAATCACCCTCTTATTTTTTATCCGATTTGCTTCAAACTTTATGTGTATAATGTAGACACATGGCAGATGTAGACCTGTGAAAGGATTATTGATATCTTAGATACTGTTGCCGTGGCAACGCATCAAACTTTAATATTCTTTTCGCATGCTTCTGAGACTCTTCACATGCTTGAAAATGCATGAAACTCGACAGACACATCACATTTATTAGCCAGTGGACATGTGCAAAGTTTCAGAAATGGGAGTGGTGAGGGGCTCAGTAGCGCCACCTTTAGTCAAAAATGGGGGCTTAGTTTTTCCTAGAATCACAAAAATCGGTATGTATATTGTTCTCATCGAGCCGGACAACTTTCTAATTTACACTTATAAGCTCCAACCAACAGGAAGTCAGATATTTTGGTTTGAATGTGGATTTTCTGGAGAATTTTCTCTCTCTCTCTGTGTGTCTGTGTGTGTCTGTGTGTGTGTGTGTGTGTGTGTGGGGGGGGGGGTGTCTATTCCATTTAATCTTTGTTTTTCAAGGTTTCAGGGGCTTTTGGGGCACTTAACGTGCTTAAAAACACTTGAAACTTTTCACACAGGTCAGAACCTGCGGCCATAAGGGCCGGGCTGAAGCTGGTACCTGGGCGTGGCAGGGGGGCTCGACAGCGCCCCCTTGAACAGGGTCTGAAAACTTGGTCCATATATCAAACACGCTTGCATGAATTAATATGAAACTCGGTACACATATAGATCTCATCAGGCCGAACAACTTCCGCACTCTAAGTTATTAGCTCCACCCAACAGGAAGTCGGCTATTATGAGTTGTTTGAAAAACGCATGCTGTGGAATTTGATGTACTCCTCCTAGAGAATTCATCCAATCACCTCCAAACTCGGTCAGCATGAAGTCAAGACTTTGAGGATTCTAAATTGCGGACGGATTGTTGATATCTCGAACGGTTTGGCCATGGCGAGGACACGAATTTATGGCGAGAAAAGAGAAACAGGAAGTGGTATAACTTCTGCACACATTAACTGATCTTGATGAAACTTCAGCAGTGTGTTCGTGGTAAGAGGCTGATCAGATGGATGTAACTGTTGTGAGTCAAAGTTATAGCGCCACCAACTGGCAGCAGGAAGTGTGTCACTTTTTAAAATGATTTTGACAAAAGTGGGGGGGTTACTTCTACCCACAGTTACAAAAATCAGTACACAAATTGGTCTCATCGAGCCGGACAACTTTATAATTTACAGTCATTAGCTCTGAGCAACAGGAAGTCAGATATTTTGGTTTGAATGTGGATTTTTTGGATATTTCAGACTCTGAGTTTTTAGCTACTCCTCCTAATTGGTTTATTTTATTCACACCAAACATTTTCAACATGATAAAAATACATTAAAGATATATATATATATATATATATATATATATATATATATATATATATATATATATATATATATATATATATATATATATATATAAATATAGCTGCGAGCAGCGATGAAGGGCCAAAGCTGGGGGCACCGCCACCCCGGTGCCTTTAGGTAACTAAAGGCACCGGGGTTGCGGTGCCACCGGCTTGGGCCCGTAATCGCTGCTCGCAGCTATATTTTATTATTATTATTATTATTTTGTCAACCTTTCGGGCACTTTTGGGGCCCTTAACATGCTCAAAAACTCTTGAAATTTTGCACACACGTCAGAAGCTGTGGCCATCAGGGCTGGACTGAAGCTGGTACCCGGGCGTGGCACGGGGGCTCGACAGCGCCCCCTGGAATGGTGTCTGAAAACTTGGTCCATAAATCAAACACGCTTGCATGTAATAATATGAAACTCAGTACACATATAGATCTCATCGGGCCGAACAACTTTTGTGCTCTAAGTTTTACACCAGCCCAACAGGAAGTCGGTTATTATACGTTTTTTGGAAAACGCATACAATGGAATGTGAAATACTCCTCCTAGGGAATTCATCCGATCGCCACCAAACTCGGTGTGAATGAAGGCAAGACATTGAGGATGCTAAATTGCAAACGGATTTTTGATATCTTGAACGGTTTGGCCGTGGCGAGGAAACGAATTTATGGCGAATAATGGGACACAAGAAGTGTGTTATAACTTCTGCATACATTAACTGATCTTGATGAAACTTCAGCAGTGTGTTCGTGGTAAAAGGCCGATCAGATGGATGTAACTATTGTGAGTCAAAGTTATAGCGCCACCAACTGGCAGCAGAAAGTTTGTCAGTTTCAAAATGCTTTGAAATCACCCTCTTAGTTTTACCCGATTTGCTTCAAACTTTATGTGTATAATGTAGACACACGGCAGATGTAGACCTGTGAAAGGATTATTGATATCTTAGATATTGTTGCCGTGGCAACGTATCAAACTTTAGTATTTTTTTCAGATGCTTTTGAGACTCTTAGCATGCTTGAAATTGGATGAAACTCAACAGACACATCACACTTATTAGCCAGTAGACATGTGAAAAGTTTCAGAAACGGGCGTGAGAGGGGGGCCCAACAGCGCCCCCTTGAACGGGGTCCAAAAACTTGGTCCATATATCAAACACGCTTGCATGAATTAATATGAAACTCGGTACACATATAGATCTCATCGTGCCGAACAACTTTCCCCTGGTCAAGTTTTACGCCAGCCCAACAGGAAGTAGGCTATTATGGGTTGTTTGGAAAACGCTTGCTGTGGAATGTGAAATACTCCTCCTAGAGAATTCATCTCATCCCCACCAAACTCGGTGTGCATTACGTCAAGACATTGAGGATGCTAAATTGTGGACGGATTTTTGATATCTCGAACGGTTTGGCCGTGGCGAGGAAACGAATTTATGGCGAGAAAAGAGAAACACGAAGTGGAATAACTTCTGCATACATTAACTGATCTTGATGAAACTTCAGCAGTGTGTTCGTGGTAAGAGGCCGATCAGATGGATGTAACTATTGTGAGTCAAAGTTATAGCGCCACCAACTGGCAGCAGGAAGTGTGTCACTTTCAACATGCTTTTGACAAAAGTGGGGGGGTTAGTTTTACCAACAGTTACAAACATCAGTATATATATTGGACTCACCGAGCCGGACAACTTTCTAATTTACAGTCATTAGCTCAGAGCAAAAGGAAGTCAGATATTTTGGTTTGAATGTGGATTTTTGGGATATTTCAGACTCTGAGTTTTTAGCTACTCTTCCAAACTGGCTTATTATATTCACACCAAACATTTTCAAAATGATGAAAATACATTAAAGATGCTAAATTGTGAACAGATATTAAACATCTCAAACGGTTTTGCTATAGTGAGGGACTAAAGTAATGTACAAAAATGAAACACTAAAAGCCTCATCTTCTAAAAATGTAATTAAAAAACATTTATTTCTATATAAAAGTATACAAATATCACAACCAAACCCATTTTATTCTTTTTTTTTTTTCAATTTAATAATTGTTTATAAGTTTAAAAATAGTAATTGTACTATTTAGTCCTATAAAAGTCAAGACATACATAGGGCTATTCTGCCCTCTTGTGTTCAAAATCAGGTAGGCCTATTGTATCTATATAAAAATATACTAGGTATGTGACGGTGAGAATATTTTACCACCGGTTAATCGACGTGTAACACCGCTGTGGGCTTTTGAATCGCCAACTTAAAAACGAAAGTAAAATATGTTCGTCCGCACTGACATTGATAGTGGTTGAGCGGGTGTTTCAAATGAATTCCTATTGAAGTAGGAATTAACTGAAAAACGTTCACTCTGTTCTGCTCGTTCCTCGTCGTGGATGCGCACCATTATGAATGCCCGTGCAGCCATGAGCATTTTAGTTTAATTTTAAAATTAGCGCCTTTCGGGGGGTGGATTGCTTGAAATTTGTCACGACCCGGCCTAGAACTCGGGTCTCTGGTGTACGAGCTAGGTGGTAATACCACTGTGCCACCAGAAAGCAGGGGTAGGATCCAATCGAAACACAGGATACGAGGTCTCAGGTAAGAAGGTTTAATAAACAAAAGATGATGTCAAAAATTCCAACAAAGGTTCTTCTCAATATGGAGGTATTAAACAAAAGGAAGAAAACAAAACAACAACTCCACGAGGGGAGAAAAAATAAACAGATGCAAGAGAACTTCTTTAAATAACTTAAACAAAAAAACCTTACTATTTCACAGGGTCTCAAAAAATCCTAAGAAACTCAGGGCGCCAGGCAGACATCTCATGCAAAGACCAAGTAACAAGGGAGAACCAAGACAGAGCTTAAATACACAAGGGGAAACAAGGTACAGGTGAAGATGATTACACAAACGAGAGACCACAGGTGAGTGACATGACATCTAGTGGCAGAACTAAGGAAACAGCAGTCCCAAATGCTGACAGGACCCCCTCCCCTAGGGACGGCTCCTGACGTTCCTTCCAGAACACCCCGGTCTACGGGCACGAAATTCCTGGATCAAGCTGCGGTCCAGGATGTCCTTGGTCGGAACCCAGGAGCGTTCCTCTGGCCCGTAACCCTCCCAGTCCACCAGATACTGCAGGGAGTTCTGGACCCTTCGCGAGTCCAATATCCGGCGGACCGTGAAGGCTGGCTGGCCGTCAATGATCCTGGGGGGCGGAGGGGGTCTGCGTGGGGGGGCAAAAGGGGAAGACAAAACAGGTTTTAACAAAGACACATGAAAGGTAGGGTTAATTCTGAGGGAACGAGGAAGGTACAAACGGTAAGACACAGGGTTTACTTTCCTGGCAATACGGAAAGGGCCTATGAACTTCTGGGCAAGTTTCTTAGACTCAACCCTAAGAGGTAAGTTCTTGGTAGCCAGCCAGACCCGTTGGCCGGCCCGGAAGCTGGGAGCCCTTTGTCGATGACGGTTAGCCTGATGCTGGTACCTCATGGAGGTCTGGAGAAGCGCACGTCTAGCCTTCTTCCAAGTCGACTGGCAGCGTCGGATGAAGTGTTGGGCAGATGGAACACCGACCTGTGCCTCATCCTCAGGAAACAGTGGAGGGAGATAACCAAACTGACACTCGAAGGGGGACAGTCCTGTGGCAGATGATCGGAGGGTGTTGTGGGCATATTCTGCCCACACGATGAAAGTAGACCATGAGGTGGGGTTGTTGGCCACCATGCAGCGCAGGGTGGTCTCGAGGTCCTGGTTGACCCGTTCTGTCTGGCCATTAGACTCAGGATGGAACCCAGATGACAAGCTGACAGACGCCCCGACCAATTTACAAAAGGCCCCCCAGAATCGAGATGAAAACTGGGGGCCTCGATCGGAGACGACATCCTGAGGAATACCAAAGACTCTGAAGACGTGATTCATCAGGAGTGTGGCAGTCTCCTTGGCTGAAGGCAGTTTGGGTAAGGGAATGAATCGGGCTGCCTTCGAGAACCGGTCCACAATAACCAGGATGACAGAATTGCCCTGGGATGGGGGGAGGCCTGTGATGAAATCCAGAGATATGTGAGACCACGGTCTATGGGGAACAGGCAAGGGTTGTAGGAGTCCTAAAGGCCGCTGGCGCCTTGACTTCCCTTGGCAGCACACTGGACAGGCCTCCACAAAGCTCCTTACGTCCTCCTTGATGGAAGACCACCAGAACCGCCGCTGGAGGAAATCCAGGGTACGTGCAATACCAGGGTGGCAGGTCAGGGGAGAGTCATGACCCCACTGTAGAACCCGGGCTCGGACAGATCGAGGAACGTAAAGGCGACCTGGGGAACCACCTCCTGGGTCTGGTTCTTGGGCTTGGGCCTCACGTATCTCCCTCTCCAGTTCCCAGCGCAGCGGCGCAACGATCCTAGCCTTTGGAATGATCAATTCTAGTGACTTTTCTTGTGACTCAGGAGAGTAAGCTCGGGACAAAGCATCTGGCTTGACGTTCTTGGTGCCAGGCCTGTAAGACAGAAGGAACTGAAAACGATTGAAAAATAAAGACCATCGAGCTTGGCGAGGATTGAGTCGCTTAGCCTGCTGCAGGTACTCAAGGTTCTTGTGGTCTGTGAGAACTTGGAAAGGATGTTGAGCCCCCTCAAGCCAGTGGCGCCACTCCTCCAAGGCGAGCTTCACCGCAAGAAGCTCCCGATCCCCGACGTGGTAGTTGCGTTCCGCCTCTGACAGGCGACGAGACATGAAGGCGCAAGGGTGCATCCTACCGTCCTCCCCTCTCTGAGAAAGGATGGCCCCAACTCCCACGTCCGATGCATCCACCTCCACCACAAAAGGTCTTTCAGGATCAGGAACTGAGAGTATAGGTGCCGATGTGAAGCGACGCTTGAGGTCACGGAATGCTCCTTCTGCCTCTGAGGACCAGCAGATCTTGGTGACACCTCCCTTAGTCAGAGCAGTTAAGGGTGCAGCCACCAAGCTGAAGTTCTTGATAAACCTCCTATAGAAGTTAGCAAAGCCGATGAAGCGTTGAACTTCCTTGACTGTCGTAGGGGTAGGCCATTTCAGGACTGCCTCAACCTTCTTGGGATCCATCTCAACATGACCTGGGGTGATGATAAACCCGAGAAACTGAGCATGGGTGACGTGGAACTCACATTTCTCAGGTTTCACATAGAGATGGTTATTCAGGAGGCGTTGAAGAACAGCACTGACATGCCCCTCATGCTCCTCGAGAGACCTTGAAAATATTAATATGTCGTCCAAGTAGACGAAAACAAACTTGTTTAGCATGTCCCGGAGTACGTCATTTATAAGGGCCTGGAAGACTGCTGGAGCGTTGGTGAGCCCGAACGGCATCACCAGGTACTCATAGTGGCCAGTGGGAGTGTTGAAAGCCGTCTTCCATTCATCCCCTTGCTGTATCCGCACAAGATGGTAGGCGTTGCGTAGATCCAGTTTGGAGAAAATGGAAGCCCCTTGAAGCAGCTCAAAGGCGGAAGCCATCAGAGGAAGGGGGTAGCGATTCCGAACCGTGATTTTATTAAGTGCCCGGTAATCGATACATGGCCTGAGTCCTCCATCCTTCTTCCCCACAAAGAAGAAGCCCGCTCCTGCCGGGGAAGTGGAAGCACGGATGATGCCAGCCGCTAGAGACTCCTTGATGTACGTGTCCATAGCAATGCGCTCGGGAGGAGACAGGGAAAAGATCCGACCTCTAGTGGGACAGGTGCCAGGGAGAAGGTTGATGGTGCAATCATAGGAGCGGTGCGGTGGAAGGGAAGTGGCTCGGGACTTACTAAAAACAGCCTGGAAGCAGTGGTAGACACTAGGGACTCGAGACAGGTTGATGGGTTCTTGAGACTTGGGACTCGGGGCTGGGGAATTCGAGAGGGGACAGGTAACCTGGCATGCAGTACCCCAACTCAGGATGGTTCCAGCTAGCCAGTCAATGCAAGGGTTGTGTTGGTGCAGCCAGGGATAACCCAAGATCACAGGGAACTCGGGAGAGTCAATCAGATAAAACTCTTCCATATGTTGATGTTGGAGAACAGTAAGACGAAGAGGGTAAGTGATCTCCGTAATGCAACCCGGTTCCAAGGGTCTGCCATCTAGGGCAGTAACGGTTTGAGGTTGAGGAAGTAATTGGGTAGGTACTCCAAGCCTCCTGACCAGTGACCGGTCCAGGAAGTCACCAGCAGCCCCGGAGTCGATCATGGCTCGGACCTGATGTTGATGGCCCTCCCAGGAAAGAGTTACAGGAACGGAAAGCACTGCATTGGGCGGAGGAGCACTAATCTTCCCCATCACAGCCCTCCTGTAACTGGGCGGGGACGGTCATTTCCCGGAAGCTCGGGACAGAGGAGACGGAAATGTCCAGATGCACCGCAGTATAGGCAGCGATTCTCCCTCATGCGGCGATCCCTCTCGGCAGGGGAGAGTCTGGAACGCCCTAACTGCATGTCCTCCGGGGGCTCGAGTTTCTCAGAACTGGGTGAGGAGATGCGTACAGGATAGGGTTGCCTGTTTCCAGACAATCGGGGCGGAGACATCTTGCGACGGGTTGACTCTCTTTCTCTTAGCCGATTGTCCAGACGGATAGCCATGGTGATCAAGGACTCGAGATCAGTCGCGGGTTCGCGAGTAACTAGCTCATCCAGAATGGGTCCGGACAATCCTCCCTGGAAGCAGGCCATTAGAGCTTCGTCGTTCCATCCACTACCAGATGCAATGGTCCGGAACTCTATAGCGAAGTCTGCAGTGCTACGTGATCCCTGCTTAAGGGTGAGGAGTTGTCTGGAAGACTCCCGACCACTCACTGGATGGTCGAACACCCGCTTGAACTCCTCCACAAAGAGAGCGTATGTGCCACAACAGACATCCTGAGATTCCCACACCGCAGAGGCCCAGGAAAGTGCCTTATCTGTAAGGAGAGTGATGATGTAGGCAATTTTAGAGCGGTCAGTAGGGAAACTTGAGGGTTGGAGTTCAAATGTCAAGGAACACTGAGTCAGAAATCCTCCACATGAATTGGCATTCCCTGAAAAGGGCTTAGGAGGTGGAAGCCGAGGCTCAGCGACTACTTGGGGTCTATCAATGGAAGGCAGACGTGGTGCTGGGGGAGGTGAACTTTCTGGAATCCGTTGAAAAAGTTGGCCAATGGATTTCATCACATCAGCGAGAAGTTCAGAGTGCTTGGCCATCAGTTCCTCCTGACGGGTGAGAACTGCTTCATGGCGTTGATACGCTGACTCATGCTGAGCCATTACTGCCACAAGGTCCTTATAGGTGATTGTTTCTGGATCCATTGTGACTTGGTCTTTCTGTCACGACCCGGCCTAGAACTCGGGTCTCTGGTGTACGAGCTAGGTGGTAATACCACTGTGCCACCAGAAAGCAGGGGTAGGATCCAATCGAAACACAGGATACGAGGTCTCAGGTAAGAAGGTTTAATAAACAAAAGATGATGTCAAAAATTCCAACAAAGGTTCTTCTCAATATGGAGGTATTAAACAAAAGGAAGAAAACAAAACAACAACTCCACGAGGGGAGAAAAAATAAACAGATGCAAGAGAACTTCTTTAAATAACTTAAACAAAAAAACCTTACTATTTCACAGGGTCTCAAAAAATCCTAAGAAACTCAGGGCGCCAGGCAGACATCTCATGCAAAGACCAAGTAACAAGGGAGAACCAAGACAGAGCTTAAATACACAAGGGGAAACAAGGTACAGGTGAAGATGATTACACAAACGAGAGACCACAGGTGAGTGACATGACATCTAGTGGCAGAACTAAGGAAACAGCAGTCCCAAATGCTGACAAAATTATTTTACAAAAGCACAATGTTGTGTTTTATTGCGACTGTACACAAATATAAGTTAACACTTTGCAGTTTGAATGTCGTCCTGTATAATGATGGAGTATGTTTTTATGTGTCCACTGTTCCATCGCGCCCACGCCACACACACACACGCACACACACACACACACACACACACACACACACACACACACACACACGGTTTACTATCTTTGTGGGGACTCTCCATAGACTTAATGGTTTTTATACTTTACAAACTGTATATTCTATCTCCTCACACTAACCCTACCCCTAAACCTACCCATCACAGAAAACTTTCTGCATTTTTACATTTCCAAAAAAACTCATTCTGTATGATTTATAAGCTTGTTTACCCATGGGGACCTCTATTTAGGTCCCCACTGTGACACGAGTCCCCATGAGTCTGTGTGCATTCAGGTTGAAGTCCCCACCGGGATAGAAAAACATGAACACACATATACACATATACACACACACACACACACACACACACACACACACATATTCATCGCTGCTCGCAGCTATATTATATATATATATATATATATATATATATATATATATATATATATATATATATATATATATACAGTATGTATATATATATATATATATACAGTATGTATATATATATATATATATATATATATACATACTGTATATATATATATATATATATATATATATATATATATACACATACTGTATATATATATATATATATATATATATATATATATATATATATATATATAAATATAGCTGCGAGCAGCGATGAAGGGCCAAAGCCGGCAGTACCGCCACCCCGGTGCCTTTAGGTAAACCGGGGTTGCGGTGCCACCGGCTTGGGCCCGTAATCGCTGCTCGCAGCTATATTTATATATATATATATATATATATATTTATTAAGGCCCAAGCCCTGAAAGGGCGAAGGCCCTATTGTTTTCGGTAGGATTATTGTTTATTATTATTATTTTTTTCTACTTCTCTGGCACTTTTGGGGCCCTTAACGTGCTCGAAAACTCTTGAAACTTTGCACACTGGTCAGAACCCGCGGCCATCAGGGCCGGGCTGAAGCTGGTACCCGGGGCGTGGCAGGGGGGCTCAATAGCGCCCCCTAGAACACAATCTGAAATCTTGGACACATACAAGAACGTATTAGTATGAAACTCGGTACACATATAGATCTCATCAGGCCGAACAACTTCCGCACTCTATGTTATTATCTCCGCCCAACAGGAAGTCAGCTATTATGGGTTGTTTGAAAAACGTACGCTCTGGAATTTGAAATACTTCTCCTAGAGAATTCATCCAATCCCCTCGAAACTCGGAGTGCATGAAGTCAAGACATTGAGGATGCTAAATTGCGGACGGATTTTTGATATCTCGAACGGTTTGGCCGTGGCGATGAAACGAATTTATAGCGAGAAAAGATAAACAGGAAGTGTGTTATAACTTCTGCATACATGAACTGATCTTGATGAAACTTCCGCAGTGTGTTCGTTGTAAGAGGCCGATCACATGGATGTGACTATTGTGAGTCAAAGTTATAGCGCCACCAACTGGCAGCAGGAAGTGTGTCACTTTCAAAATGCTTTGAAATCACCCTCTTATTTTTACTCGATTTGCTTTAAACTTTATGTGTATAATGTAGACACACGGCAGATGTAGACCTGTGAAAGGTTTATTGATATCTTAAATACTGTTGCCGTGGCAACGCATCAAACTTTAATATTCTTTTCAGATGCTTTTGAGACTCTTAACATACTTGAAATTGGATGAAACTCGACAGACACATCACATTTATTAGCCAGTAGACATGTGCAAAGTTTCAGAAACGGGCGTGGTGAGGGGCTCAGTAGCGCCACTTTTAGTCAAAAATGGGGGCTTAGTTTTCAGTAGAGTCACAAAAATCGTTATGTATATTGTTCTCATCAAGCCGGACAACTTTCTAATTTATAGTCATAAGCTGTGACCAACAGGAAGTGAGATATTTTGGTTTGAATGTGATTTTTTGGAGAATTCTCTCCCTCTCCCTCTCTCTCTCTGCCTCTGCGTCTCTGTGTGTGTGAGGGGTGGGGGGATTTGTCTTTTGAGTGAGATTTGTTTAAAATTCCTGTTTTTCAAGGTTTCAGGGGCTTTTGGGGCCTTTAACGTGCTCGAAAACTCTTGAAACTTTGCACACAGGTCAGAACCTGCGGCCATCAGGGCCGGGCTGAAGCTGGTACCCGGGCGTGGCAGGGGGGCTCAACAGCGCCCCCTGGAACGGGATCCGAACACTTGTCCA
Organism: Scardinius erythrophthalmus; assembly: GCF_964197995.2. Lineage (NCBI taxonomy): Eukaryota > Metazoa > Chordata > Actinopteri > Cypriniformes > Leuciscidae > Scardinius > Scardinius erythrophthalmus. The sequence continues at coordinate 925,260 of NW_028296545.1, forward strand.
TAAATCAAACACACTTGCATGTAATGATATGAAACTCGGTACACATATAGATCTCATCGGGCCGAACAACTTTCGTGCTCTAAGTTTTACGCCAGCCCAACAGGAAGTCGGCAATTATGGGTTGTTTGGAGAACGCTTGCTGTGGATTTTGAAACACTTCTCCTAGAGAATTAATTAAATCGCCACCAAACTCGGTGTGCATGAAGTCAAGACACTGAGGATGCTAAATTGCGGATGGATTTTTGATATCTCAAACGGTTTGGCCGTGGCGAGGACACGAATTTATGGCGAGAAAAGAGAAACACGAAGTGTTATAACTTCTGCACACATTAACTAATCTTGATGAAACTTCAGCAGTGTGTTCGTGGTAAGAGGCCGATCAGATGGATGTGACTATTGTGAGTCAAAGTTATAGCGCCACCAACTGGCAGCAGGAAGTGTGTCACTTTCAAAATGTTTTTGACAAAAGTGGGGGGGTTAGTTTTACCCACAATTACAAAAATCAGTACGTATATTGGTCTCATCGAGCCGGACAACTTTCTAATTTAAAGTTATTAGCTCTGACCAACAGGAAGTCAGATATTTTGGTTTGAATGTGGATTTATTTGCAAATTCAGCCTCTGCATTTTTACCCACTCCTGCTAAGTGGTTTATTTTATTCACACCAAACTTTTTCAACATGATGAAAATACATTAAAGATGCTAAATTGTGAACGGATATTGAATATCTCAAACGGTTTTGATATGGCGAGGGATTAAAATAATGTCAAAAAAGGAATCAGAAAACATCTCATATCTTTAAAAAATGTAATTATACACCATTTATTTTTATATAAAATTATACAAATATCAGAACTAAAACGAAACAGAACTAGTTTTGGGTTTATTCAGTTTTTTTTCAATTCAAGAATTATGTGCAAGTTTAAAATCAGCCAGAATGCGCTATTTAGTAAAAAAAAAAAAGTCATACATAGGGCTATACTGCCCTCTTGTGTTCAAAATCAGGTAGGCCCATTGTATATTGTATTTATATATAAATATAATAGCGATGTGACTGAGAATTTTTTCCCACTGGTTAATCGATGTGTGACACCGCAGCGGGGGCTTTTAAATCGCTAACTTAAAGGGATACTCCACTTTAAATTGAAAATTCTGTCATCATATACTCACCCTCATGTTGTTTCAATCCTTTATTAATTTCTTTCTTCTGCTGAACAGAAAGGAAGATATTTAGAAGAATGTCAGTAACCAGACAGTTTCTGGTCTCATTGACTTCCATAGTATAATTTTTTTTCCTACTATGGAAGTCAATGGGATTAGAAACTGTCTGGTTACTGACATTCTCCTAAATATCTTCCTTTCTGTTCAGCAGAAGAAAGAAATTCATAAAGGATTAAAACAACATGAGGGTGAGAATATGATGACAGAATTTTCATTTTAAAGTGGAGTATCCCTTTAAAAGCGAAAGTGAAATACGGACGTCCAGTAGGAATGAACTAAAAAACATTCACTCTGTTCTGCTCGTTCCTCGCTGTAGACGCGTTATTGCCCATGCAGCCGTGAGCATTTTAGTTTCATTTAACAAATAGCGCCATTTTGGGGGTGGGATTGCTTGAATGTTTTTTTACAAAAGCACAATGTTATGTTTTATTGCGAGTGTACATAAATATAAGTAAACACATTGCAGTTTAAATGATGTCCTGTATGAACAAACCGACGGAGTAGCCTATGTTTTTATGTTTCCACTGTTCGATCGCGTCCACGCCTCACACACACACACTGTGCATTCCAGCATTGCAATCTTGACATCGCAGCCGGTTCATTACAGCCGTGATAAAATATAATAATAAATATAAATAGTCAACCTATTTGCAGCAAATGATAGTAGATTTTAGATCAATATATTTGTTTTCCTTACAATTTTAATTAACACTAACTTTATTCTCATCTGAGTTATAAATAATTTATTTCTGTATAAAATAATACTACCATTAAAAAATACATTTGATTGTCTTTTTTAATCAATGGAGAATGTGTGACTTAAAAATAAACAGATTAGTGCTCGGTTTGAGGACAAGAAATGAAAACCAATGCAATATGATGAATGTCCAAAAACGTTCGCTCTTCTCTGCCCGTTCCTCGCCTCGCCATATATATATATATATATATATATATTTATTTATTTATTTATTTTTTGTTACATATATTTAATGTTTAAATATATATATATATATTTTTTGTTACATTATATATATATATATATATAAATATAGCTGCGAGCAGCGATGGAGGGCCCAAGCCGGTGACACCGCCACCCCGGTGGCTTTAGTGTAACCCGTTCGGTTTATTATTATTATTATTAGGGGCCAAGCACCGAAGGTGCGGAGGCACCTATTGTTTTCGTTCGCGTTCTTATTATTATTATTAGGGGCCAAGCACCGAAGGTGCGTAGGCACCTATTGTTTTAGTTCCCGTTCTTATTATTATTATTATTAGGGGCCAAGCACCGAAGGTGCGGAGGCACCTATTGTTTCTGTTCGCGTTCTTATTAGGGGCCAAGCACCGAAGGTGCGTAGGCACCTATTGTTTTCGTTCCCGTTCTTATTATTATTATTATTATTAGGGGCCTAGCACCGAAGGTGCGTAGGCACCTATTGTATCTGTTCCCGTTCTTATTAGGGGCCAAGCACCGAAGGTGCGTAGGCACCTATTGTTTTCGTTCCCGTTCTTATTATTATTATTATTATTAGGGGCCAAGCACCGAAGGTGTGTAGGCACCTATTGTTTTCGTTCCCGTTCTTATTATTATTAGGGGCCAAGCACCGAAGGTGCGTAGGCACCTATTGTATCTGTTCCCGTTCTTATTATTAGGGGCCAAGCACCGAAGGTGCGGAGGCACCTATTGTTTCTGTTCGCGTTCTTATTATTATTAGGGGCCAAGCACCGAAGGTGCGTAGGCACCTATTGTTTTCGTTCCCGTTCTTATTATTATTATTATTAGGGGCCAAGCACCGAAGGTGCGGAGGCACCTATTGTATCTGTTCCGTTTCTTATTATTATTAGGGGCCAAGCACCGAAGGTGCGTAGGCACCTATTGTTTTCGTTCCCGTTCTTATTATTATTATTATTAGGGGCCAAGCACCGAAGGTGCGGAGGCACCTATTGTTTCTGTTCGCGTTCTTATTATTAGGGTCAAGCACCGAAGGTGCGGAGGCACCTATTGTATTTGTTCCGGTTCTTATTATTATTAGGGGCCAAGCACCGAAGGTGCGGAGGCACCTATTGTATTTGTTCCGGTTCTTATTATTAGGGGCCAAGCACCGAAGGTGCAGAGGCACCTATTGTATCTGTTCCTGTTCTTATTATTAGGGGCCAAGCACCGAAGGTGCGTAGGCACCTATTGTTTTCGTTCCCGTTCTTATTATTAGGGCCCAAGCCCTGAAAGGGCGAAGGCCCTATTGTTTTCGGTAGGATTATTATTATTAGGGCCCGAGCACCGATGGTGTGAGGACCCTCTTGGAATTGCTCTGTTTATTATTATTAGGGCCCGAGCACCGATGGTGTGAGGACCCTCTTGGAATTGCTCTGTTTATTAGGGCCCGAGCACCGATGGTGTGAGGACCCTCTTGGAATTGCTCTGTTTATTATTATTATTATTAGGGCCCGAGCACCGATGGTGTGAGGACCCTCTTGGAATTGCTCTGTTTATTATTATTATTATTATTATTATTATTCTTCTTCTCCGCATTGAATTGCATTTTTGAGGGCCTAAACATGCGCGAAAACTCACGAAACTTTGCACACGCGTCAGAACTGGCGAAAATTTACATCTGATATAGGTTTCAGAATTGGACGGGGCAAAACGGCTCGATAGCGCCACCTATAAAAGTTCAACGGAGTGCACCTCCCGCAACGTTCCACGTACGTGCACGAAATTCGGTACATACATGTAATGACCTAATACCTACAAAAAAGTCTCTTGGAGCATAGCCCTAAACCCAACAGGAAGTCAGCCATTTTGAACTTCCTCCCAGATTTTTGTGCAGTTTTTGACATTTTCAGGCCTCATACTTTAACGAACTCCTCCTACAGTTTTAATCTGATCATCTTCAAATTTGGTGAGTGTAATCTTAAGGTCTTTGCGACGTTAAATTGCGAAGATCTTGAGTTTTCGTCGAAGGGCGGGTCCTCGGCGGCCTGACAAATTTTGATGTTTCGCCATGAAACAGGAAGTTGCTGTAACTCAGGCATGGAATGTCCAATCTGCCCCAAACTTCATACGTTTGATAAGAGTTCTGTCCTGAACACATGACCATGCTCATATTCAGTTATAGTCATAGCGCCACCTGCTGGCAACAGAAAGTGACATGTTTAACACTGTTATGGACTCCTAATAACATATAAAAAAGTGCCAGCAAGTGCTAAACATAATAACAACATACTAGAAGCATGCTAAAACATGCTAGCAAACTCTTAGCTAAGTGCTAAAGCATGCTATTATTGCAATTAAATAGGAATTTGCTGTAACTCAGGCATGGAATGTCCAATCTGCCCCAAACTTCACACTTTTGATAAGCGTTCTGTCCTGAACATATCTACATGAGAATATTCAGTTATAGTAATAGCGCCACCTACTGGTAACAGGAAGTGTCATGTTTAACACGTTGATGCCATTCTAGCAACATGTTAAAAATGCCATTGACTTCTAAACATGCTAGAAACATGTTAAAACATACTAGCAATACTTAGCTAAGTGCTAAAGCATGCTAATTCAATGAAACAGGATGTTGTTGTTACTCAAGAAGGCAATGTCCAATCTGCGCCAAACTTCACACTTTTAATAAACGTTCTGTCCTGAACACATGACCATGCTCATATTCAGTTATAGTCATAGCGCCACCTGCTGGCAACAGGAAGTGACATGTTTAACACTGTTATGGACTCCTAATAACATATAAAAAAGTGCCAGCAAGTGCTAAACATGCTAACAACATACTAGAAGCATGCTAAAACATGCTAGCAAACTCTTAGCTAAGTGCTAAAGCATGCTATTATTGCAATTAAATAGGAATTTGCTGTAACTCAGGCATGGAATGTCCAATCTGCCCCAAACTTCACACTTTTGATAAGCGTTCTGTCCTGAACATATCTACATGAGAATATTCAGTTATAGTAATAGCGCCACCTACTGGTAACAGGAAGTGTCATGTTTAACACGTTGATGCCATTCTAGCAACATGTTAAAAATGCCATTGACTTCTAAACATGCTAGAAACATGTTAAAACATACTAGCAATACTTAGCTAAGTGCTAAAGCATGCTAATTCAATGAAACAGGATGTTGTTGTTACTCAAGAAGGCAATGTCCAATCTGCGCCAAACTTCACACTTTTAATAAACGTTCTGTCCTGAACACATGACCATGCTCATATTCAGTTATAGTCATAGCGCCACCTGCTGGCAACAGGAAGTGACATGTTTAACACTGTTATGGACTCCTAATAACATATAAAAAAGTGCCAGCAAGTGCTAAACATGCTAACAACATACTAGAAGCATGCTAAAACATGCTAGCAAACTCTTAGCTAAGTGCTAAAGCATGCTATTATTGCAATTAAATAGGAATTTGCTGTAACTCAGGCATGGAATGTCCAATCTGCCCCAAACTTCACACTTTTGATAAGCGTTCTGTCCTGAACATATCTACATGAGAATATTCAGTTATAGTAATAGCGCCACCTGCTGGCAACAGGAAGTGACGTTTAACACTGTTCTTGACTCCTAATAACATATAAAAAAATGCCAGTAGGTGCTAAACATCCTACCAACATACTATAGACATGCTAAAACATACTAGCAAACACTTAGCTAAGTGCTAAAGAATGATATTACTGCAATTAAATATGAATTTGCTGTAACTCAGGCATGGAATGTCCAATCTGCCCCAAACTTCACACTTTTGATAAGCGTTCTGTCCTGAACACATGACCATGCTTATATTCAGTTACAGTCATAGCGCCACCTGCTGGCAACAGGAAGTGACATGTTTAACACTGTTATGGACTCCTAATAACATATAAAAAAGTGCCAGCAAGTGTTAAACATGCTAACAACATACTAGAAACATGCTAAAACATGCTAGCAAACTCTTAGCCAAGTGCTAAAGCATGCTATTATTGCAATTAAATAGGAATTTGCTGTAACTCAGGCATGGAATGTCCAATCTGCCCCAAACTTCACACTTTTGATAAGAGTCATGGCCTGAACACATCTACATGAGAATGTTCAATTATAGTAATAGCGCCACCAACTGGCAACAGGAAGTGACATGTTTAACACGTTGATGCCGTTCTAGCAACATGTTAAAAATGCCATTGAGTTCTAAACATGCTAGAAACATGTTAAAACATGCTAACAATGCTTAGCTAAGTGCTAAAGCATGCTAATTCAATTAAACATGACTTTGTTGTTACTCAAGAAGGCAATGTCCAATTTGCACCAAACTTCACACGTTTGATAAGAGTTCTGTCCTGAACACACATCCAAGCTCATATTCAGTTATAGTCATAACGCCACCTACTGGCAACAGAAACTGACATGGTTAACACAGTAATGCAGTACTAACCACATAATTATTGTGTACTAAGCATGCTAGAAACACACTAAACATGCTAGCAACACTTAGCTGAGTCATGAAGCATGCTATTATCACCATTATACAAAACATTTTGTAACTGACTTTGACATACTCTTACTATATATACCTCCTTAAATGTACATTTCCCAACCATGCTCTGTCTTCCTAAAGCCACCGAGTGTTGATGGCACGGGTGCGAGGGCCCTTTCATCGCTGCTTGCAGCTTTAATTATTATTATTATTATTATTATTATTCTTCTTCTCCGCATTGAATTGCATTTTTGAGGGCCTAAACATGCGCGAAAACTCACGAAACTTTGCACACGCGTCAGAACTGGCGAAAATTTACATCTGATATAGGTTTCAGAATTGGACGGGGTAAAACGGCTCGATAGCGCCACCTATAAAAGTTCAACGGAGTGCGCCTCCCGCAACGTTCCACGTACGTGCACGAAATTCGGTACATACATGTAATGACCTAATACCTACAAAAAAGTCTCTTGGAGCATAGCCCTAAACCCAACAGGAAGTCAGCCATTTTGAACTTCCTCCCAGATTTTTGTGCAGTTTTTGACATTTTCAGGCCTCATACTTTAACGAACTCCTCCTACAGTTTTAATCTGATCATCTTCAAATTTGGTGAGTGTAATCTTAAGGCCTTTGCGACGTTAAATTGCGAAGATCTTGAGTTTTCGTCGAAGGGCGGGTCCTCGGCGGCCTGACAAATTTTGATGTTTCGCCATGAAACAGGAAGTTGCTGTAACTCAGGCATGGAATGTCCAATCTGCCCCAAACTTCATACGTTTGATAAGCGTTCTGTCCTGAACACATGACCATGCTCATATTCAGTTATAGTCATAGCGCCACCTGCTGGCAACAGGAAGTGACATGTTTAACACTGTTATGGACTCCTAATAACATATAAAAAAGTGCCAGCAAGTGCTAAACATGCTAACAACATACTAGAAGCATGCTAAAACATGCTAGCAAACTCTTAGCTAAGTGCTAAAGCATGCTATTATTGCAATTAAATAGGAATTTGCTGTAACTCAGGCATGGAATGTCCAATCTGCCCCAAACTTCACACTTTTGATAAGCGTTCTGTCCTGAACATATCTACATGAGAATATTCAGTTATAGTAATAGCGCCACCTACTGGTAACAGGAAGTGTCATGTTTAACACGTTGATGCCATTCTAGCAACATGTTAAAAATGCCATTGACTTCTAAACATGCTAGAAACATGTTAAAACATACTAGCAATACTTAGCTAAGTGCTAAAGCATGCTAATTCAATGAAACAGGATGTTGTTGTTACTCAAGAAGGCAATGTCCAATCTGCGCCAAACTTCACACTTTTAATAAACGTTCTGTCCTGAACACATGACCATGCTCATATTCAGTTATAGTCATAGCGCCACCTGCTGGCAACAGGAAGTGACATGTTTAACACTGTTATGGACTCCTAATAACATATAAAAAAGTGCCAGCAAGTGCTAAACATGCTAACAACATACTAGAAGCATGCTAAAACATGCTAGCAAACTCTTAGCTAAGTGCTAAAGCATGCTATTATTGCAATTAAATAGGAATTTGCTGTAACTCAGGCATGGAATGTCCAATCTGCCCCAAACTTCACACTTTTGATAAGCGTTCTGTCCTGAACATATCTACATGAGAATATTCAGTTATAGTAATAGCGCCACCTACTGGTAACAGGAAGTGTCATGTTTAACACGTTGATGCCATTCTAGCAACATGTTAAAAATGCCATTGACTTCTAAACATGCTAGAAACATGTTAAAACATACTAGCAATACTTAGCTAAGTGCTAAAGCATGCTAATTCAATGAAACAGGACTTTGTTGTTACTCAAGAAGGCAATGTACAATCTACCCCAAACGTCACACGTTTGATAAGAGTTATCTCTTGAACACATGTCCATGCTCATATTTAGTTATAGTCATAGCGCCACCTGCTGGCAACAGGAAGTGACGTTTAACACTGTTCTTGACTCCTAATAACATATAAAAAAATGCCAGTAGGTGCTAAACATCCTACCAACATACTATAGACATGCTAAAACATACTAGCAAACACTTAGCTAAGTGCTAAAGAATGATATTACTGCAATTAAATATGAATTTGCTGTAACTCAGGCATGGAATGTCCAATCTGCCCCAAACTTCACACTTTTGATAAGCGTTCTGTCCTGAACACATGACCATGCTTATATTCAGTTACAGTCATAGCGCCACCTGCTGGCAACAGGAAGTGACATGTTTAACACTGTTATGGACTCCTAATAACATATAAAAAAGTGCCAGCAAGTGTTAAACATGCTAACAACATACTAGAAACATGCTAAAACATGCTAGCAAACTCTTAGCCAAGTGCTAAAGCATGCTATTATTGCAATTAAATAGGAATTTGCTGTAACTCAGGCATGGAATGTCCAATCTGCCCCAAACTTCACACTTTTGATAAGAGTCATGGCCTGAACACATCTACATGAGAATGTTCAATTATAGTAATAGCGCCACCAACTGGCAACAGGAAGTGACATGTTTAACACGTTGATGCCGTTCTAGCAACATGTTAAAAATGCCATTGAGTTCTAAACATGCTAGAAACATGTTAAAACATGCTAACAATGCTTAGCTAAGTGCTAAAGCATGCTAATTCAATGAAACATGACTTTGTTGTTACTCAAGAAGGCAATGTCCAATTTGCACCAAACTTCACACGTTTGATAAGAGTTCTGTCCTGAACACACATCCAAGCTCATATTCAGTTATAGTCATAACGCCACCTACTGGCAACAGAAACTGACATGGTTAACACAGTAATGCAGTACTAACCACATAATTATTGTGTACTAAGCATGCTAGAAACACACTAAACATGCTAGCAACACTTAGCTGAGTCATGAAGCATGCTATTATCACCATTATACAAAACATTTTGTAACTGACTTTGACATACTCTTACTATATATACCTCCTTAAATGTACATTTCCCAACCATGCTCTGTCTTCCTAAAGCCACCGAGTGTTGATGGCACGGGTGCGAGGGCCCTTTCATCGCTGCTTGCAGCTTTAATTATTATTATTATTATTCTTCTTCTTCTCCGCATTGAATTGCATTTTTGAGGGCCTAAACATGCGCGAAAACTCACGAAACTTTGCACACGCGTCAGAACTGGCGAAAATTTACATCTGATATAGGTTTCAGAATTGGACGGGGCAAAACGGCTCGATAGCGCCACCTATAAAAGTTCAACGGAGTACGCCTCCCGCAACGTTCCACGTAAGTGCACGAAATTCGGTACATACATGTAATGACCTAATACCTACAAAAAAGTCTCTTGGAGCATAGCCCTAAACCCAACAGGAAGTCAGCCATTTTGAACTTCCTGCCAGATTTTTGTGCAGTTTTTGACATTTTCAGGCCTCATACTTTAACGAACTCCTCCTACAGTTTTAATCTGATCATCTTCAGATTTGGTGAGTGGAATCTTAAGGCCTTTGCGACGTTAAATTGCGAAGATCTTGAGTTTTCGTCGAAGGGCGGGTCCTCGGCGGCCTGACAAATTTTGATGTTTCGCCATGAAACAGGAAGTTGCTGTAACTCAGGCATGGAATGTCCAATCTGCCCCAAACTTCATACGTTTGATAAGAGTTCTGTCCTGAACACATGACCATGCTCATATTCAGTTATAGTCATAGCGCCACCTGCTGGCAACAGGAAGTGACATGTTTAACACTGTTATGGACTCCTAATAACATATAAAAAAGTGCCAGCAAGTGCTAAACATGCTAACAACATACTAGAAGCATGCTAAAACATGCTAGCAAACTCTTAGCTAAGTGCTAAAGCATGCTATTATTGCAATTAAATAGGAATTTGCTGTAACTCAGGCATGGAATGTCCAATCTGCCCCAAACTTCACACTTTTGATAAGCGTTCTGTCCTGAACATATCTACATGAGAATATTCAGTTATAGTAATAGCGCCACCTACTGGTAACAGGAAGTGTCATGTTTAACACGTTGATGCCATTCTAGCAACATGTTAAAAATGCCATTGACTTCTAAACATGCTAGAAACATGTTAAAACATACTAGCAATACTTAGCTAAGTGCTAAAGCATGCTAATTCAATGAAACAGGATGTTGTTGTTACTCAAGAAGGCAATGTCCAATCTGCGCCAAACTTCACACTTTTAATAAACGTTCTGTCCTGAACACATGACCATGCTCATATTCAGTTATAGTCATAGCGCCACCTGCTGGCAACAGGAAGTGACATGTTTAACACTGTTATGGACTCCTAATAACATATAAAAAAGTGCCAGCAAGTGCTAAACATGCTAACAACATACTAGAAGCATGCTAAAACATGCTAGCAAACTCTTAGCTAAGTGCTAAAGCATGCTATTATTGCAATTAAATAGGAATTTGCTGTAACTCAGGCATGGAATGTCCAATCTGCCCCAAACTTCACACTTTTGATAAGCGTTCTGTCCTGAACATATCTACATGAGAATATTCAGTTATAGTAATAGCGCCACCTACTGGTAACAGGAAGTGTCATGTTTAACACGTTGATGCCATTCTAGCAACATGTTAAAAATGCCATTGACTTCTAAACATGCTAGAAACATGTTAAAACATACTAGCAATACTTAGCTAAGTGCTAAAGCATGCTAATTCAATGAAACAGGATGTTGTTGTTACTCAAGAAGGCAATGTCCAATCTGCGCCAAACTTCACACTTTTAATAAACGTTCTGTCCTGAACACATGACCATGCTCATATTCAGTTATAGTCATAGCGCCACCTGCTGGCAACAGGAAGTGACATGTTTAACACTGTTATGGACTCCTAATAACATATAAAAAAGTGCCAGCAAGTGCTAAACATGCTAACAACATACTAGAAGCATGCTAAAACATGCTAGCAAACTCTTAGCTAAGTGCTAAAGCATGCTATTATTGCAATTAAATAGGAATTTGCTGTAACTTAGGCATGGAATGTCCAATCTGCCCCAAACTTCACACTTTTGATAAGCGTTCTGTCCTGAACATATCTACATGAGAATATTCAGTTATAGTAATAGCGCCACCTACTGGTAACAGGAAGTGTCATGTTTAACACGTTGATGCCATTCTAGCAACATGTTAAAAATGCCATTGACTTCTAAACATGCTAGAAACATGTTAAAACATACTAGCAATACTTAGCTAAGTGCTAAAGCATGCTAATTCAATGAAACAGGACTTTGTTGTTACTCAAGAAGGCAATGTACAATCTACCCCAAACGTCACACGTTTGATAAGAGTTATCTCTTGAACACATGTCCATGCTCATATTTAGTTATAGTCATAGCGCCACCTGCTGGCAACAGGAAGTGACGTTTAACACTGTTCTTGACTCCTAATAACATATAAAAAAATGCCAGTAGGCGCTAAACATCCTACCAACATACTATAGACATGCTAAAACATACTAGCAAACACTTAGCTAAGTGCTAAAGAATGATATTACTGCAATTAAATATGAATTTGCTGTAACTCAGGCATGGAATGTCCAATCTGCCCCAAACTTCACACTTTTGATAAGCGTTCTTTCCTGAACACATGACCATGCTTATATTCAGTTACAGTCATAGCGCCACCTGCTGGCAACAGGAAGTGACATGTTTAACACTGTTATGGACTCCTAATAACATATAAAAAAGTGCCAGCAAGTGTTAAACATGCTAACAATATACTAGAAACATGCTAAAACATGCTAGCAAACTCTTAGCCAAGTGCTAAAGCATGCTATTATTGCAATTAAATAGGAATTTGCTGTAACTCAGGCATGGAATGTCCAATCTGCCCCAAACTTCACACTTTTGATAAGAGTCATGGCCTGAACACATCTACATGAGAATGTTCAATTATAGTAATAGCGCCACCAACTGGCAACAGGAAGTGACATGTTTAACACGTTGATGCCGTTCTAGCAACATGTTAAAAATGCCATTGAGTTCTAAACATGCTAGAAACATGTTAAAACATGCTAACAATGCTTAGCTAAGTGCTAAAGCATGCTAATTCAATGAAACATGACTTTGTTGTTACTCAAGAAGGCAATGTCCAATTTGCACCAAACTTCACACGTTTGATAAGAGTTCTGTCCTGAACACACATCCAAGCTCATATTCAGTTATAGTCATAACGCCACCTACTGGCAACAGAAACTGACATGGTTAACACAGTAATGCAGTACTAACCACATAATTATTGTGTACTAAGCATGCTAGAAACACACTAAACATGCTAGCAACACTTAGCTGAGTCATGAAGCATGCTATTATCACCATTATACAAAACATTTTGTAACTGACTTTGACATACTCTTACTATATATACCTCCTTAAATGTACATTTCCCAACCATGCTCTGTCTTCCTAAAGCCACCGAGTGTTGATGGCACGGGTGCGAGGGCCCTTTCATCGCTGCTTGCAGCTTTAATTATTATTATTATTATTATTTTGTCAACCTTTCGGCCACTTTTGGGGCCCTTAACATGCTCGAAAACTCTTGAAACTTTGCACACAGGTCAGAACCCGCGGCCATCAGGGCCGGGCTGAGGCTGGTACCCGGGCGTGGCAGGGGGGCTCAACAGCGCCCCCTGGAACGGGATCCGAACACGTGTCCATAAATCAAACACGCTTGCATGTAATAATATGAAACTCGGTACACATATAGATCTCATCGGGCCGAACAACTTTCGTGCTCTAAGTTTTACGCCAGCCCAACAGGAAGTCGGCTATTTAGGGTTGTTTGGAAACGCATGCTGTGGAATTTAATGTACTCCTCCTAGGAAATTCATCGATTCGCCTCCAAACTCGGTGTGCATGAAGTCAAGACATTGAGGATGCTAAATTGCGGACGGATTTTTGATATCTCGAACGGTTTGGCCGTGGCGAGGAAACGAATTTATGGCGAAAAAATGAAACAGGAAGTGTGTTATAACTTCTGCATACATTAACTGATCTTGATGAAACTTCAGCAGTGTGTTCGTTGTAAGAGGCCGATCGCACAGATGTGACTATTGTGAGTCAAAGTTATAGCGCCACCAACAGGCAGCAGGAAGTACATCACTATTAAAATGCTTTGAAATCACTGTCTTATTTTTACCAGATTTGCTTCAAACTTTATGTGTACAATGTAGACACACGGCAGATGTAAACCTGTGAAAGGATTATTGATATCTTAGATACTGTTGCCGTGGCAACGCATCAAACTTTAATATTCTTATTTTATGCTTTTGAGACTCTTAACATACTTGAAATTGCATGAAACTCGACAGACACATCACATTTATTATCCAGTAGACATGTGCAAAGTTTCAGAAACGGGCGTGGTGAGGGGCTCAGTAGCGCCACCTTTAGTCATAAGTGGGGGGGTTAGTTTTATCAACAGCAACAAAACTTGGTATGTGTATTGTTCTCATCAAGACGGACAACTTTCTAATTTACATGAACCATCTCCGACCAACAGGAAGAGAGATATTTTGGTTTGAATGTGGATTTTCTGAAGAATTTTCTCTCCCTCTCTCTGTGTCTGTGTGTGTGTGAGGGGAGGGGGGATTTGACTATTGCTTTTATATTGTTAATCAAGGTTTCAGGGGCTTTTGGGGTCCTTAACGTGCTCAAAAACTCTTGAAACTTTGCACACAGGTCAGAACCCACGGCCATCAGGGCCGGGCTGAAGCTGGTACCCGGGCGTGGCTGGGGGGCTCAACAGCGCCCCCTTGAACGGGGTTCTAAAACTTGATCCATATATCAAACACGCTCACATGAATTAATATGAAACTCGGTACACATATAGATCTCATCGGGCCGAACAACTTTACCCCGGTCAAGTTTTACGCCAGCCCAACAGGAAGTCGGCTATTATGGGTTGTTTGGAAAACGCTTGCTGTGGAATGTGAAATACTCCTCCTAGAAAATTCACCGTGTCCCCTTCAAACTCGGTGTGCATGTAGTCAAGACTTTGAGGATGCTAAATTGCGGACGGATTTTTGATATCTCGAACGGTTTGGCTGTGGCGAGGAATCGAATTTATGGCGAGAAAAGAGAAACACGGAAGTGGAATAACTTCTGCATACATTAACTGATCTTGATGAAACTTCAGCAGTGTGTTCGTGGTAAGAGGCCGATCAGATGGATGTAGCTATTGTGAGTCAAAGTTATAGCGCCACCAACTGGCAGCAGGAAGTGTGTCACTTTCAACATGCTTTTGACAAAAGTGGGGGGGTTAGTTTTAACTACAGTAAAGAAAAAACAGTTTGTATATTGTTCTCATCAAGCCGGACAACTTTCTAATTTACATTCAATAGCTCTGGCCATCAGGAAGTCAGATATTTTGGTCTGAATGTGAATTTTTTTGCAAAATCAGCCTCTGAATTTTTAGCCACTCCTCTTAAACTATTTATTTTATTCGTACCAAACTTTTTCAACATGATGAAACTACATTAAATATGCTAAATTGTGAATGGATAATAAATATCTCAAACGGTTTTGCTATGGCGAGGGATTAAAGTAATGTCCAAAAAGGAAACACTAAAAATCTTCTAAAAATGTAATTATATACCATTTATTTCTATATAAAAGAATACAAATATCACAACTAAACCCATTTTATTCTGTTTTTGCAATTCAAGAAGAATGAAAAAGTTAAAACAGGCTATTTAGTGCTATTTGGTTCAACAAAAAAGCAAACATAGGGCTATACTGCCCTCTTGTGTCCAAAAGGACATCAAAATAGTATATAAAACTTTTTACCAGGTAGGCCAATATTGTATTTAAATATACATTTATTACGTATGTGTCTGAGGATATTTTCCCACCGGTTAATCGACGTGTGACACGAGTGGGTGCTTTTAAATCGCTAATATAATAGTGTAAGAAAAATAATGATAATGTTGCACACACAAATCACACACATGTGGGAAAGAATGATGCTTTTAAACAACACTAAACCGCCATTAGGTGTCGCCAGGCATCCATCTTAATAAGCGAGTCATTGATTCATTCGTTCAAATGATTTGTTCGAATGAGTCGATCAAGATTAAGACAGATGTTTATGGATTGATCATTCAATCTTTGAGTCAACCGATTCGTTAAAAATGCTGAATCGTTCAGTTATGAGAAAACACGTGATGCGTGATGGTTCTGCCGTGATCTTTGTTTAACTATTTTCGCTGCTGAAACAGAAAAACAGTCAACATTGCATCTAAAATGTAAGTGACTTAATTGTAACTGTTTATTAACCTGTTGTATGAAATCTAGGGGTGGGAGAAAAAATTTATTCTTAGATGCATCGCGATGCGGACGTGGACGATTCTGAATCGATTCACAAATGTCAAAAAATCGATTCTCTAAAAAAATATTTTTCTAATAACGTAATATTGACGGAAGGCAAAAGGCGGAACTCTAAGCGGACGTGCGTGCAGTCTGTGGCACGCACATAACAGAGAAGTTTCTTCTGCTCACCAAGGCTGCATTTATTTGATTAAAAATACAAACAAAAACAGTAATATTGTAAAATATTATTCCAATTTAAAACAGCTGCTTTCTATTTTAATATATTTTAAACTATTATTTATTCCTGTGATCAAAGCTGAGTTTTCAGCATCATTACTCCAGTCGTCACTGTCACATGATCCTTCAGAAATTATTCTAATATGATGATTGATACTCAAGAAACATTCATTATTATTTTAAATGTCGAAAACAGTTGTGTACAGTCTTTGATGAATAGAAAGTTCAAAAGAACAGCATTTATCTGAAATCTAAAGCTTTTGTAACGTTAAACACTACCGCTCAAAAGTTTTGGGTTAGTAATAATTAAAATTTAATTTTTTGGGGAAATAAATAAAATAAATCAGTACTTTTATTTATGAAGGATGAGTTAAACTGATCAACAGTTACAGTAAAGACATTTATAATGTTAAAAATATATATATTTGAAATATATGCTGTTCTTTTGAACTTTACATTCATCAAAGCATTTTGAAAAAAAAAATCTGTACACAACTGTTTTCAACATTGAAAATAATAATGAATATTTATTGAGCATCAATCATCATATTAGTATGATTTCTGAAGGATCATGTGACACTGAAGACTGGAGTAATGATGCTGAAAACTCAACTTTGATCACAGAAATGAATTACTATGTAAAATATTTAAAAATTGAAAACAGCTGTTTTAAATTGGAATAATATTTCACAATATTACTGTTTTTGTTTTACGTAGCGCTTGCAAAAACAGTCGTATGGCTGTATCTCCGCAACGGTTTATAGGATTAAGACCAAACTTGGGACATGTCATCCCAAGCACAACTGGTCGACTTATTTTCAGGAGACTCATATCAATTGACTCTTGAATCCTTGCCGAGTCCAACGATACCAAACATGCTAGGTTTCGCCTTACGGTCTGTGTAGCGTTGTGATTTAGCACTTAAAAAACATTAGGCTATATCTTCGAAACCGTTTGTCCGATCGAGACGAAACCACCGTCAGAAGTTTGGAATCATAGCTTGTTAACTAAATATTAATACCCAAATGCGAAAATATTGATAGTAAGGGGTAGTAAAATCCAATCAAAGTCATGTGTCAGTCATTTTTTATGTGTTTTTTCATATAAATGTCTATAACTCCGAAGCGAATTGAGATATTTTCAACAAAATCGACACACATATGTACGGGCTCACTCTGAGGACACATAAAAAAAATTGTGGGACTGAGCCTCTTGGTGGCGCTATAATAGAACAAAACATGAAATTCCCATTGACTTCAATACAGTTTTGTGAAATAAAATGCTATACTTAACAAATGCATTGATGTTATATTACGAAACTCAGAATGTGCCATCAACACCATCCCCTGAAGGTACTCAAAATATTTAGAAACAGCGCCACCTAGTAGTCAAAAGTTCAACAAAATTTCCAAAAAGGCTAATAACTTTTGAATAAATCTGGCTATTGAAATGCCACTGGTCTCAATAGATTCCTTGGGTCAAGCCGAGAACATGGATACCAAGTTTTCCTTTTTTGGCCGAACTTCCTGTCCGCCATCTTGATTTTCAGTCAAAACCTACTTTTTCAAACTCCTCCTAGACCGTTTGTCCGATTTTCACCAAAATCGAATCGTATCATCTCCAGACCGTGCTGACTAAAAGTTATGGATTTCGTGACGATAGACGAAACCGTTTTCGTATAGCATAGCAGCAAAGTTGAGGCATGATGCTAAAAGCACTATTCAGGCTTTATCTTTGCAATGCCTTGACATATTGACACCAAACTTTGTATGTGTCATTGTCACTTCACTCTGACCACATCACATCAGTTTTTTAACTGCGCCACCTATTGGTCGAAAGTGATAATCCATCAAATCATATTTTTAATTATTGTTTGTATGATTTTAAAGGCATTTTGCCTAAAATCCTCTTTAATGTCTTTAATTGCTCATTGTCGCAGTTGGTCTGACACTTTCAACAATGTTGGCATGTCTTGTCATCTGATTGTGCTTGGCCCCGGTAATTGCTGCTTGCAGCTATATTTAGGGGCCAAGCACCGAAGGTGCGTAGGCACCTATTGTTTTCGTTCCCGTTCTTATTATTATTATTCTTCCTTCTTCCGACTGGGAGTCT
The DNA here is from genome assembly GCF_964197995.2 of Scardinius erythrophthalmus. NCBI lineage: Eukaryota > Metazoa > Chordata > Actinopteri > Cypriniformes > Leuciscidae > Scardinius > Scardinius erythrophthalmus. The sequence continues at coordinate 943,609 of NW_028296545.1, forward strand.
ATGGCAGCCCATAGAACCGATTGCGGGAAAGTTGTTTTGGTTTGACATTCTGATAGAGGACAGTCCCAACATTAAATACACCAATTTTTGTGTTTCTAAGTCATTCCCTCTAGCGCCACCACCTGTCCAAAGTTTCACTTTTATTTTGCTAATAACTTTTGAACCGTAAGGCCAATCAACAAAATTCTTTTTTCCTCTTATTTCTGAGCTCATGCTGATTCGATTGCACCCTATGACGTCATTTTCCGTCATATAAGTATGGCCGCCATCTTGAATTTTCAAAAAAAGCTACTTTTACGAACTCGTCCTAGACGGTTTGTCCGATTTGCATGAAAATTGAACCAGATCATCTTCAGGTAGTGCTGACAAAAAATTATGGAATTCAAATTGATTTGTCAAACCGTTTTCGATAAACGCACGAATACATTTTACGTAGCGCTAGCAAAAACAGTCGTAAGGCCGTATCTCCGCAACGGTTTATCGTATTCAGACCAAACTTGGTACTTGTACTCACAAGCATGACCTGAGGCTACATGCTGTGTTTCGGCGCAGCGCCACCTACTGGTCCGGAGATATGAAAAATGGCTATTTTTGCTTATAACTTCTGAACAGTTTGTCCAAAAATCATAAAATTGGTCTCGTTAGATTCAGGGCGACATGCCGAGTCGACTGATATCCAATTTTACCATATCGGCCATTTTGACTGTCGGCCATTTTGAATTATGTGCTAAAATGCTGTATTTTATGAACGCATGAACGGATTGTTACGAAACTTGGCATGGGTCATCAGCACGATGTCCTGAAGGAGTGTGAGAAGTTTCGAAACAGCGCCACCTAGTGGTGAATTTTTTTTTTCAAATGCTTATAACTTTGGGAGCGGTCGACTTATTTTCACGAGACTCATCTAATTAGACTCCTGAAACCTTTCCGAGTCCTACGATACCAAATATGCTAGGTTTCGCCTTACGGTTTGTGTAGCGTTGTGATTTAGCGCTTAAAAAACATTTGGCTATATCTTCGAAACCGTTTGTCCGATCGAGACGAAACCACCGTCAGAAGTTTGGAAACATAGGTTGTTAGCACAACGCCAATGCCCAAAAGCAAAAATATTGATGTTTAGGGGTAGTAAATTCCAATCAAAGTCATGTGTCAGTCATTTTTTACGTGTTTTTTCATATAAATGTCTATAACTCCGAAGCGAATTGAGATATTTTCACCAAAACTGACACACATATGTATGGGCTCACTATGAGCACACGTAAAAAAAATTGTGGGACTGAGCCTCTTGGTGGCGCTATAATAGAACAAAACATGAAATTCCCATTGACTTCAATACAGTTTTGTGAGATAAAATGCTATTTTCATTCAAAATCTCCTTTTTTGAACTCCTCCCACACCGTTTGTCCGATTTTCACCAAAATCGAATCGTATCATCCCCAGACTGTGCCGACTAAAAGTTATGGATTTCGTGTCAATTGACGAAACCGTTTTCGTATAGCGCAGCAGCAAATTTGAGGCATGATGCTAATAGCACTATTCAGGCTTTATCTCTGCAATGCCTTGACATATTGACACCAAACTTTGTATGTGTCATTGTCTCCTCACTCTGACCACATCACATCAGTTTTGTAACTGTGCCACCTATTTGTCGAAAGTGATAATCCATTAAATCATATTTTTAATTACTGTTTCTATGATTTTTCAGCCATTTCGTCTAAAATCCTCTTTAAATGTCTTTAATTGCTCATTGTTGCAGTTGGTCTGACACTTTCAGACATGTCGAAATGTCTTGTCGTCTTATTCTGCTTGGCCCCGGTAATTGCTGCTTGCAGCTATATTTAGGGGCCAAGCACCGAAGGTGCGGAGGCACCTATTGTTTCTGTTCGCGTTCTTATTATTAGGGGCCAAGCACCGAAGGTGCGGAGGCACCTATTGTTTCTGTTCGCGTTCTTATTAGGGGCCAAGCACCGAAGGTGCGGAGGCACCTATTGTATCTGTTCGCGTTCTTATTAGGGGCCAAGCACCGAAGGTGCGGAGGCACCTATTGTTTTCGTTCCCGTTCTTATTATTATTAGGGGCCAAGCACCGAAGGTGCGTAGGCACCTATTGTATCTGTTCCCGTTCTTATTATTATTATTCTTCCTTCTTCCAACTGGGAGTCTATGGCAGCCCATAGAACCGAATGCGGGAAAGTTGTTTTGGTTTGACATTCTGATAGAGGACAGTCCCAACATTAAATACACCAATTTTGGTGTGTCTAAGTCATTCCCTCTAGCGCCACCACCTGTCCAAAGTTTCACTTTTATTTTGCTAATAACTTTTGAACCGTAAGGCCAATCAACAAAATTATTTTTCTCTCTGATTCCTGAGCTCATGCCAATTCGATTGCACCCTATGACATCATTTCTGTCATAACAATATGGCCGCCATTTTGAATTTATCTAAAAAGCTACTTTTTCGAACTCGTCCTAGACGGTTTGTCCGATTTGCACGAAAATTGAACCAGATCATCTACAGACCATGCTGACAAAAAGTTATGGAATTCAAGTTGATTCGCTTAACAGTTTTCGATAAACCCACGAATACATTTTACGTAGCGCTTGCGAAAACAGATGTAAGGCCGTATCTCCGCAACGCTTTATCGGATTCAGACCAAACTTGGTACATGTCATCACAAGCATGACCTGAGGCTACATGCTGTGTTTCGGCGCAGCGCCACCTACTGGTCCGGAGATATGAAAAATGGCTATTTTTGCTTATAACTTCTGAACAGTTTGTCCAAAAATCATAAAATTGGTCTCGTTAGATTCAGGGTAACATGCCGAGTCGACTGATATCCAATATTACCATATCGGCCATTTTGACTGTCGGCCATTTTGAATTTTGTGCTAAAATGCTGTATTTTAAGAACGCATGAACAGATTGTTACAAAACGTGGTATGGGTCATCAGCACAATGCCCTGAATGAGCCTGAGAAGTTTCGAAACAGCGCCACCTAGTGGTGAATTTTTTTTTTCAAATGCTTATAACTTTGGGTGTGGTCGACTTATTTTCACGAAACTCATCTTTTTAGACTCCTGAATCATTGCCGAGTCCTATGATACCAAACATGCTAGGTTTCGCCTTACGGTTTGTGTAGCGTTGTGATTTAGCGCTTAAAAAACATTTGGCTATATCTTTGAAACCGCTAGTCCGATCGAGATGAAACCACCGTCAGAAGTTTGGAAACATAGGTCGATAGCTATACGCCAATGCCCAAATGCGAAAATATTGATGTTTAGGGGTAGTAAATTCCAAACAAAGTCATGTGTCAGTCATTTTTTACATGTTTTTTCATATAAATTTCTATAACTCCGAAGCGAATTGAGATATTTTCACCAAAATCGACACACATATGTATGAGCTCACTCTGAGGACATGTAAAAAAGATGGTGGGACTCAGCCTCTTGGTGGCGCTATAATAGAACAAAACATGAAATTCCCATTGACTTCAATGCAGTTTTGTGAAATAAAATGCTATACTAAACAAATGCATTGGTGTAATATTACGAAACTCAAAATGTGCCATCAGCACCATCCCCTGAAGGTACCCAAAATATTTCGAGACAGTGCCACCTAGTGGTCAAAAGTTATAACAAAATTTACAAAACTGCTAATAACTTTTGAATAAGTTGGCCTATTGTAATGCAACTGGTCTTAATAGATTCCTTGGGTCAAGACGAGAACATAGATACCAAGGTTTCCTTATTTGGCCTAGCTTCCTGTCCGCCATCTTGATTTTCAGTCAAAACCTACTTTTTCGAACTCCTCCTAGACCGTTTGTCCGATTTTCACCAAAATCGAATCGTATCATCTCCAGACTGTGCTGACTAAAAGTTATGGATTTCGTGTCTATAGACGAAACCGTTTTCGTATAGCGTAGCAGCAAAGTTGAGGCATGATGCTAAAAGCACTATTCAGGCTTTATCTCTGCAATGCCTTGACATATTGACACCAAACTTTGTATGTGTCATTGTCACTTCACTCTGACCACATCACATCAGTTTTGTAACTGCGCCACAGATTGGTCGAAAGTGATAATCCATTAAATCATATTTCGAATGACTTTTTATATGATTTTTCAGCCATTTCGCCTAAAATCCTCTTTAAATGTATTTAATTGCTCATTGTTGCAGTTGGTCTGACACCTTCAGCCATGTTGGCATATCCTGTCGTCTGCTTGCGCTTGGCCCCGATAATTGCTGCTTGCAGCTATATTTAGGGGCCAAGCACCGAAGGTGCGGAGGCACCTATTGTATCTGTTCCCGTTCTTATTATTATTCTTCTTTTTCTTCCGACTTGGCGTCTATGGCAGCCCATAGAGCCGATTGCGGGAAAGTTGTTTTGATTTGACATTCTGATAGAGGACAGTGCCAACATTAAATACACCAATTTTGGTGTTTCTAAGTCATTCCCTCTAGCGCCACCACCTGTCCAAAATTTCACTTTCATTTTGCTAATAACTTTTGAACCGTAAGGCCAATCAGTAAAATCCTTTTTTACTCTTATTCCTGAGCTCATGACGATTCGATTGCACCCTATGAAGTCATTTTCCGTCATAAAAATATGGCTGCCATTTTGAAGTTTTCGAAAAACCTACTTTTTCGAACTCGTCCTAGGCGGTTTGTCCGATTTGCATGAAAATTGAACCAGATCATCTTCAGGCCGTGCTGACCAAAAGTTATGGAATTCAAGTTGATTCGCTTAACCATTTTCAATAAACGCACAAACAAATTTTACGTAGCGCTAGGAAAAACAGTTGTAAGGCTGTATCTCCGCAACGGTTTATCGTATTCAGACCAAGCTTGGTACATGTACTCACAAGCATGACCTGAGGCTACATGCTGCGTTTCGGCGCAGCGCCACCTACTGGTCCGGAGATATGAAAAATGGCTATTTTTGCTTATAACTTCTGAACAGTTTGTCCAAAAATCATAAAATTGGTCTTGATAGATTCAGGACGACATGCCGAGTCGACTGATATCCAATTTTGCCATATCGGCCATTTTGACTGTCGGCCATTTTGAATTTTGTGCTAAAATGCTGTATTTTAACAACGCATGAACGGATTGTTACGAAACTTGGTATGGGTCATCAACACGATGTCCTGAAGGAGTGTGAGAAGTTTCGTAACAGCGCCACCTAGTGGTGAATTTTTTTTTTCAAATGCTTATAACTTTGGGTGTGATCGACTTATTTTCACGAAACTCATCTCATTGGACTCCTGAATCGTTGCCGAGTCCAACGATACCAAACATGTTAGGTTTCGCCTAACGGTTTGTGTAGCGTTGTGATTTAGCGCTTAAAAAACATTAGGCTATATCTTCGAAACCGCTTGTCCGATCGAGACGAAACCACCGTCAGAAGTTTGGAAACATAGGTCGATAGCTATACAACAATGCCCAAATGCGAAAATATTGATGTTTAGGGGTAGTAATATTCAATCAAAGTCATGTGTCAGTCATTTTTTACGTGTTTTTTCATATAAATGTCTATAACTCCGAAGCAAATTGAGATTTTTGCACCAAAATCGACACATATATGTATGGGCTCACTCTGATGACACATAAAAAAAATGGTGGGACTGAGCCTCTTGGTGGCGCTATAATAGAACAAAACATGAAATTCCCATTGATTTCAATACAGTTTTGTGAAATAAAATGCTATACTAAACAAATGCATTGGTGTAATATTACGAAACTCAGATTGTGTCATCAGCACCATCCCCTGAAGGCAACCAAAATATTTCAAGACAGCGCCACCTAGTGGTCAAAAGTTATAACAAAATTTCCAAAAAGGCTAATAACTTTTGAATACATCTGGCTATTGAAATGCCACTGGTCTTAATAGATTCCTTGGGTCAAGCCGAGAACATAGATACCAAGTTTTCCTTATTTGGCCAAACTTCCTGTCCGCCATCTTGATTTTCATTCAAAACCTACTTTTTCGAACTCCTCCTAGACCGTTTGTCCGATTTTCACCAAAATCGAATCGTATCATCTCCAGACTGTGCCGACAAAAAGTTATGGATTTCGTGTCGATTGATAAAACCGTTTTCGTATAGCACAGCAGCAAAGTTGAGGCATGATGCCAAAATGACTATTCAGGCTTTATATCTGCAATGCCTCGACATATTGACACAAAACTTTGTATGTGTCACTGTCTCCTTACTCTGACCACACCACATCAATTTCGTAACAGCGCCACCTTTTGGTCAAGAGTGACAATCCATTAAATCATATTTTGAATCACTTTTTACATGATTTTTCAGCCATTTCGCCTAAAATCCTCTTTAAATGTCTTTAATTGCTCATTGTTGCAGTTGGTCTGACACTTTCAGACATGTTGGCATGTCTTGTCGTCTTATTCTGCTTGGCCCCGGTAATTGCTGCTTGCAGCTATATTTATTATTATTATTATTCTTCCTTCTTCCGACTGGGAGTCTATGGCAGCCCATAGAACCGATCGCGGGAAAGTTGTAATGGTTTGACATTCTGATAGAGGACAGTCCCAACATTAAATACACCAATTTTGGTGTGTCTAAGTCATTCCCTCTAGCGCCACCAACTGTCCAAAATTTCACTCATGTTTATGCTAATAACTTTTGAACCACACGGGCTAAAAACAAAATTCTTTTTTCCTCTGATTTCTGAGCTCAGGGCGATTCGATTGCACCATATGACGTCATTTTTCGTCATAATAATTTTTCCGCCATTTTGAATTTTCCGAAAAACCTACTTTTTCAAACTCCTCCTAGGCCGTTGCTCCAATTTCCACGAAAATTGAATCAGATCATCTTCAGACCATGCCGACAAAAAGTTATGGAATTCGTGTTGATTCATCAAACCGTTCTCGAATACCGCGCAAACAAATTTTACGTAGCGCTTGCGAAAACAGACACAAGCCAGTATCTCCTCAACACTTTATCATATTCAGACCAAACTTGGTACATCTCTTCACAAGCATGACCTGAGGCAACATGCTGCGTTTCGGCACAGTGCCACCTACTGGTCCGGAGATATGAAAAATGGCTATTTTTGCTTATAACTTCTGAATGGGTTGTCCAAAAATCATAAAAGTGGTCTCGTTAGATTCAGGGCATCATGCTGAGTCGACTGATATCCAATTTTCCCCGATCAGCCATTTTGGCTGTCGGCCATTTTGAATTATGTGCTAAAATGCTGTATTTTATGAACGCGTGAACGTATCGTTACAAAACTCGGAATGGATCATCAGCACGATGCCCTGAAGGAGCCTGAGAAGTTTCGAAACAGTGCCACCTAGTGGTGAATTTTTTTTCCCAAATGCTTCCAAATGCTTATAACTTTGGGTGTGGTCGACTTATTTTCACGAGACTCATCTCATTAGAGTCCTGAATCGTTGCCGAGTCCCACGATACCAAACATGCTAGGTTTTGCCTTACGGTTTGTGTAGCGTTGTGATTTAGCGCTTAAAAAACATTTGGCTATATCTTCGAAACCGCTAGTCCGATCGAGACGAAACCACCTTCAGAAGTTTGAAAACATAGGTCGATAGCTATACACCAATGCCCAAATGCGAAAATATTGATGTTTAGGGGTAGTAAATTCCAATCAAAGTCATGTGTCAGTCATTTTTTACGTGTTTTTTCATATAAATGTCTATAACTCCGAAGCGAATTGAGATATTTTCACCAAAATCGACACACATATGTACGAGCTCACTCTGAGGACATGTAAAAAAAATGGTGGGACTCAGCCTCTTGGTAGCGCTATAATAGAACAAAACATGAAATTCCCATTGACTTCAATACAGTTTTGTGAAATAAAATGCTATACTAAACAAATGCATTGGTGTAATATTACGAAACTCAAAATGTGCCATCAGCACCATTCCCTGAAGGTACCCAAAATATTTCAAGACAGTGCCACCTAGTGGTCAAAAGTTATAACAACATTTCCAAAAAGGCTAATAACTTTTGAATAAATCTGGCTACTGAAATGCCACTGGTCTTAATAGATTCCTTGGGTCAAGCCGAGAACATAGATACCAAGTTTTCCTTATTTGGCCAAACTTCCTGTCCGCCATCTTGATTTTCATTCAAAACCTACTTTTTCGAACTCCTCCTAGACCGTTTGTCCGATTTTCACCAAAATCGAATCGTATCATCTCCAGACTGTGCTGACTAAAAGTTATGGATTTCGTGTCTATAGACGAAACCGTTTTCGTATAGCATAGCAGCAAACTTGAGGCATGATGCTAAAAGCACTATTCAGGCTTTATCTCTGCAATGCCTTGACATATTGACACCAAACTTTGTATGTGTCATTGTCACTTCACTCTGACCACATCACATCACATTTGTAACTGCGCCACCTATTGGTCGAAAGTGATAATCCATCAAATCATATTTTGAATGACTTTTTATATGATTTTTCAGCCATTTCGCCTAAAATCCTCTTTAAATGTATTTAATTGCTCATTGTTGCAGATGGTCTGACACCTTCAGCCATGTTGGCATGTCTTGTCGTCTTATTCTGCTTGGCCCCGGTAATGGCTGCTTGCAGCTATATTTATTAGGGGCCAAGCACCGAAGGTGCGTAGGCACCTATTGTATCTGTTCCCGTTCTTATTAGGGGCCAAGCACCGAAGGTGCGTAGGCACCTATTGTATCTGTTCCCGTTCTTATTAGGGGCCAAGCACCGAAGGTGCGTAGGCACCTATTGTATCTGTTCCCGTTCTTATTATTATTATTCTTCCGTTTCTTCCGACTGGGTGTCTATGGCAGCCCATAGAACCGATTGCGGGAAAGTTGTTTTGGATTGACATTCTGATAGAGGACTCTCCCAACATTAAATACACCAATTTTGTTGTTTCTAAGTCATTCCCTCTAGCGCCACCACCTGTCCAAAGTTTCACTTTTATTTTGCTAATAACTTTTGAACCGTGAGGTCAATCAACAAAATTCTTTTTTCCTCTGATTCCTGAGCTCATGCCGATTCGATTGCACCCTATGACTTCATTTTCCGTCATAACAATATGTCCGCCATTTTTAATTTTTCGTAAAACCTACTTTTTCGAACTCGTCCTAGACGGTTTGTCCGATTCGCACGAAAATTGAACCAGATCATCTTCAGGCAGTGCTGACAAAAAGTTATGGAATTCAAATTGATTTGTTAAACCGTTTTCGAAAAACGCTCGAACTAATTTTACGTAGCGCCTGCAAAAACAGTCGTAGGGCTCTATCTCCGCAACGGTTTATCGTATTCAGACCAAACTTGGTAAATGTCATCACATGTATGACCTGAGGCTACATGCTGTGTTTCGGCGCAGCGCCACCTACTGGTCCGGAGATATGGAAAATGGCTATTTTTGCTTATAGGTTTTGAACAGTTTGTCCAAAAATCATAAAATTGGTCTCGTTAGATTCAGGGCAACATGCCGATTCGACTGATATCCAATTTGACCATATCGGCCATTTTGACTGTCAGCCATTTTGAATTTTGTGCTAAAATGCTGTATTTTATGAACGCATGAACGAATTGTTACGAAACTTGGTATTGGTCATCATCACGATGTCCTGAAGGAACCTGAGAACTTTCGAAACAGCGCCACCTAGTGGTGAATTTTTTTTCCCAAATGCTTATAACTTTGGGTGTGGTCGACTTATTTTCACGAGACTCATCTCATTACAGTCCTGAATCGTTGCCGAGTCCCACGATACCAAACATGCTAGGTTTCGCCTTACGGTTTGTGTAGCGTTGTGATTTAGCGCTTAAAAAACATTTGGCTATATCTTCGAAACCGATAGTCCGATCAAGACGAAACCACCGTCAGAAGTTTGGAAACATAGGTCGATAGCTATACGCCAATGCCCAAATGCAAAAATATTGATGTTTAGGGGTAGTAAATTCCAATCAAAGTCATGTGTCAGTCATTTTTTACGTGTTTTTTCATATAAATGTCTATAACTCCGAAGCGAATTGAGATATCTTCACCAAAATTGACACACATATGTATGGGCTCACTCTGAGGACACGTAAAAAAAATGGTGTGACTGAGCCTCTTGGTGGCGCTATAACAGAACAAAACATGAAATTCCCATTGACTTCAATACAGTTTTGTGAAATAAAATGCTATACTAAACAAATGCATTGATGTAATATTACGAAACTCAGAATGTGCCATCAGCTCCATCCCCTGAAGGTACCCAAAAGATTTCGAGACAGCGCCACCTAGTGGTCAAAAGTTATAACAAAATTTCCAAAAAGGCTAATAACTTTTGAATAAATCTGGCTATTGAAATGCCACTGGTCTTAATAGATTCCCTGGGTCAAGCCGAGAACATAGATACCAAGTTTTCCTTATTTGGCCAAACTTCCTGTCCGCCATCTTGATTTTCATTCAAAACCTACTTTTTCGAACTCCTCCTAGACCGTTTGTCCGATTTTCACCAAAATCGAATCGTATCATCTCCAGACTGTGCCGACTAAAAATAATGGATTTCGTGTCGATAGACGAAACTGTTTTCGTATAGCGCAGCAGCAAAGTTGAGGCATGATGCCAAAAGCACTATTCAGGCTTTATCTCTGAAATCCCTTGAAATATTGACACCAAACTTTGTATATGTCATTGTCACTTCACTCTGACCACATCACATCAGTTTTGTAACTGCTCCACCTATTGGTCGAAAGTGATAATCCATTAAATCATATTTTAAATGACTTTTTATATGATTTTTCAGCCATTTCGCCTAAAATCCTCTTTAAATGTATTTAATTGCTCATTGTTCCAGTTGGTCTGACACCTTCAGCCATGTTGGCATATCCTGTCATCTGCTTGCGCTTGGCCCCGATAATTGCTGCTTGCAGCTATATTTATTATTATTCTTCCGTTTCTTCCGACTGGGTGTCTATGGCAGCCCATAGAACCGATTGCGGGAAAGTTGTTTTGGATTGACATTCTGATAGAGGACTCTCCCAACATTAAATACACCAATTTTGTTGTTTCTAAGTCATTCCCTCTAGCGCCACCACCTGTCCAAAGTTTCACTTTTATTTTGCTAATAACTTTTGAACCGTGAGGTCAATCAACAAAATTCTTTTTTCCTCTGATTCCTGAGCTCATGCCGATTCGATTGCACCCTATGACTTCATTTTCCGTCATAAAAATATGGCCGCCATTTTTAATTTTTCGTAAAACCTACTTTTTCGAACTCGTCCTAGACGGTTTGTCCGATTCGCACGAAAATTGAACCAGATCATCTTCAGGCAGTGCTGACAAAAAGTTATGGAATTCAAATTGATTCGTTAAACCGTTTTCGAAAAACGCTCGAACTAATTTTACGTAGCGCCTGCAAAAACAGTCGTAGGGCTCTATCTCCGCAACGGTTTATCGTATTCAGACCAAACTTGGTACATGTCATCACAGGTATGACCTGAGGCTACATGCTGTGTTTCGGCGCAGCGCCACCTACTGGTCCGGAGATATGGAAAATGGCTATTTTTGCTTATAGGTTTTGAACAGTTTGTCCAAAAATCATAAAATTGGTCTCGTTAGATTCAGGGCAACATGCCGATTCGACTGATATCCAATTTGACCATATCGGCCATTTTGACTGTCAGCCATTTTGAATTTTGTGCTAAAATGCTGTATTTTATGAACGCATGAACGAATTGTTACGAAACTTGGTATTGGTCATCATCATGATGTCCTGAAGGAACCTGAGAACTTTCGAAACAGCGCCACCTAGTGGTGAATTTTTTTTCCCAAATGCTTATAACTTTGGGTGTGGTCGACTTATTTTCACGAGACTCATCTCATTACAGTCCTGAATCGTTGCCGAGTCCCACGATACCAAACATGCTAGGTTTCGCCTTACGGTTTGTGTAGCGTTGTGATTTAGCGCTTAAAAAACATTTGGCTATATCTTCGAAACCGATAGTCCGATCAAGACGAAACCACCGTCAGAAGTTTGGAAACATAGGTCGATAGTTATACACCAATGCCCAAATGCAAAAATATTGATGTTTAGGGGTAGTAAATTCCAATCAAAGTCATGTGTCAGTCATTTTTTACGTGTTTTTTCATATAAATGTCTATAACTCCGAAGCGAATTGAGATATCTTCACCAAAATTGACACACATATGTATGGGCTCACTCTGAGGACACATAAAAAAAATGGTGTGACTGAGCCTCTTGGTGGCGCTATAACAGAACAAAACATGAAATTCCCATTGACTTCAATACAGTTTTGTGAAATAAAATGCTATACTAAACAAATGCATTGGTGTAATATTACGAAACTCAGAATGTGCCATCAGCTCCATCCCTTGAAGGTACCCAAAAGATTTCGAGACAGCGCCACCTAGTGGTCAAAAGTTATAACAAAATTTCCAAAAAGGCTAATAACTTTTAAATAAATCTGGCTATTGAAATGCCACTGGTCTTAATAGATTCCCTGGGTCAAGCCGAGAACATAGATACCAAGTTTTCCTTATTTGGCCAAACTTCCTGTCCGCCATCTTGATTTTCATTCAAAACCTACTTTTTCGAACTCCTCCTAGACCGTTTGTCCGATTTTCACCAAAATCGAATCGTATCATCTCCAGACTGTGCCGACTAAACGTTATGGATTTCGTGTCGATAGACGAAACTGTTTTCGTATAGCGCAGCAGCAAAGTTGAGGCATGATGCCAAAAGCACTATTCAGGCTTTATCTCTGAAATCCCTTGAAATATTGACACCAAACTTTGTATATGTCATTGTCACTTCACTCTGACCACATCACATCAGTTTTGTAACTGCTCCACCTATTGGTCGAAAGTGATAATCCATTAAATCATATTTTAAATGACTTTTTATATGATTTTTCAGCCATTTCGCCTAAAATCCTCTTTAAATGTATTTAATTGCTCATTGTTCCAGTTGGTCTGACACCTTCAGCCATGTTGGCATATCCTGTCATCTGCTTGCGCTTGGCCCCGATAATTGCTGCTTGCAGCTATATTTAGGGGCCAAGCACCGAAGGTGCGTAGGCACCTATTGTATCTGTTCCCGTTCTTATTAGGGGCCAAGCACCGAAGGTGCGGAGGCACCTATTGTATCTGTTCCGTTTCTTATTATTATTATTATTATTATTATTAGGGGCCAAGCACCGAAGGTGCGGAGGCACCTATTGTATCTGTTCCGTTTCTTATTAGGGGCCAAGCACCGAAGGTGCGGAGGCACCTATTGTATCTGTTCTGTTTCTTATTATTATTATTATTATTATTAGGGGCCAAGCACCGAAGGTGCGGAGGCACCTATTGTATCCGTTCGCGTTCTTATTATTATTAGGGGCCAAGCACCGAAGGTGCGGAGGCACCTATTGTATCTGTTCCGTTTCTTATTATTATTATTATTATTATTAGGGGCCAAGCACCGAAGGTGCGGAGGCACCTATTGTATCTGTTCCGTTTCTTATTATTAGGGGCCAAGCACCGAAGGTGCGGAGGCACCTATTGTATCTGTTCCGTTTCTTCTTCTTATTATTATTATTATTATTATTATTATTCTTCCGCCATGGGAGTCTATGGCAGCCCATAGAACCGATTGCGGGAAAGTTGTTTTGGTTTGACATTCTGATAGAGGACCGTCTCAACATTAAATACACCAATTTTGGTGTTTCTAAGTCATTCCCTCTAGCGCCACCACCTGTCCAAAGTTTCACTTTTATTTTGCTAATAACTTTTGAACCGTAAGGCCAATCAGCGAAATTCTTTTTTCCTCTGATTCCTGAGCTCATGGCGATTCGATTGCACCCTATGACGTCATTTGCCGTCATAAAAATATGGCCGCCATCTTGAATTTTCAAAAAAAGCTACTTTTTCGAACTCGTCCTAGACGGTTTGTCCGATTTGCACGAAAATTGAACCAGATCATCTTCAGGTAGTGCTGACAAAAAGTTATGGAATTCAAATGGATTCGTCAAACCGTTTTCAATAAACGCACAAATACATTTTACGTAGCGCTAGCAAAAACAGTCTTAAGGCCGTATCTCCGCAACGGTTTATCGTATTCAGACCAAACTTGGTACTTGTACTCACAAGCATGACCTGAGGCTACATGCTGTGTTTCGGCGCAGCGCCACCTACTGGTCCGGAGATATGAAAAATGGCTATTTTTGCTTATAACTTCTGAACAGTTTGTCCAAAAATCATCCAATTGGTCTCGTTAGATTCAGGGCAACATGCCGAGTCGACTGATATCCAATTTTGCCATATCGGTCATTTTGGCTGTCGGCCATTTTGAATTTTGTGCTAAAATTCTGTATTTTATGAACGCATGAACGGATTGTTACGAAACGTGGTATGGGTCATCAGCACGATGCCCTGAATGAGCCTGAGAAGTTTCGAAACAGCGCCACCTAGTGGTGAATTTTTTTTTCCAAATGCTTATAACTTTGGGTGTGGTCGACTTATTTTCACGAAACTCATCTTTTTAGACTCCTGAATCGTTGCCGAGTCCTACGATACCAAACATGCTAGGTTTCGCCTTACGGTTTGTGTAGCGTTGTGATTTAGCGCTTAAAAAACATTTGGCTATATCTTTGAAACCGCTAGTCCGATCGAGACGAAACCACCGTCAGAAGTTTGAAAACATAGGTCGATAGCTATACGCCAATGCCCAAATGCGAAAATATTGATGTTTAGGGGTACTAATTTCCAATCAAAGTCATGTGTCAGTCATTTTTTTCGTGTTTTTTCATATAAATGTCTATAACTCCGAAGCGAATTGAGATATTTTCACCAAAATTGACACACATATGTATGGGCTCACTCTGAGGACACGTAAAAAAAATTGTGGGACTGAGCCTCTTGGTGGCGCTATAATTGAACAAAATATGAAATTCCCATTGACTTCAATACAGTTTTGTGAAATAAAATGCTATACTAAACAAATGCATTGGTGTAATATTACGAAACTCAGATTGTGTCATCAGCACCATCCCCTGAAGGCAACCAAAATATTTCAAGACAGCGCCACCTAGTGGTCAAAAGTTATAACAAAATTTCCAAAAAGGCTAATAACTTTTGAATACATCTGGCTATTGAAATGCCACTGGTCTTAATAGATTCCTTGGGTCAAGCCGAGAACATAGATACCAAGTTTTCCTTATTTGGCCAAACTTCCTGTCCGCCATCTTGATTTTCATTCAAAACCTACTTTTTCGAACTCCTCCTAGACCGTTTGTCCGATTTTCACCAAAATCGAATCGTATCATCTCCAGACTGTGCCGACAAAAAGTTATGGATTTCGTGTCGATTGATGAAACCGTTTTCGTATAGCACAGCAGCAAAGTTGAGGCATGATGCCAAAATGACTATTCAGGCTTTATATCTGCAATGCCTCGACATATTGACACAAAACTTTGTATGTGTCACTGTCTCCTTACTCTGACCACACCACATCAATTTCGTAACAGCGCCACCTTTTGGTCAAAAGTGACAATCCATTAAATCATATTTTGAATCACTTTTTACATGATTTTTCAGCCATTTCGCCTAAAATCCTCTTTAAATGTCTTTAATTGCTCATTGTTGCAGTTGGTCTGACACTTTCAGACATGTTGGCATGTCTTGTCGTCTTATTCTGCTTGGCCCCGGTAATTGCTGCTTGCAGCTATATTTATTATTATTATTATTATTATTATTATTATTATTATTATTCCGCCATGGGAGTCTATGGCAGCCCATAGAACCGATTGCGGGAAAGTTGTTTTGGTTTGACATTCTGATAGAGGACCGTCTCAACATTAAATACACCAATTTTGGTGTTTCTAAGTCATTCCCTCTAGCGCCACCACCTGTCCAAAGTTTCACTTTTATTTTGCTAATAACTTTTGAACCAAAAGGCCAATCAGCGAAATTCTTTTTTCCTCTGATTCCTGAGCTCATGGCGATTCGATTGCACCCTATGACGTCATTTGCCGTCATAAAAATATGGCCGCCATCTTGAATTTTCAAAAAAAGCTACTTTTTCGAACTCGTCCTAGACGGTTTGTCCGATTTGCACGAAAATTGAACCAGATCATCTTCAGGTAGTGCTGACAAAAAGTTATGGAATTCAAATGGATTCGTCAAACCGTTTTCAATAAACGCACAAATACATTTTACGTAGCGCTAGCAAAAACAGTCGTAAGGCCGTATCTCCGCAACGGTTTATCGTATTCAGACCAAACTTGGTACTTGTACTCACAAGCATGACCTGAGGCTACATGCTGTGTTTCGGCGCAGCGCCACCTACTGGTCCGGAGATATGAAAAATGGCTATTTTTGCTTATAACTTCTGAACAGTTTGTCCAAAAATCATACAATTGGTCTTGTTAGATTCAGGGCAACATGCCGAGTCGACTGATATCCAATTTGACCATATCGGTCATTTTGGCTGTCGGCCATTTTGAATTTTGTGCTAAAATTCTGTATTTTATGAACGCATGAACGGATTGTTACGAAACGTGGTATGGGTCATCAGCACAATGCCCTGAATGAGCCTGAGAAGTTTCGAAACAGCGCCACCTAGTGGTGAATTTTTTTTTTCAAATGCTTATAACTTTGGGTGTGGTCGACTTATTTTCACGAAACTCATCTTTTTAGACTCCTGAATCGTTGCCGAGTCCTACGATACCAAACATGCTAGGTTTCGCCTTACGGTTTGTGTAGCGTTGTGATTTAGCGCTTAAAAAACATTTGGCTATATCTTTGAAACCGCTAGTCCGATCGAGACGAAACCACCGTCAGAAGTTTGGAAACATAGGTCGATAGCTATACGCCAATGCCCAAATGCGAAAATATTGATGTTTAGGGGTACTAATTTCCAATCAAAGTCATGTGTCAGTCATTTTTTTCGTGTTTTTTCATATAAATGTCTATAACTCCGAAGCGAATTGAGATATTTTCACCAAAATTGACACACATATGTATGGGCTCACTCTGAGGACACGTAAAAAAAATTGTGGGACTGAGCCTCTTGGTGGCGCTATAATTGAACAAAATATGAAATTCCCATTGACTTCAATACAGTTTTGTGAAATAAAATGCTATACTAAACAAATGCATTGGTGTAATATTACGAAACTCAGATTGTGTCATCAGCACCATCCCCTGAAGGCAACCAAAATATTTCAAGACAGCGCCACCTAGTGGTCAAAAGTTATAACAAAATTTCCAAAAAGGCTAATAACTTTTGAATAAATCTGGCTATTGAAATGCCACGGGTCTTAATAGATTCCTTGGGTCAAGCCGAGAACATAGATACCAAGTTTTCCTTATTTGGCCAAACTTCCTGTCCGCCATCTTGATTTTCATTCAAAACCTACTTTTTCGAACTCCTCCTAGACCGTTTGTCCGATTTTCACTAAAATCGAATCGTATCATCTCCAGACTGTGCCGACAAAAAGTTATGGATTTCGTGTCGATTGATGAAACCGTTTTCGTATAGCACAGCAGCAAAGTTGAGGCATGATGCCAAAATGACTATTCAGGCTTTATATCTGCAATGCCTCGACATATTGACACAAAACTTTGTATGTGTCACTGTCTACTTACTCTGACCACACCACATCAATTTCGTAACAGCGCCACCTTTTGGTCAAAAGTGACAATCCATTAAATCATATTTTGAATCACTTTTTACATGATTTTTCAGCCATTTCGCCTAAAATCCTCTTTAAATGTCTTTAATTGCTCATTGTTGCAGTTGGTCTGACACTTTCAGACATGTTGGCATGTCTTGTCGTCTTATTCTGCTTGGCCCCGGTAATTGCTGCTTGCAGCTATATTTATTATTATTAGGGGCCAAGCACCGAAGGTGCGGAGGCACCTATTGTATCTGTTCCGTTTCTTATTATTATTATTATTATTATTATTATTATTATTCTTCCGCCATGGGAGTCTATGGCAGCCCATAGAACCGATTGCGGGAAAGTTGTTTTGGTTTGACATTCTGATAGAGGACCGTCTCAACATTAAATACACCAATTTTGGTGTTTCTAAGTCATTCCCTCTAGCGCCACCACCTGTCCAAAGTTTCACTTTTATTTTGCTAATAACTTTTGAACCGTAAGGCCAATTAGCGAAATTCTTTTTTCCTCTGATTCCTGAGCTCATGGCGATTCGATTGCACCCTATGACGTCATTTGCCGTCATAAAAATATGGCCGCCATCTTGAATTTTCAAAAAAAGCTACTTTTTCGAACTCGTCCTAGACGGTTTGTCCGATTTGCACGAAAATTGAACCAGATCATCTTCAGGTAGTGCTGACCAAAAGTTATGGAATTCAAATGGATTCGTCAAACCGTTTTCAATAAACGCACAAATACATTTTACGTAGCGCTAGCAAAAACAGTCGTAAGGCCGTATCTCCGCAACGGTTTATCGTATTCAGACCAAACTTGGTACTTGTACTCACAAGCATGACCTGAGGCTACATGCTGCGTTTCGGCGCAGCGCCACCTACTGGTCCGGAGATATGAAAAATGGCTATTTTTGCTTATAACTTCTGAACAGTTTGTCCAAAAATCATACAATTGGTCTCGTTAGATTCAGGGCAACATGCCGAGTCGACTGATATCCAATTTGACCATATCGGTCATTTTGGCTGTCGGCCATTTTGAATTTTGTGCTAAAATTCTGTATTTTATGAACGCATGAACGGATTGTTACGAAATGTGGTATGGGTCATCAGCACGATGCCCTGAATGAGCCTGAGAAGTTTCGAAACAGCGCCACCTAGTGGTGAATTTTTTTTTTCAAATGCTTATAACTTTGGGTGTGGTCGACTTATTTTCACGAAACTCATCTTTTTAGACTCCTGAATCGTTGCCGAGTCCTACGATACCAAACATGCTAGGTTTCGCCTTACGGTTTGTGTAGCGTTGTGATTTAGCGCTTAAAAAACATTTGGCTATATCTTTGAAACCGCTAGTCCGATCGAGACGAAACCACCGTCAGAAGTTTGGAAACATAGGTCGATAGCTATACGCCAATGCCCAAATGCGAAAATATTGATGTTTAGGGGTAGTAATATTCAATCAAAGTCATGTGTCAGTCATTTTTTTCGTGTTTTTTCATATAAATGTCTATAACTCCGAAGCAAATTGAGATTTTTGCACCAAAATCGACACATATATGTATGGGCTCACTCTGAGGACACATTAAAAAAATGGTGGGACTGAGCCTCTTGGTGGCGCTATAATAGAACAAAACATGAAATTCCCATTGACTTCAATGCAGTTTTGTGAAATAAAATGCTATACTAAACAAATGCATTGGTGTAATATTACGAAACTCAGAATGTGCCATCAGCACCATCCCCTGAAGGTACCCAAAATATTTAGAGACAGCGCCACCTAGTGGTCAAAAGTTATAACAACATTTCCAAAACTGCTAATAACTTTTGAATACATCGGCCTATGTAAATGTCACTGGTCTTAATAGATTCCTTGGGTCAAGCCGAGAACATAGATACCAAATTTTCCTTATTTGGTCAAACTTCTTGTCCGCCATCTTGATTTTCATTCAAAACCTACTTTTTCGAACTCCTCCTAGACCGTTTGTCCGATTTTCACCAAAATCGAATCGTATCATCTCCAGACCGTGCCGACTAAAAGTTATGGATTTCGTGTCGATAGACGAAACCGTTTTCGTATAGCGCAGCAGCAAAGTTGAGGCATGATGCTAATAGCATTAATTAAGGCTTTATCTCTGCAATGCCTTGACATATTGACACCAAACTTTGTATGTGTCATTGTAACTTCACTCTGACCACATCACATCAGTTTTGTAACTGCGCCACCTATTGGTCGAAAGTGATAATCCATCAAATCATATTTTTAATTATTGTTTCTATGATTTTTCAGGCATTTTGCCTAAAATCCTCTTTAAATGTCTTTAATTGCTCATTGTTGCAGTTGGTCTGACACTTTCAGACATGTCGGCATGTCTTGTCGTCTTATTCTGCTTGGCCCCGGTAATGGCTGCTTGCAGCTATATTTAGGGGCCAAGCACCGAAGGTGCGGAGGCACCTATTGTATCTGTTCTGTTTCTTATTATTATTATTATTATTATTATTATTATTATTCTTCCGCCATGGGAGTCTATGGCAGCCCATAGAACCGATTGCGGGAAAGTTGTTTTGGTTTGACATTCTGATAGAGGACCGTCTCAACATTAAATACACCAATTTTGGTGTTTCTAAGTCATTCCCTCTAGCGCCACCACCTGTCCAAAGTTTCACTTTTATTTTGCTAATAACTTTTGAACCGTAAGGCCAATCAGCGAAATTCTTTTTTCCTCTGATTCCTGAGCTCATGGCGATTCGATTGCACCCTATGACGTCATTTGCCGTTATAAAAATATGGCCGCCATCTTGAATTTTCAAAAAAAGCTACTTTTTCGAACTCGTCCTAGATGGTTTGTCCGATTTGCACGAAAATTGAACCAGATCATCTTCAGGTAGTGCTGACAAAAAGTTATGGAATTCAAATGGATTCGTCAAACCGTTTTCAATAAACGCACAAATACATTTTACGTAGCGCTAGCAAAAACAGTCGTAAGGCCGTATCTCCGCAACGGTTTATCGTATTCAGACCAAACTTGGTACTTGTACTCACAAGCATGACCTGAGGCTACATGCTGTGTTTCGGCGCAGCGCCACCTACTGGTCCGGAGATATGAAAAATGGCTATTTTTGCTTATAACTTCTGAACAGTTTGTCCAAAAATCATACAATTGGTCTCGTTAGATTCAGGGCAACATGCCGAGTCGACTGATATCCAATTTGACCATATCGGTCATTTTGGCTGTCGGCCATTTAGAATTTTGTGCTAAAATTCTGTATTTTATGAACGCATGAACGGATTGTTACGAAACGTGGTATGGGTCATCAGCACAATGCCCTGAATGAGCCTGAGAAGTTTCGAAACAGCGCCACCTAGTGGTGAATTTTTTTTTTCAAATGCTTATAACTTTGGGTGTGGTCGACTTATTTTCACGAAACTCATCTTTTTAGACTCCTGAATCATTGCCGAGTCCTACGATACCAAACATGCTAGGTTTTGCCTTACGGTTTGTGTAGCGTTGTGATTTAGCGCTTAAAAAACATTTGGCTATATCTTTGAAACCGCTAGTCCGATCGAGACGAAACCACCGTCAGAAGTTTGGAAACATAGGTCGATAGCTATACGCCAATGCCCAAATGCGAAAATATTGATGTTTAGGGGTACTAATTTCCAATCAAAGTCATGTGTCAGTCATTTTTTTCGTGTTTTTTCATATAAATGTCTATAACTCCGAAGCAAATTGAGATTTTTGCACCAAAATCGACACATATATGTATGGGCTCACTCTGAGGACACATAAAAAAAATGGTGGGACTGAGCCTCTTGGTGGCGCTATAATAGAACAAAACATGAAATTCCCATTGACTTCAATGCAGTTTTGTGAAATAAAATGCTATACTAAACAAATGCATTGGTGTAATATTACGAAACTCAGAATGTGCCATCAGCACCATCCCCTGAAGGTACCCAAAATATTTAGAGACAGCGCCACCTAGTGGTCAAAAGTTATAACAACATTTCCAAAACTGCTAATAACTTTTGAATACATCGGCCTATGTAAATGCCACTGGTCTTAATAGATTCCTTGGGTCAAGCCGAGAACATAGATACCAAATTTTCCTTATTTGGTCAAACTTCTTGTCCGCCATCTTGATTTTCATTCAAAACCTACTTTTTCGAACTCCTCCTAGACCGTTTGTCCGATTTTCACCAAAATCGAATCGTATCATCTCCAGACCGTGCCGACTAAAAGTTATGGATTTCGTGTCGATAGACGAAACCGTTTTCGTATAGCGCAGCAGCAAAGTTGAGGCATGATGCTAATAGCATTAATTAAGGCTTTATCTCTGCAATGCCTTGACATATTGACACCAAACTTTGTATGTGTCATTGTAACTTCACTCTGACCACATCACATCAGTTTTGTAACTGCGCCACCTATTGGTCGAAAGTGATAATCCATCAAATCATATTTTTATTTATTGTTTCTATGATTTTTCAGGCATTTTGCCTAAAATCCTCTTTAAATGTCTTTAATTGCTCATTGTTGCAGTTGGTCTGACACTTTCAGACATGTCGGCATGTCTTGTCGTCTTATTCAGCTTGGCCCCGGTAATGGCTGCTTGCAGCTATATTTATTATTATTATTATTCTTCCGCCATGGGAGTCTATGGCAGCCCATAGAACCGATTGCGGGAAAGTTGTTTTGGTTTGACATTCTGATAGAGGACCGTCTCAACATTAAATACACCAATTTTGGTGTTTCTAAGTCATTCCCTCTAGCGCCACCACCTGTCCAAAGTTTCACTTTTATTTTGCTAATAACTTTTGAACCGTAAGGCCAATCAGCGAAATTCTTTTTTCCTCTGATTCCTGAGCTCATGGCGATTCGATTGCACCCTATGACGTCATTTGCCGTCATAAAAATATGGCCGCCATCTTGAATTTTCAAAAAAAGCTACTTTTTCGAACTCGTCCTAGACGGTTTGTCCGATTTGCACGAAAATTGAACCAGATCATCTTCAGGTAGTGCTGACAAAAAGTTATGGAATTCAAATGGATTCGTCAAACCGTTTTCAATAAACGCACAAATACATTTTACGTAGCGCTAGCAAAAACAGTCGTAAGGCCGTATCTCCGCAACGGTTTATCGTATTCAGACCAAACTTGGTACTTGTACTCACAAGCATGACCTGAGGCTACATGCTGTGTTTCGGCGCAGCGCCACCTACTGGTCCGGAGATATGAAAAATGGCTATTTTTGCTTATAACTTCTGAACAGTTTGTCCAAAAATCATACAATTGGTCTCGTTAGATTCAGGGCAACATGCCGAGTCGACTGATATCCAATTTGACCATATCGGTCATTTTGGCTGTCGGCCATTTTGAATTTTGTGCTAAAATTCTGTATTTTATGAACGCATGAACGGATTGTTACGAAACGTGGTATGGGTCATCAGCACAATGCCCTGAATGAGCCTGAGAAGTTTCGAAACAGCGCCACCTAGTGGTGAATTTTTTTTTTCAAATGCTTATAACTTTGGGTGTGGTCGACTTATTTTCACGAAACTCATCTTTTTAGACTCCTGAATCGTTGCCGAGTCCTACGATACCAAACATACTAGGTTTCGCCTTACGGTTTGTGTAGCGTTGTGATTTAGCGCTTAAAAAACATTTGGCTATATCTTTGAAACCGCTAGTCCGATCGAGACGAAACCACCGTCAGAAGTTTGGAAACATAGGTCGATAGCTATACGCCAATGCCCAAATGCGAAAATATTGATGTTTAGGGGTACTAATTTCCAATCAAAGTCATGTGTCAGTCATTTTTTTCGTGTTTTTTCATATAAATGTCTATAACTCCGAAGCGAATTGAGATATTTTCACCAAAATTGACACACATATGTATGGGCTCACTCTGAGGACACGTAAAAAAAATTGTGGGACTGAGCCTCTTGGTGGCGCTATAATTGAACAAAATATGAAATTCCCATTGACTTCAATACAGTTTTGTGAAATAAAATGCTATACTAAACAAATGCATTGGTGTAATATTACGAAACTCAGATTGTGTCATCAGCACCATCCCCTGAAGGCAACCAAAATATTTCAAGACAGCGCCACCTAGTGGTCAAAAGTTATAACAAAATTTCCAAAAAGGCTAATAACTTTTGAATACATCTGGCTATTGAAATGCCACTGGTCTTAATAGATTCCTTGGGTCAAGCCGAGAACATAGATACCAAGTTTTCCTTATTTGGCCAAACTTCCTGTCCGCCATCTTGATTTTCATTCAAAACCTACTTTTTCGAACTCCTCCTAGACCGTTTGTCCGATTTTCACCAAAATCGAATCGTATCATCTCCAGACTGTGCCGACAAAAAGTTATGGATTTCGTGTCGATTGATGAAACCGTTTTCGTATAGCACAGCAGCAAAGTTGAGGCATGATGCCAAAATGACTATTCAGGCTTTATATCTGCAATGCCTTGACATATTGACACAAAACTTTGTATGTGTCACTGTCTCCTTACTCTGACCACACCACATCAATTTCGTAACAGCGCCACCTTTTGGTCAAAAGTGACAATCCATTAAATCATATTTTGAATCACTTTTTACATGATTTTTCAGCCATTTCGCCTAAAATCCTCTTTAAATGTCTTTAATTGCTCATTGTTGCAGTTGGTCTGACACTTTCAGACATGTTGGCATGTCTTGTCGTCTTATTCTGCTTGGCCCCGGTAATTGCTGCTTGCAGCTATATTTAGGGCCCGAGCACCGATGGTGTGAGGACCCTCTTGGAATTGCTCTGTTTATTATTATTATTATTATTATTATTATTATTCTTCTTCTCCGCATTGAATTGCATTTTTGAGGGCCTAAACATGCTCGAAAACTCACGAAACTTTGCACACGCGTCAGAACTGGCGAAAATTTACATCTGATATAGGTTTCAGAATTGGACGGGGCAAAATGGCTCGATAGCGCCACCTATAAAAGTTCAACGGAGTGCGCCTCCCGCATCGTTCCACGTACGTGCACGAAATTCGGTACATATATGTAATTACCTAATACCTACAAAAAAGTCTCTTGGAGCGTAGCCCTAAACACAACAGGAAGTCAGCCATTTTGAACTTCCTCTCAGATTTTTGTGCAGTTTTTGCCATTTTCAGGCCTCGTACTTTAACGAACTCCTCCTACAGTTTTAATCTGATCATCTTCAAATTTGGTGAGTGTAAACTTCAGGCCTTTGCGACGTTAAATTGCGAAGATCTTGAGTTTTCGTCGAAGTGCGGGTCCTCGGCGGCCTGACAAATTTCGATGTTTCGCCATGAAACAGGAAGTTGCTGTAACTCAGGCATGGAATGTCCAATCTGCCCCAAACTTCACACTTTTGATAAGAGTTCTGTCCTGAACACATGACCATGCTCATATTCAGTTATAGTCATAGCGCCACCTGCTGGCAACAGGAAGTGACATGTTTAACACTGTTATGGACTCCTAATAACATATAAAAAGGTGCCAGCAAGTGCTAAACATGCTAACAACATACTAGAAGCATGCTAAAACATGCTAGCAAACTCTTAGCTAAGTGCTAAAGCATGCTATTATTGCAATTAAATAGGAATTTGCTGTAACTCAGGCATGGAATGTCCAATCTGCCCCAAACTTCACACTTTTGATAAGCGTTCTGTCCTGAACACATCTACATGAGAATATTCAGTTATAGTAATAGCGCCACCTACTGGTAACAGGAAGTGTCATGTTTAACACGTTGATGCCATTCTAGCAACATGTTAAAAATGCCATTGACTTCTAAACATGCTAGAAACATGTTAAAACATGTTAGCAATACTTAGCTAAGTGCTAAAGCATGCTAATTCAATGAAACAGGATGTTGTTGTTACTCAAGAAGGCAATGTCCAATCTGCACCAAACTTCACACGTTTGATAAGAATCATGGCCTGAACACATGTCTATGCTCAAATTTAGTTATAGTAATAGCGCCACCTACTGGCACCAGGAAGTGACATGTTTAACACGTTGATGCCGTTCTAGCAACATGTTAAAAATGCCATTGAGTTCTAAACATGCTAGAAACATGTTAAAACATGCTAGCAATACTTAGCTAAATGCTAAAGCATGCTAATTCAATGAAACAGGACTTTGTTGTTACTCAAAAAGGCAATGTACAATGTACCCCAAACTTCACACGTTTGATAAGAGTTATCTCTTGAACACATGTCCATGCTCATATTTAGTTATAGTCATAGCGCCACCTGCTGGCAACAGGAAGTGACGTTTAACACTGTTCTTGACTCCTAATAACATATAAAAAAATGCCAGTAGGTGCTAAACATCCTACCAACATACTAGAGTCATGCTGAAACATACTAGCAAACACTTAGCTAAGTGCTAAAGAATGATATTACTGCAATTAAATATGAATTTGCTGTAACTCAGGCATGGAATGTCCAATCTGCCCCAAACTTCACACTTTTGATAAGCGTTCTGTCCTGAACACATGACCATGCTTATATTCAGTTACAGTCATAGCGCCACCTGCTGGCAACAGGAAGTGACATGTTTAACACTGTTATGGACTCCTAATAACATATAAAAAAGTGCCAGCAAGTGTTAAACATGCTAACAACATACTAGAAACATGCTAAAACATGCTAGCAAACACTTAGCTAAGTGTTAAAGAATGATATTACTGTAATTAAATATGAATTTGCTGTAACTCAGGCAAGGAATGTCCAATCTGCCCCAAACTTCACACTTTTGATAAGCGTTCTGTCCTGAACACATGATCATGCTTACAGTCATAGCGCCACCTGCTGGCAGCAGGAAGTGACATGTTTAACACTGTTATGGACTCCTAATAACATATAAAAAAGTGCCAGCGAGTGCTAAACATGCTAACAACATACTAGAAACATGCTAAAACATGCTAGCAAACTCTTAGCTAAGTGCTAAAGCATGCTATTATTGCAATTAAATAGGAATTTGCTGTAATTCAGGCATGGAATGTCCAATCTGCCCCAAACTTCACACATTTGATAAGAATCATGGCCTGAACACATGTCTATGCTCAAATTCAGTTATAGTAATAGCGCCACCTACTGGCAACAGGAAGTGACATGTTTAACACTTTTATGCCGTTCTAGCAACATGTTAAAAATGCCATTGAGTTCTAAACATGCTAGAAACATGTTAAAACATGCTAACAATGCTTAGCTAAGTGCTAAAGAATGTTAATTCAATGAAACATGACTTTGTTGTTACTCAAGAAGGCAATGTCCAATTTGCACCAAACTTCACACGTTTGATAAGAGTTCTGTCCTGAACACACATCCATGCTCATATTCAGTTATAGCCATAACGCCACCTACTGGCAACAGAAACTGACATGGTTAACACAGTAATGCAGTACTAACCACATAATTATTGTGTACTAAGCATGCTAGAAACAGACTAAACATGCTAGCAACACTTAGCTGAGTCATGAAGCATGCTATTATCACCATTATACAAAACATTTTGTAACTGACTTTGACATACTCTTACTATATATACCTCCTTAAATGTACATTTCCCAACCATGCTCTGTCTTCCTAAAGCCACCGAGTGTTGATGGCACGGGTGCGAGGGCCCTTTCATCGCTGCTTGCAGCTTTAATTAGGGCCCGAGCACCGATGGTGTGAGGACCCTCTTGGAATTGCTCTGTTTATTATTATTATTATTATTATTATTATTATTCTTCTTCTCCGCATTGAATTGCATTTTTGAGGGCCTAAACATGCTCGAAAACTCACGAAACTTTGCACACGCGTCAGAACTGGCGAAAATTTACATCTGATATAGGTTTCAGAATTGGACGGGGCAAAACGGCTCGATAGCGCCACCTATAAAAGTTCAACGGAGTGCGCCTCCCGCATCGTTCCACGTACGTGCACGAAATTCGGTACATACATGTAATTACCTAATACCTACAAAAAAGTCTCTTGGAGCGTAGCCCTAAACACAACAGGAAGTCAGCCATTTTGAACTTCCTCTCAGATTTTTGTGCAGTTTTTGCCATTTTCAGGCCTCGTACTTTAACGAACTCCTCCTACAGTTTTAATCTGATCATCTTCAAATTTGGTGAGTGTAATCTTCAGGCCTTTGCGACGTTAAATTGCGAAGATCTTGAGTTTTCGTCGAAGTGCGGGTCCTCGGCGGCCTGACAAATTTCGATGTTTCGCCATGAAACAGGAAGTTGCTGTAACTCAGGCATGGAATGTCCAATCTGCCCCAAACTTCACACTTTTGATAAGAGTTCTGTCCTGAACACATGACCATGCTCATATTCAGTTACAGTCATAGCGCCACCTGCTGGCAACAGGAAGTGACATGTTTAACACTGTTATGGACTCCTAATAACATATAAAAAAGTGCCAGCAAGTGCTAAACATGCTAACAACATACTAGAAGCATGCTAAAACATGCTAGCAAACTCTTAGCTAAGTGCTAAAGCATGCTATTATTGCAATTAAATAGGAATTTGCTGTAACTCAGGCATGGAATGTCCAATCTGCCCCAAACTTCACACTTTTGATAAGCGTTCTGTCCTGAACACATCTACATGAGAATATTCAGTTATAGTAATAGCGCCACCTACTGGTAACAGGAAGTGTCATGTTTAACACGTTGATGCCATTCTAGCAACATGTTAAAAATGCCATTGACTTCTAAACATGCTAGAAACATGTTAAAACATGCTAGCAATACTTAGCTAAGTGCTAAAGCATGCTAATTCAATGAAACAGGATGTTGTTGTTACTCAAGAAGGCAATGTCCAATCTGCACCAAACTTCACACTTTTGATAAGCGTTCTGTCCTGAACACATGACCATGCTTATATTCAGTTACAGTCATAGCGCCACCTGCTGGCAACAGGAAGTGACATGTTTAACACTGTTATGGACTCCTAATAACATATAAAAAAGTGCCAGCAAGTGTTAAACATGCTAACAACATACTACAAACATGCTAAAACATGCTAGCAAACTCTTAGCTAAGTGCTAAAGCATGCTATTATTGCAATTAAATAGGAATTTGCTGTAACTCAGGCATGGAATGTCCAATCTGCCCCAAACTTCACACGTTTGATAAGAATCATGGCCTGAACACATGTCTATGCTCAAATTTAGTTATAGTAATAGCGCCACCTACTGGCACCAGGAAGTGACATGTTTAACACGTTGATGCCGTTCTAGCAACATGTTAAAAATGCCATTGAGTTCTAAACATGCTAGAAACATGTTAAAACATGCTAGCAATACTTAGCTAAATGCTAAAGCATGCTAATTCAATGAAACAGGACTTTGTTGTTACTCAAGAAGGCAATGTACAATCTACCCCAAACTTCACACGTTTGATAAGAGTTATCTCTTGAACACATGTCCATGCTCATATTTAGTTATAGTCATAGCGCCACCTGCTGGCAACAGGAAGTGACGTTTAACACTGTTCTTGACTCCTAATAACATATAAAAAAATGCCAGTAGGTGCTAAACATCCTACCAACATACTAGAGACATGCTGAAACATACTAGCAAACACTTAGCTAAGTGCTAAAGAATGATATTACTGCAATTAAATATGAATTTGCTGTAACTCAGGCATGGAATGTCCAATCTGCCCCAAACTTCACACTTTTGATAAGCGTTCTGTCCTGAACACATGACCATGCTTATATTCAGTTACAGTCATAGCGCCACCTGCTGGCAACAGGAAGTGACATGTTTAACACTGTTATGGACTCCTAATAACATATAAAAAAGTGCCAGCAAGTGTTAAACATGCTAACAACATACTAGAAACATGCTAAAACATGCTAGCAAACTCTTAGCTAAGTGCTAACGCATGCTATTATTGCAATTAAATAGGAATTTGCTGTAACTCAGGCATGGAATGTCCAATCTGCCCCAAACTTCACACTTTTGATAAGAGTCATGGCCTGAACACATCTACATGAGAATGTTCAGTTATAGTAATAGCGCCACCTACTGGCAACAGGAAGTGACATGTTTAACACGTTGATGCCGTTCTAGCAACATGTTAAAAATGCCATTGAGTTCTAAACATGCTAGAAACATGTTAAAACATGCTAACAATGCTTAGGTACGTGCTAAAGAATGCTAATTCAATGAAACATGACTTTGTTGTTACTCAAGAAGGCAATGTCCAATTTGCACCAAACTTCACACGTTTGATAAGAGTTCTGTCCTGAACACACATCCATGCTCATATTCAGTTATAGTCATAACGCAACCTACTGGCAACAGAAACTGACATGGTTAACACAGTAATGCAGTACTAACCACATAATAATTGTGTACTAAGCATGCTAGAAACAGACTAAACATGCTAGCAACACTTAGCTGAGTCATGAAGCATGCTATTATCACCATTATACAAAACATTTTGTAACTGACTTTGACATACTCTTACTATATATACCTCCTTAAATGTACATTTCCCAACCATGCTCTGTCTTCCTAAAGCCACCGAGTGTTGATGGCATGGGTGCGAGGGCCCTTTCATCGCTGCTTGCAGCTTTAATTATTATTATTCTTCTTCTTCTCCGCATTGAATTGCATTTTTGAGGGCCTAAACATGCGCGAAAACTCACGAAACTTTGCACACGCGTCAGAACTGGCGAAAATTTACATCTGATATAGGTTTCAGAATTGGACGGGGCAAAACGGCTCGATAGCGCCACCTATAAAAGTTCAACGGAGTGCGCCTCCCGCAACGTTCCACGTACGTGCACGAAATTCGGTACATACATGTAATGACCTAATACCTACAAAAAAGTCTCTTGGAGCATAGCCCTAAACCAAACAGGAAGTCAGCCATTTTGAACTTCCTCCCAGATTTTTGTGCAGTTTTTGACATTTTCAGGCCTCATACTTTAACGAACTCCTCCTACAGTTTTAATCTGATCATCTTCAAATTTGGTGAGTGTAATCTTAAGGCCTTTGCGACGTTAAATTGCGAAGATCTTGAGTTTTCGTCGAAGGGCGGGTCCTCGGCGGCCTGACAAATTTTGATGTTTCGCCATGAAACAGGAAGTTGCTGTAACTCAGGCATGGAATGTCCAATCTGCCCCAAACTTCATACGTTTGATAAGAGTTCTCTCCTGAACACATGACCATGCTCATATTCAGTTATAGTCATAGCGCCACCTACTGGCAACAGGAAGTGACATGTTTAACACTGTTATGGACTCCTAATAACATATAAAAAAGTGCCAGCAAGTGCTAAACATGCTAACAACATACTAGAAGCATGCTAAAACATGCTAGCAAACTCTTAGCTAAGTGCTAAAGCATGCTATTATTGCAATTAAATAGGAATTTGCTGTAACTCAGGCATGGAATGTCCAATCTGCCCCAAACTTCACACTTTTGATAAGCGTTCTGTCCTGAACATATCTACATGAGAATATTCAGTTATAGTAATAGCGCCACCTACTGGTAACAGGAAGTGTCATGTTTAACACGTTGATGCCATTCTAGCAACATGTTAAAAATGCCATTGACTTCTAAACATGCTAGAAACATGTTAAAACATACTAGCAATACTTAGCTAAGTGCTAAAGCATGCTAATTCAATGAAACAGGATGTTGTTGTTACTCAAGAAGGCAATGTCCAATCTGCGCCAAACTTCACACTTTTAATAAACGTTCTGTCCTGAACACATGACCATGCTCATATTCAGTTATAGTCATAGCGCCACCTGCTGGCAACAGGAAGTGACATGTTTAACACTGTTATGGACTCCTAATAACATATAAAAAAGTGCCAGCAAGTGCTAAACATGCTAACAACATACTAGAAGCATGCTAAAACATGCTAGCAAACTCTTAGCTAAGTGCTAAAGCATGCTATTATTGCAATTAAATAGGAATTTGCTGTAACTCAGGCATGGAATGTCCAATCTGCCCCAAACTTCACACTTTTGATAAGCGTTCTGTCCTGAACATATCTACATGAGAATATTCAGTTATAGTAATAGCGCCACCTACTGGTAACAGGAAGTGTCATGTTTAACACGTTGATGCCATTCTAGCAACATGTTAAAAATGCCATTGACTTCTAAACATGCTAGAAACATGTTAAAACATACTAGCAATACTTAGCTAAGTGCTAAAGCATGCTAATTCAATGAAACAGGACTTTGTTGTTACTCAAGAAGGCAATGTACAATCTACCCCAAACGTCACACGTTTGATAAGAGTTATCTCTTGAACACATGTCCATGCTCATATTTAGTTATAGTCATAGCGCCACCTGCTGGCAACAGGAAGTGACGTTTAACACTGTTCTTGACTCCTAATAACATATAAAAAAATGCCAGTAGGTGCTAAACATCCTACCAACATACTATAGACATGCTAAAACATACTAGCAAACACTTAGCTAAGTGCTAAAGAATGATATTACTGCAATTAAATATGAATTTGCTGTAACTCAGGCATGGAATGTCCAATCTGCCCCAAACTTCACACTTTTGATAAGCGTTCTGTCCTGAACACATGACCATGCTTATATTCAGTTACAGTCATAGCGCCACCTGCTGGCAACAGGAAGTGACATGTTTAACACTGTTATGGACTCCTAATAACATATAAAAAAGTGCCAGCAAGTGTTAAACATGCTAACAACATACTAGAAACATGCTAAAACATGCTAGCAAACTCTTAGCCAAGTGCTAAAGCATGCTATTATTGCAATTAAATAGGAATTTGCTGTAACTCAGGCATGGAATGTCCAATCTGCCCCAAACTTCACACTTTTGATAAGAGTCATGGCCTGAACACATCTACATGAGAATGTTCAATTATAGTAATAGCGCCACCAACTGGCAACAGGAAGTGACATGTTTAACACGTTGATGCCGTTCTAGCAACATGTTAAAAATGCCATTGAGTTCTAAACATGCTAGAAACATGTTAAAACATGCTAACAATGCATAGCTAAGTGCTAAAGCATGCTAATTCAATGAAACATGACTTTGTTGTTACTCAAGAAGGCAATGTCCAATTTGCACCAAACTTCACACGTTTGATAAGAGTTCTGTCCTGAACACACATCCAAGCTCATATTCAGTTATAGTCATAACGCCACCTACTGGCAACAGAAACTGACATGGTTAACACAGTAATGCAGTACTAACCACATAATTATTGTGTACTAAGCATGCTAGAAACACACTAAACATGCTAGCAACACTTAGCTGAGTCATGAAGCATGCTATTATCACCATTATACAAAACATTTTGTAACTGACTTTGACATACTCTTACTATATATACCTCCTTAAATGTACATTTCCCAACCATGCTCTGTCTTCCTAAAGCCACCGAGTGTTGATGGCACGGGTGCGAGGGCCCTTTCATCGCTGCTTGCAGCTTTAATTATTATTATTATTATTCTTCTCCGCATTTAATTGCATTTTTGAGGGCCTAAACATGCTCGAAAACTCACAAAACTTTGCACACGCGTCAGAACTGGCGAAAATTTACATCTGATATAGGTTTCAGAATTGGACGGGGCAAAATGGCTCGATAGCGCCACCTATAAAAGTTCAACGGAGTGCGCCTCCCGCAACGTTCCACGTACGTGCACAAAATTCGGTACATACATGTAATGACCTAATACCTACAAAAAAGTCTCTTGGAGCATAGCCCTAAACACAACAGGAAGTCAGCCATTTTGAACTTCCTCTCAGATTTTTGTGCAGTTTTTGCCATTTTCAGGCCTCGTACTTTAACGAACTCCTCCTACAGTTTTAATCTGATCATCTTCAAATTTGGTGAGTGTAATCTTAAGGCCTTTGTGACGTTAAATTGCGAAGATCTTGAGTTTTCGTCGAAGGGCGGGTCCTCGGCGGCCTGACAAATTTCGATGTTTCGCCATGAAACAGGAAGTTGCTGTAACTCAGGCATGGAATGTCCAATCTGCCCCAAACTTCACACGTTTGATAAGCGTTCTGTCCTGAACACATGACCATGCTCATATTCAGTTATAGTCATAGCGCCACCTGCTGGCAACAGGAAGTGACATGTTTAACACTGTTATGGACTCCTAATAACATATAAAAAAGTGCCAGCAAGTGCTAAACATGCTAACAACATACTAGAAGCATGCTAAAACATGCTAGCAAACTCTTAGCTAAGTGCTAAAGCATGCTATTATTGCAATTAAATAGGAACTTGCTGTAACTCAGGCATGGAATGTCCAATCTGCCCCAAACTTCACACGTTTGATAAGAGTCATGGCCTGAACACATCTACATGAGAATATTCAGTTATAGTAATAGCGCCACCTGCTGTCAACAGGAAGTGACATGTTTAACACTGTTGTGGTCTCCTAATAACATATAAAAAAAGAGCCAGCAAGTGTTAAACAGGTTAGCAACATACTAGAAACATGCTAGCAAACACTTAGCTAAGTGCTAAAGCATGCTATTACTGCAATTAAATAGGAATTTGCTGTAACTCAGGCATGGAATGTCCAATCTACCCCAAACTTCACACGTTTGATAAGAATCATGGCCTGAACACATGTCTATGCTCAAATTCAGTTATAGTAATAGCGCCACCTACTGGCCACAGGAAGTGACATGTTTAACACGTTGATGCCGTTCTAGCAACATGTTAAAAATGCCATTGAGTTCTAAACATGCTAGAAACATATTAAAACATGCTAGCAATACTTACCTAAGTGCTAAAGCATGCTAATTCAATGAAACAGGACTTTGTTGTTACTCAAGAAGGCAATGTACAATCTACCCCAAACTTCACACGTTTGATAAGAGTTATCTCTTGAACACATGTCCATGCTCATATTTAGTTATAGTCAAAGCGCCACCTGCTGGCAACAGGAAGTGACGTTTAACACTGTTCATGACTCCTAATAACATATAAAAAAATGCCAGTAGGTGCTAAACATCCTACCAACATACTAGAGAAATGCTAAAACATACTAGCAAACACTTAACTAAGTGCTAAAGAATGATATTACTGCAATTAAATATGAATTTGCTGTAACTCAGGCATGGAATGTCCAATCTGCCCCAAACTTCACACTTTTGATAAGCGTTCTGTCCTGAACACATGACCATGCTTATATTCAGTTACAGTCATAGCGTCACCTGCTGGCAACAGGAAGTGACATGTTTAACACTGTTATGGACTCCCAATAACATATAAAAAAGTGCCAGCAAGTGTTAAACATGCTAACAACATACTAGAAACATGCTAAAACATGCTAGCAAACTCTTAGCTAAGTGCTAAAGCATGCTATTATTGCAATTAAATAGGAATTTGCTGTAACTCAGGCATGGAATGTCCAATCTGCCCCAAACTTCACACTTTTAATAAGAGTCATGGCCTGAACACATCTACATGAGAATGTTCAGTTATAGTAATAGCGCCACCTACTGGCAACAGGAAGTGACATGTTTAACACATTGATGCCGTTCTAGCAACATGTTAAAAATGCCATTGAGTTCTAAACATGCTAGAAACATGTTAAAACATGCTAACAATGCTTAGCTAAGTGCTAAAGAATGCTAATTCAATGAAACATGACTTTGTTGTTACTCAAGAAGGCAATGTCCAATTTGCACCAAACTTCACACGTTTGATAAGAGTTCTGTCCTGAACACACATCCATGCTCATATTCAGTTATAGTCATAACGCCACCTACTGGCAACAGAAACTGACATGGTTAACACAGTAATGCAGTACTAACCACATAATTATTGTGTACTAAGCATGCTAGAAACAGACTAAACATGCTAGCAACACTTAGCTGAGTCATGAAGCATGCTATTATCACCATTATACAAAACATTTTGTAACTTACTTTGACATACTCTTACTATATATACCTCCTTAAATGTACATTTCCCAACCATGCTCTGTCTTCCTAAAGCCATTGAGTGTTGATGGCACGGGTGCGAGGGCCCTTTCATCGCTGCTTGCAGCTTTAATTATTATTATTATTCTTCTTCTTCTTCCGCCATGGGAGTCTATGGCAGCCCATAGAACCGATTGCGGGAAAGTTGTTTTGGTTTGACATTCTGATAGAGGACAGTCCCAACATTAAATACACCAATTTTTGTGTTTCTAAGTCATTCCCTCTAGCGCCACCACCTGTCCAAAGTTTCACTTTTATTTTGCTAATAACTTTTGAACCGTAAGGCCAATCAACAAAATTCTTTTTTCCTCTTATTTCTGAGCTCATGCCGATTCGATTGCACCCTATGACGTCATTTTCCGTCATATAAATATGGCCGCCATTTTTAATTTTCTGAAAAAGCTACTTTTTCGAACTCGTCCTAGACGGTTTGTCCGATTTGCACGAAAATTGAACCAGATCATCTTCAGGCAGTGCTGACCAAAAGTTATGGAATTCAAATTGATTCGTCAAACCGTTTTCAATAAACGCACGAACAAATTTTACGTAGCGCCTGCAAAAACAGTCGTAAGGCTGTATCTCTGCAACGGTTTATCGTATTCAGACCAAACTTGGTACATGTCATCACAAGCATGACCTGAGGCTACATGCTGCGTTTCGGCGCAGCGCCACCTACTGTTCCGGAGATATGAAAAATGGCTATTTTTGCTTATAACTTCTGAACAGTTTGTCCAAAAATCATAAAATTGGTCTCGTTAGATTCAGGGCGACATGCCGAGTCGACTGATATCCAATTTTACCATATCGGCCATTTTGACTGTCGGCCATTTTGAATTATGTGCTAAAATGCTGTATTTTATGAACGCATGAACGGATTGTTACGAAACTTGGCATGGGTCATCAGCACGATGTCCTGAAGGAGTGTGAGAAGTTTCGAAACAGCGCCACCTAGTGGGGAATTTTTTTTTTCAAATGCTTATAACTTTGGGTGCGGTCGACTTATTTTCACGAGACTCATCTAATTAGACTCCTGAAACCTTGCCGAGTCCTACGATACCAAACATGCTAGGTTTCGCCTTACGGTTTGTGTAGCGTTGTGATTTAGCGCTTAAAAAACATTAGGCTATATCTTCGAAACCGCTTGTCCGATCGAGACGAAACCACCGTCAGAAGTTTGGAAACATAGGTCGATAGCTAAATGCCAATGCCCAAATGCGAAAATATTGATGTTTAGGGGTAGTAAAATTCAAACAAAGTCATGTGTCAGTCATTTTTTACGTGTTTTTTCATATAAATGTTTATAACTCTAAAGCAAATTGAGATATTTTCACCAAAACTGACACACATATGTATGGGCTCACTCTGAGGACACGTAAAAAAAATTGTGGGACTGAGCCTCTTGGTGGCGCTATAATAGAACAAAACATGAAATTCCCATTGACTTCAATACAGTTTTGTGAGATAAAATGCTATTTTCATTCAAAACATACTTTTTCGAACTCCTCCCACACCGTTTGTCCGATTTTCACCAAAATCGAATCGTATCATCCCCAGACTGTGCCGACTAAAAGTTATGGATTTCGTGTCAATTGACGAAACCGTTTTCGTATAGCGCAGCAGCAAATTTGAGGCATGATGCTAATAGCACTATTCAGGCTTTATCTCTGCAATGCCTTGACATATTGACACCAAACTTTGTATGTGTCATTGTCTCCTCACTCTGACCACATCACATCAGTTTTGTAACTGTGCCACCTATTTGTCGAAAGTGATAATCCATTAAATCATATTTTTAATTACTGTTTCTATGATTTTTCAGCCATTTCGTCTAAAATCCTCTTTAAATGTCTTTAATTGCTCATTGTTGCAGTTGGTCTGACACTTTCAGACATGTCGGCATGTCTTGTCGTCTTATTCTGCTTGGCCCCGGTAATTGCTGCTTGCAGCTATATTTATTATTATTATTATTATTCTTCCGCCATGGGAGTCTATGGCAGCCCATAGAACCGATTGCGGGAAAGTTGTTTTGGTTTGACATTCTGATAGAGGACCGTCTCAACATTAAATACACCAATTTTGGTGTTTCTAAGTCATTCCCTCTAGCGCCACCACCTGTCCAAAGTTTCACTTTTATTTTGCTAATAACTTTTGAACCGTAAGGCCAATCAGCGAAATTCTTTTTTCCTCTGATTCCTGAGCTCATGGCGATTCGATTGCACCCTATGACGTCATTTGCCGTCATAAAAATATGGCCGCCATCTTGAATTTTCAAAAAAAGCTACTTTTTCGAACTCGTCCTAGACGGTTTGTCCGATTTGCACGAAAATTGAACCAGATCATCTTCAGGTAGTGCTGACAAAAAGTTATGGAATTCAAATGGATTCGTCAAACCGTTTTCAATAAACGCACAAATACATTTTACGTAGCGCTAGCAAAAACAGTCGTAAGGCCGTATCTCCGCAACGGTTTATCGTATTCAGACCAAACTTGGTACTTGTACTCACAAGCATGACCTGAGGCTACATGCTGTGTTTCGGCGCAGCGCCACCTACTGGTCCGGAGATATGAAAAATGGCTATTTTTTCTTATAACTTCTGAACAGTTTGTCCAAAAATCATACAATTGGTCTCGTTAGATTCAGGGCAACATGCCGAGTCGACTGATATCCAATTTGACCATATCGGTCATTTTGGCTGTCGGCCATTTTGAATTTTGTGCTAAAATTCTGTATTTTATGAACGCATGAACGGATTGTTACGAAACGTGGTATGGGTCATCAGCACAATGCCCTGAATGAGCCTGAGAAGTTTCGAAACAGCGCCACCTAGTGGTGAATTTTTTTTTTCAAATGCTTATAACTTTGGGTGTGGTCGACTTATTTTCACGAAACTCATCTTTTTAGACTCCTGAATCATTGCCGAGTCCTACGATACCAAACATGCTAGGTTTTGCCTTACGGTTTGTGTAGCGTTGTGATTTAGCGCTTAAAAAACATTTGGCTATATCTTTGAAACCGCTAGTCCGATCGAGACGAAACCACCGTCAGAAGTTTGGAAACATAGGTCGATAGCTATACGCCAATGCCCAAATGCGAAAATATTGATGTTTAGGGGTACTAATTTCCAATCAAAGTCATGTGTCAGTCATTTTTTTCGTGTTTTTTCATATAAATGTCTATAACTCCGAAGCAAATTGAGATTTTTGCACCAAAATCGACACATATATGTATGGGCTCACTCTGAGGACACATAAAAAAAATGGTGGGACTGAGCCTCTTGGTGGCGCTATAATAGAACAAAACATGAAATTCCCATTGACTTCAATGCAGTTTTGTGAAATAAAATGCTATACTAAACAAATGCATTGGTGTAATATTACGAAACTCAGAATGTGCCATCAGCACCATCCCCTGAAGGTACCCAAAATATTTAGAGACAGCGCCACCTAGTGGTCAAAAGTTATAACAACATTTCCAAAACTGCTAATAACTTTTGAATACATCGGCCTATGTAAATGCCACTGGTCTTAATAGATTCCTTGGGTCAAGCCGAGAACATAGATACCAAATTTTCCTTATTTGGTCAAACTTCTTGTCCGCCATCTTGATTTTCATTCAAAACCTACTTTTTCGAACTCCTCCTAGACCGTTTGTCCGATTTTCACCAAAATCGAATCGTATCATCTCCAGACCGTGCCGACTAAAAGTTATGGATTTCGTGTCGATAGACGAAACCGTTTTCGTATAGCGCAGCAGCAAAGTTGAGGCATGATGCTAATAGCATTAATTAAGGCTTTATCTCTGCAATGCCTTGACATATTGACACCAAACTTTGTATGTGTCATTGTAACTTCACTCTGACCACATCACATCAGTTTTGTAACTGCGCCACCTATTGGTCGAAAGTGATAATCCATCAAATCATATTTTTATTTATTGTTTCTATGATTTTTCAGGCATTTTGCCTAAAATCCTCTTTAAATGTCTTTAATTGCTCATTGTTGCAGTTGGTCTGACACTTTCAGACATGTCGGCATGTCTTGTCGTCTTATTCAGCTTGGCCCCGGTAATGGCTGCTTGCAGCTATATTTATTCTTCTTCTTCTTCTTCTTCTTCCGCTCTTGGAGTCTATGGCAGCCCATAGAACCGATTGCGGGAAAGTTGTTTTGGTTTGACATTCTGATAGAGGACAGTCCCAACATTAAATACACCAATTTTTGTGTTTCTAAGTCATTCCCTCTAGCGCCACCACCTGTCCAAAGTTTCACTTTTATTTTGCTAATAACTTTTGAACCGTAAGGCCAATCAACAAAATTCTTTTTTCCTCTTATTTCTGAGCTCATGCCGATTCGATTGCACCCTATGACGTCATTTTCCGTCATATAAATATGGCCGCCATTTTTAATTTTCTGAAAAAGCTACTTTTTCGAACTCGTCCTAGACGGTTTGTCCGATTTGCACGAAAATTGAACCAGATCATCTTCAGGCAGTGTTGACCAAAAGTTATGGAATTCAAATTGATTCGTCAAACCGTTTTCGATAAACGCACGAATACATTTTACGTAGCGCTAGCAAAAACAGTCATAAGGCTGTATCTCCGCAAAGGTTTATCGTATTCAGACCAAACTTGGTACATGTACTCACAAGCATGACCTGAGGCTACATGCTGCGTTTCGGCGCAGCGCCACCTACTGGTCCGGAGATATGAAAAATGGCTATTTTTGCTTATAACTTCTGAACAGTTTGTCCAAAAATCATAAAATTGGTATCGTTAGATTCAGGGCAATATGCCGATTCGACTGATATCCAGTTTTACCATATCGGCCCTTTTGACTGTCGGCCATTTTGAATTTTGTGCTAAAATACTGTATTTTAAGAACGCATGAACGAATTGTTACGAAACTTGGTATGGGTCATCAGCACGTTGTCCTGAAGGAGCGTGAGAAGTTTCGAAACAGCGCCACCTAGTGGTGAATTTTTTTTTTCAAATGCTTATAACTTTGGGTGTGGTCAACTTATTTTCACGAGACTCATCTAATTAGACTCCTGAAACCTTGCCGAGTCCTACGATACCAAACATGCTAGGTTTTGCCTTACGGTTTGTGTAGCGTTGTGATTTAGCGCTTAAAAAACATTTGGCTATATCTTCGAAACCGCTAGTCCGATCGAGACGAAACCACCGTCAGAAGTTTGGAAACATAGGTCGATAGCTATATGCCAATGCCCAAATGCGAAAATATTGATGTTTAGGGGTAGTAAATTCCAAACAAAGTCATGTGTCAGTCATTTTTTACGTGTTTTTTCATATAAATGCCTATAACTCTGAAGCAAATTGAGATTTTTTCACCAAAACTGACACACATATGTATGGGCTCACTCTGAGGACACGTAAAAAAAATTGTGAGACTGAGCCTCTTGGTGGCGCTATAATAGAACAAAACATAAAATTCCCATTGACTTCAATACAGTTTTGTGAAATAAAATGCTATTTTCATTAAAAACCTACTTTTTCGAACTCCTCCTACACCGTTTGTCCGATTTTCACCAAAATCGAATCATATCATCTCCAGACCGTGCCGACTGAAAGTTATGGATTTCGTGTCGATTGACAAAACCGTTTTCGTATAGCGCAGCAGCAAATTTGAGGCATGATGCTAAAAGCATTATTCAGGCTTTATGTCTGCAATGCCTTGACATATTGACACCAAACTTTGCATGTGTCATTGTCACTTCACTCTGACCACATCACATCAGTTTTGTAACTGCGCCACCTATTGGTCGAAAGTGATAATCCATCAAATCATATTTTTATTTATTGTTTCTATGATTTTTCAGGCATTTTGCCTAAAATCCTCTTTAAATGTCTTTAATTGCTCATTGTTGCAGTTGGTCTGACACTTTCAGACATGTCGGCATGTCTTGTCGTCTTATTCAGCTTGGCCCCGGTAATGGCTGCTTGCAGCTATATTTAGGGGCCAAGCACCGAAGGTGCGGAGGCACCTATTGTATCTGTTCCGTTTCTTATTAGGGGCCAAGCACCGAAGGTGCGTAGGCACCTATTGTATCTGTTCCCGTTCTTATTATTATTCTTCATTTTTCCGACTGGGAGTCTATGGCAGCCCATAGAACCGATTGCGGGAAAGTTGTTTTGGTTTGACATTCTGATAGAGGACAGTCCCAACATTAAATACACCAATTTTTGTGTTTCTAAGTCATTCCCTCTAGCGCCACCACCTGTCCAAAGTTTCACTTTTATTTTGCTAATAACTTTTGAACCGTAAGGCCAATCAACAAAATTCTTTTTTCCTCTGATTCCTGAGCTCATGCCGATTCGATTTCACCCTATGACGTCATTTTCCGTCATATAAATATGGCCGCCATTTTGAATTTTCTGAAAAAGCTACTTTTTCGAACTCGTCCTAGACGGTTTGTCCGATTTGCACGAAAATTGAACCAGATCATCTTCAGGCAGTGCTGACCAAAAGTTATGGAATTCAAATTGATTCGTCAAACCGTTTTCGATAAACGCACGAATACATTTTACGTAGCGCTAGCAAAAACAGTCGTAAGGCTGTATCTCCGCAACGGTTTATCGTATTCAGACCAAACTTGGTACATGTACTCACAAGCATGACCTGAGGCTACATGCTGCGTTTCGGCGCAGCGCCACCTACTGGTCCGGAGATATGAAAAATGGCTATTTTTGCTTATAACTTCTGAACAGTTTGTCCAAAAATCATAAAATTGGTCTTGATAGATTCAGGGCGACATGCCGAGTCGACTGATATCCAATTTGACCATATCGGCCATTTTGACTGTCGGCCATTTTGAATTTTGTGCTAAAATGCTGTATTTTATGAACGCATGAATGGATTGTTACGAAACTTGGCATGGGTCATCAGCACGATGTTCTGAAGGAGCCTGAGAAGTTTCGAAACAGCGCCACCTAGTGGTGAATTTTATTTTTCAAATGCTTATAACTTTGGGTGCGGTCGACTTATTTTCACGAGACTCATCTAATTAGACTCCTGAAACCTTTCCCTGAATCGTTGCCGAGTCCTACGATACCAAACATGCTAGGTTTCGCCTTACGGTTTGTGTAGCGTTGTGATTTAGCGCTTAAAAAACATTTGGCTATATCTTTGAAACCGCTAGTCCGATCGAGACGAAACCACCGTCAGAAGTTTGGAAACATAGGTCGATAGCTATACGCCAATGCCCAAATGCGAAAATATTGATGTTTAGGGGTACTAATTTCCAATCAAAGTCATGTGTCAGTCATTTTTTTCGTGTTTTTTCATATAAATGTCTATAACTCCGAAGCGAATTGAGATATTTTCACCAAAATTGACACACATATGTATGGGCTCACTCTGAGGACACGTAAAAAAAATTGTGGGACTGAGCCTCTTGGTGGCGCTATAATTGAACAAAATATGAAATTCCCATTGACTTCAATACAGTTTTGTGAAATAAAATGCTATACTAAACAAATGCATTGGTGTAATATTACGAAACTCAGATTGTGTCATCAGCACCATCCCCTGAAGGCAACCAAAATATTTCAAGACAGCGCCACCTAGTGGTCAAAAGTTATAACAAAATTTCCAAAAAGGCTAATAACTTTTGAATAAATCTGGCTATTGAAATGCCACTGGTCTTATTAGATTCCCTGGGTCAAGCCGAGAACATAGATACCAAGTTTTCCTTATTTGGCCAAACTTCCTGTCCGCCATCTTGATTTTCATTCAAAACCTACTTTTTCGAACTCCTCCTAGACCGTTTGTCCGATTTTCACCAAAATCGAATCGTATCATCTCCAGACTGTGCCGACAAAAAGTTATGGATTTCGTGTCGATTGATGAAACCGTTTTCGTATAGCACAGCAGCAAAGTTGAGGCATGATGCCAAAATGACTATTCAGGCTTTATATCTGCAATGCCTCGACATATTGACACAAAACTTTGTATGTGTCACTGTCTACTTACTCTGACCACACCACATCAATTTCGCAACAGCGCCACCTTTTGGTCAAAAGTGACAATCCATTAAATCATATTCTGAATTACTTTTTACATGATTTTTCAGCCATTTCGCCTAAAATCCTCTCTAAATGTCTTTAATTGCTCATTGTTGCAGTTGGTCTGACACCTTCAGCCATGTTGGCATATCCTGTCATCTGCTTGCGCTTGGCCCCGATAATTGCTGCTTGCAGCTATATTTATTATTATTATTATTATTATTCTTCCGCCATGGGAGTCTATGGCAGCCCATAGAACCGATTGCGGGAAAGTTGTTTTGGTTTGACATTCTGATAGAGGACCGTCTCAACATTAAATACACCAATTTTGGTGTTTCTAAGTCATTCCCTCTAGCGCCACCACCTGTCCAAAGTTTCACTTTTATTTTGCTAATAACTTTTGAACCGTAAGGCCAATCAGCGAAATTCTTTTCTCCTCTGATTCCTGAGCTCATGGCGATTCGATAGCACCCTATGACGTCATTTGCCGTCATAAAAATATGGCCGCCATCTTGAATTTTCAAAAAAAGCTACTTTTTCGAACTCGTCCTAGACGGTTTGTCCGATTTGCACGAAAATTGAACCAGATCATCTTCAGGTAGTGCTGACAAAAAGTTATGGAATTCAAATGGATTCGTCAAACCGTTTTCAATAAACGCACAAATATATTTTACGTAGCGCTAGCAAAAACAGTCGTAAGGCCGTATCTCCGCAACGGTTTATCGTATTCAGACCAAACTTGGTACATGTACTCACAAGCATGACCTGAGGCTACATGCTGTGTTTCGGCGCAGCGCCACCTACTGGTCCGGAGATATGAAAAATGGCTATTTTTGCTTATTACTTCTGAACAGTTTGTCCAAAAATCATACAATTGGTCTCGTTAGATTCAGGGCAACATGCCGAGTCGACTGATATCCAATTTGACCATATCGGTCATTTTGGCTGTCGGCCATTTTGAATTTTGTGCTAAAATTCTGTATTTTATGAACGCATGAACGGATTGTTACGAAACGTGGTATGGGTCATCAGCACAATGCCCTGAATGAGCCTGAGAAGTTTCGAAACAGCGCCACCTAGTGGTGAATTTTTTTTTTCAAATGCTTATAACTTTGGGTGTGGTCGACTTATTTTCACGAAACTCATCTTTTTAGACTCCTGAATCGTTGCCGAGTCCTACGATACCAAACATGCTAGGTTTTGCCTTACGGTTTGTGTAGCGTTGTGATTTAGCGCTTAAAAAACATTTGGCTATATCTTCGAAACCGCTAGTCCGATCGAGACGAAACCACCGTCAGAAGTTTGGAAACATAGGTCGATAGCTATACGCCAATGCCCAAATGCGAAAATATTGATGTTTAGGGGTACTAATT
Organism: Scardinius erythrophthalmus; assembly: GCF_964197995.2. Lineage (NCBI taxonomy): Eukaryota > Metazoa > Chordata > Actinopteri > Cypriniformes > Leuciscidae > Scardinius > Scardinius erythrophthalmus. Next base: position 988,603 of record NW_028296545.1, read on the forward strand.
TCCAATCAAAGTCATGTGTCAGTCATTTTTTTCGTGTTTTTTCATATAAATGTCTATAACTCCGAAGCGAATTGAGATATTTTCACCAAAATTGACACACATATGTATGGGCTCACTCTGAGGACACGTAAAAAAAATGGTGGGACTGAGCCTCTTGGTGGCGCTATAATTGAACAAAATATGAAATTCCCATTGACTTCAATACAGTTTTGTGAAATAAAATGCTATACTAAACAAATGCATTGGTGTAATATTACGAAACTCAGATTGTGTCATCAGCACCATCCCCTGAAGGCAACCAAAATATTTCAAGACAGCGCCACCTAGTGGTCAAAAGTTATAACAAAATTTCCAAAAAGGCTAATAACTTTTGAATAAATCTGGCTATTGAAATGCCACGGGTCTTAATAGATTCCTTGGGTCAAGCCGAGAACATAGATACCAAGTTTTCCTTATTTGGCCAAACTTCCTGTCCGCCATCTTGATTTTCATTCAAAACCTACTTTTTCGAACTCCTCCTAGACCGTTTGTCCGATTTTCACCAAAATCGAATCGTATCATCTCCAGATTGTGCCGACAAAAAGTTATGGATTTCGTGTTGATTGATGAAACCGTTTTCGTATAGCACAGCAGCAAAGTTGAGGCATGATGCCAAAATGACTATTCAGGCTTTATATCTGCAATGCCTCGACATATTGACACAAAACTTTGTATGTGTCACTGTCTCCTTACTCTGACCACACCACATCAATTTCGTAACAGCGCCACCTTTTGGTCAAAAGTGACAATCCATTAAATCATATTTTGAATCACTTTTTACATGATTTTTCAGCCATTTCGCCTAAAATCCTCTTTAAATGTCTTTAATTGCTCATTGTTGCAGTTGGTCTGACACTTTCAGACATGTTGGCATGTCTTGTCGTCTTATTCTGCTTGGCCCCGGTAATTGCTGCTTGCAGCTATATTTATTATTATTATTCTTCCGCCATGGGAGTCTATGGCAGCCCATAGAACCGATTGCGGGAAAGTTGTTTTGGTTTGACATTCTGATAGAGGACCGTCTCAACATTAAATACACCAATTTTGGTGTTTCTAAGTCATTCCCTCTAGCGCCACCACCTGTCCAAAGTTTCACTTTTATTTTGCTAATAACTTTTGAACCGTAAGGCCAATCAGCGAAATTCTTTTTTCCTCTGATTCCTGAGCTCATGGCGATTCGATTGCACCCTATGACGTCATTTTCCGGCTTATAAATATGGCCGCCATTTTTAGTGGGCTGAAAAAGCTACTTTTTCGAACTCGTCCTAGACGGTTTGTCCGATTTGCACGAAAATTGAACCAGATCATCTTCAGGCAGTGCTGACAAAAAGTTATGGAATTCAAATTGATTCGTCAAACCGTTTTCGAATAACGCTCGAACACATTTTACGTAGCGCTTGCGAAAACAGTCGTAGGGCTGTATCTCCGCAACGCTTTATCATATTCAGACCAAAATTGGTACATGTCATCACAAGCATGACCTGAGGCTACATGCTGCGTTTCGGCGCAGCGCCACCTACTGGTCCGGAGATATGAAAAATGGCTATTTTTGCTTATAACTTCTGAACATTTTGTCCAAAAATCATAAAATTGGTCTCGTTAGATTCAGGGCAACATGCCGAGTCGACTGATATAAAATTTTACCATATCGGCCATTTTGACTGTCGGCCATTTTGAATTTTGTGCTAAAATGCTGTATTTTAAGAACGCATGAACGGATTGTTACGAAACTCGGTATGGGTCATCAGCACGATGTTCTGAAGGAGCGTGAGAAGTTTCGAAACAGCGCCACCTAGTGGTGAATTTTATTTTTCAAATGCTTATAACTTTGGGTGTGGTCGACTTATTTTCACCAAACTCATCTCATTAGACTCCTGAATCCTTGCCAAGTCCAACGATACCAAATATGCTAGGTTTCGCCTTACGGTTTGTGTAGCGTTGTGATTTAGCACTTAAAAAACATTAGGTGATATCTTCGAAACCGTTTGTCCGATCGAGACGAAACCACCGTCAGAAGTTTGGAATCATAGCTTGTTAACTAAACGTTAATACCCAAATGCGAAAATATTGATGTTTAGGGGTACTAATTTCCAATCAAAGTCATGTGTCAGTCATTTTTTTCGTGTTTTTTCATATAAATGTCTATAACTCCGAAGTGAATTGAGATATTTTCACCAAAATTGACACACATATGTATGGGCTCACTCTGAGGACACGTAAAAAAAATTGTGGGACTGAGCCTCTTGGTGGCGCTATAATTGAACAAAATATGAAATTCCCATTGACTTCAATACAGTTTTGTGAAATAAAATGCTATACTAAACAAATGCATTGGTGTAATATTACGAAACTCAGATTGTGTCATCAGCACCATCCCCTGAAGGCAACCAAAATATTTCAAGACAGCGCCACCTAGTGGTCAAAAGTTATAACAAAATTTCCAAAAAGGCTAATAACTTTTGAATAAATCTGGCTATTGAAATGCCACGGGTCTTAATAGATTCCTTGGGTCAAGCCGAGAACATAGATACCAAGTTTTCCTTATTTGGCCAAACTTCCTGTCCGCCATCTTGATTTTCATTCAAAACCTACTTTTTCGAACTCCTCCTAGACCGTTTGTCCGATTTTCACCAAAATCGAATCGTATCATCTCCAGACCGTGCCGACTAAAAGTTATGGATTTCGTGTCGATAGACGAAACTGTTTTCGTATAGCGCAGCAGCAAAGTTGAGGCATGATGCTAATAGCAATAATTAAGGCTTTATCTCTGCAATGCCTTGATATATTGACACCAATCTTTGTATGTGTCATTGTCACTTCACTCTGACCACATCACATCAGTTTTGTAACTGCGCCACCTATTGGTCGAAAGTGATAATCCATCAAATCATATTTTTAATTATTGTTTCTATGATTTTTCAGGCATTTTGCCTAAAATCCTCTTTAAATGTCTTTAATTGCTCATTGTTGCAGTTGGTCTGACACTTTCAGACATGTTGGCATGTCTTGTCGTCTTATTCTGCTTGGCCCCGGTAATGGCTGCTTGCAGCTATATTTATTATTATTAGGGGCCAAGCACCGAAGGTGCGGAGGCACCTATTGTATCTGTTCCGTTTCTTATTATTATTATTATTATTAGGGGCCAAGCACCGAAGGTGCGGAGGCACCTATTGTATCTGTTCCGTTTCTTATTATTATTATTAGGGGCCAAGCACCGAAGGTGCGGAGGCACCTATTGTATCTGTTCCGTTTCTTATTATTATTATTATTATTATTATTATTATTATTCTTCCGCCATGGGAGTCTATGGCAGCCCATAGAACCGATTGCGGGAAAGTTGTTTTGGTTTGACATTCTGATAGAGGACCGTCTCAACATTAAATACACCAATTTTGGTGTTTCTAAGTCATTCCCTCTAGCGCCACCACCTGTCCAAAGTTTCACTTTTATTTTGCTAATAACTTTTGAACCGTAAGGCCAATCAGCGAAATTCTTTTTTCCTCTGATTCCTGAGCTCATGGCGATTCGATTGCACCCTATGACGTCATTTTCCGTCATAAAAATATGGCCGCCATCTTGAATTTTCAAAAAAAGCTACTTTTTCGAACTCGTCCTAGACGGTTTGTCCGATTTGCACGAAAATTGAACCAGATCATCTTCAGGTAGTGCTGACAAAAAGTTATGGAATTCAAATGGATTCGTCAAACCGTTTTCGATAAACGCACAAATACATTTTACGTAGCGCTAGCAAAAACAGTCGTAAGGCCGTATCTCCGCAACGGTTTATCGTATTCAGACCAAACTTGGTACTTGTACTCACAAGCATGACCTGAGGCTACATGCTGTGTTTCGGCGCAGCGCCACCTACTGGTCCGGAGATATGAAAAATGGCTATTTTTGCTTATAACTTCTGAACAGTTTGTCCAAAAATCATAAAATTGGTCTCGTTAGATTCAGGGCAACATGCCGAGTCGACTGATATCCAATTTGACCATATCGGTCATTTTGGCTGTCGGCCATTTTGAATTTTGTGCTAAAATTCTGTATTTTATGAACGCATGAACGGATTGTTACGAAACGTGGTATGGGTCATCAGCACAATGCCCTGAATGAGCCTGAGAAGTTTCGAAACAGCGCCACCTAGTGGTGAATTTTTTTTTTCAAATGCTTATAACTTTGGGTGTGGTCGACTTATTTTCACGAAACTCATCTTTTTAGACTCCTGAATCGTTGCCGAGTCCTACGATACCAAACATGCTAGGTTTCGCCTTACGGTTTGTGTAGCGTTGTGATTTAGCGCTTAAAAAACATTTGGCTATATCTTTGAAACCGCTAGTCCGATCGAGACGAAACCACCGTCAGAAGTTTGGAAACATAGGTCGATAGCTATACGCCAATGCCCAAATGCGAAAATATTGATGTTTAGGGGTACTAATTTCCAATCAAAGTCATGTGTCAGTCATTTTTTTCGTGTTTTTTCATATAAATGTCTATAACTCCGAAGCAAATTGAGATTTTTGCACCAAAATCGACACATATATGTATGGGCTCACTCTGAGGACACATAAAAAAAATGGTGGGACTGAGCCTCTTGGTGGCGCTATAATAGAACAAAACATGAAATTCCCATTGACTTCAATGCAGTTTTGTGAAATAAAATGCTATACTAAACAAATGCATTGGTGTAATATTACGAAACTCAGAATGTGCCATCAGCACCATCCCCTGAAGGTACCCAAAATATTTAGAGACAGCGCCACCTAGTGGTCAAAAGTTATAACAACATTTCCAAAACTGCTAATAACTTTTGAATACATCGGCCTATGTAAATGCCACTGGTCTTAATAGATTCCTTGGGTCAAGCTGAGAACATAGATACCAAATTTTCCTTATTTGGTCAAACTTCTTGTCCGCCATCTTGATTTTCATTCAAAACCTACTTTTTCGAACTCCTCCTAGACCGTTTGTCCGATTTTCACCAAAATCGAATCGTATCATCTCCAGACCGTGCCGACTAAAAGTTATGGATTTCGTGTCGATAGACGAAACCGTTTTCGTATAGCGCAGCAGCAAAGTTGAGGCATGATGCTAATAGCATTAATTAAGGCTTTATCTCTGCAATGCCTTGACATATTGACACCAAACTTTGTATGTGTCATTGTAACTTCACTCTGACCACATCACATCAGTTTTGTAACTGCGCCACCTATTGGTCGAAAGTGATAATCCATCAAATCATATTTTTATTTATTGTTTCTATGATTTTTCAGGCATTTTGCCTAAAATCCTCTTTAAATGTCTTTAATTGCTCATTGTTGCAGTTGGTCTGACACTTTCAGACATGTCGGCATGTCTTGTCGTCTTATTCAGCTTGGCCCCGGTAATGGCTGCTTGCAGCTATATTTATTATTATTATTCTTCCGCCATGGGAGTCTATGGCAGCCCATAGAACCGATTGCGGGAAAGTTGTTTTGGTTTGACATTCTGATAGAGGACCGTCTCAACATTAAATACACCAATTTTGGTGTTTCTAAGTCATTCCCTCTAGCGCCACCACCTGTCCAAAGTTTCACTTTTATTTTGCTAATAACTTTTGAACCGTAAGGCCAATCAGCGAAATTCTTTTCTCCTCTGATTCCTGAGCTCATGGCGATTCGATAGCACCCTATGACGTCATTTGCCGTCATAAAAATATGGCCGCCATCTTGAATTTTCAAAAAAAGCTACTTTTTCGAACTCGTCCTAGACGGTTTGTCCGATTTGCACGGAAATTGAACCAGATCATCTTCAGGTAGTGCTGACAAAAAGTTATGGAATTCAAATGGATTCGTCAAACCGTTTTCAATAAACGCACAAATATATTTTACGTAGCGCTAGCAAAAACAGTCGTAAGGCCGTATCTCCGCAACGGTTTATCGTATTCAGACCAAACTTGGTACATGTACTCACAAGCATGACCTGAGGCTACATGCTGTGTTTCGGCGCAGCGCCACCTACTGGTCCGGAGATATGAAAAATGGCTATTTTTGCTTATTACTTCTGAACAGTTTGTCCAAAAATCATACAATTGGTCTCGTTAGATTCAGGGCAACATGCCGAGTCGACTGATATCCAATTTGACCATATCGGTCATTTTGGCTGTCGGCCATTTTGAATTTTGTGCTAAAATTCTGTATTTTATGAACGCATGAACGGATTGTTACGAAACGTGGTATGGGTCATCAGCACAATGCCCTGAATGAGCCTGAGAAGTTTCGAAACAGCGCCACCTAGTGGTGAATTTTTTTTTTCAAATGCTTATAACTTTGGGTGTGGTCGACTTATTTTCACGAAACTCATCTTTTTAGACTCCTGAATCGTTGCCGAGTCCTACGATACCAAACATGCTAGGTTTTGCCTTACGGTTTGTGTAGCGTTGTGATTTAGCGCTTAAAAAACATTTGGCTATATCTTCGAAACCGCTAGTCCGATCGAGACGAAACCACCGTCAGAAGTTTGGAAACATAGGTCGATAGCTATACACCAATGCCCAAATGCGAAAATATTGATGTTTAGGGGTACTAATTTCCAATCAAAGTCATGTGTCAGTCATTTTTTTCGTGTTTTTTCATATAAATGTCTATAACTCCGAAGCGAATTGAGATATTTTCACCAAAATTGACACACATATGTATGGGCTCACTCTGAGGACACGTAAAAAAAATGGTGGGACTGAGCCTCTTGGTGGCGCTATAATTGAACAAAATATGAAATTCCCATTGACTTCAATACAGTTTTGTGAAATAAAATGCTATACTAAACAAATGCATTGGTGTAATATTACGAAACTCAGATTGTGTCATCAGCACCATCCCCTGAAGGCAACCAAAATATTTCAAGACAGCGCCACCTAGTGGTCAAAAGTTATAACAAAATTTCCAAAAAGGCTAATAACTTTTGAATAAATCTGGCTATTGAAATGCCACGGGTCTTAATAGATTCCTTGGGTCAAGCCGAGAACATAGATACCAAGTTTTCCTTATTTGGCCAAACTTCCTGTCCGCCATCTTGATTTTCATTCAAAACCTACTTTTTCGAACTCCTCCTAGACCGTTTGTCCGATTTTCACCAAAATCGAATCGTTTCATCTCCAGATTGTGCCGACAAAAAGTTATGGATTTCGTGTTGATTGATGAAACCGTTTTCGTATAGCACAGCAGCAAAGTTGAGGCATGATGCCAAAATGACTATTCAGGCTTTATATCTGCAATGCCTCGACATATTGACACAAAACTTTGTATGTGTCACTGTCTCCTTACTCTGACCACACCACATCAATTTCGTAACAGCGCCACCTTTTGGTCAAAAGTGACAATCCATTAAATCATATTTTGAATCACTTTTTACATGATTTTTCAGCCATTTCGCCTAAAATCCTCTTTAAATGTCTTTAATTGCTCATTGTTGCAGTTGGTCTGACACTTTCAGACATGTTGGCATGTCTTGTCGTCTTATTCTGCTTGGCCCCGGTAATTGCTGCTTGCAGCTATATTTATTATTATTATTATTATTATTCTTCCGCCATGGGAGTCTATGGCAGCCCATAGAACCGATTGCGGGAAAGTTGTTTTGGTTTGACATTCTGATAGAGGACCGTCTCAACATTAAATACACCAATTTTGGTGTTTCTAAGTCATTCCCTCTAGCGCCACCACCTGTCCAAAGTTTCACTTTTACTTTGCTAATAACTTTTGAACCGTAAGGCCAATCAGCGAAATTCTTTTTTTCTCTGATTCCTGAGCTCATGGCGATTCGATTGCACCCTATGACGTCATTTTCCGTCATAAAAATATGGCCGCCATCTTGAATTTTCAAAAAAAGCTACTTTTTCGAACTCGTCCTAGACGGTTTGTCCGATTTGCACGAAAATTGAACCAGATCATCTTCAGGTAGTGCTGACAAAAAGTTATGGAATTCAAATGGATTCGTCAAACCGTTTTCGATAAACGCACAAATACATTTTACGTAGCGCTAGCAAAAACAGTCGTAAGGCCGTATCTCCGCAACGGTTTATCGTATTCAGACCAAACTTGGTACTTGTACTCACAAGCATGACCTGAGGCTACATGCTGTGTTTCGGCGCAGCGCCACCTACTGGTCCGGAGATATGAAAAATGGCTATTTTTGCTTATAACTTCTGAACAGTTTGTCCAAAAATCATACAATTGGTCTCGTTAGATTCAGGGCAACATGCCGAGTCGACTGATATCCAATTTGACCATATCGGTCATTTTGGCTGTCGGCCATTTTGAATTTTGTGCTAAAATTCTGTATTTTATGAACGCATGAACGGATTGTTACGAAACGTGGTATGGGTCATCAGCACAATGCCCTGAATGAGCCTGAGAAGTTTCGAAACAGCGCCACCTAGTGGTGAATTTTTTTTTTCAAATGCTTATAACTTTGGGTGTGGTCGACATATTTTCACGAAACTCATCTTTTTAGACTCCTGAATCGTTGCCGAGTCCTACGATACCAAACATGCTAGGTTTTGCCTTACGGTTTGTGTAACGTTGTGATTTAGCGCTTAAAAAACATTTGGCTATATCTTTGAAACCGCTAGTCCGATCGAGACGAAACCACCGTCAGAAGTTTGGAAACATAGGTCGATAGCTATACGCCAATGCCCAAATGCGAAAATATTGATGTTTAGGGGTACTAATTTCCAATCAAAGTCATGTGTCAGTCATTTTTTTCGTGTTTTTTCATATAAATGTCTATAACTCCGAAGCGAATTGAGATATTTTCACCAAAATTGACACACATATGTATGGGCTCACTCTGAGGACACGTAAAAAAAATTGTGGGACTGAGCCTCTTGGTGGCGCTATAATTGAACAAAATATGAAATTCCCATTGACTTCAATACAGTTTTGTGAAATAAAATGCTATACTAAACAAATGCATTGGTGTAATATTACGAAACTCAGATTGTGTCATCAGCACCATCCCCTGAAGGCAACCAAAATATTTCAAGACAGCGCCACCTAGTGGTCAAAAGTTATAACAAAATTTCCAAAAAGGCTAATAACTTTTGAATAAATCTGGCTATTGAAATGCCACGGGTCTTAATAGATTCCTTGGGTCAAGCCGAGAACATAGATACCAAGTTTTCCTTATTTGGCCAAACTTCCTGTCCGTCATCTTGATTTTCATTCAAAACCTACTTTTTCGAACTCCTCCTAGACCGTTTGTCCGATTTTCACCAAAATCGAATCGTATCATCTCCAGACTGTGCCGACAAAAAGTTATGGATTTCGTGTCGATTGATGAAACCGTTTTCATATAGCACAGCAGCAAAGTTGAGGCATGATGCCAAAATGACTATTCAGGCTTTATATCTGCAATGCCTCGACATATTGACACAAAACTTTGTATGTGTCACTGTCTCCTTACTCTGACCACACCACATCAATTTCGTAACAGCGCCACCTTTTGGTCAAAAGTGACAATCCATTAAATCATATTTTGAATCACTTTTTACATGATTTTTCAGCCATTTCGCCTAAAATCCTCTTTAAATGTCTTTAATTGCTCATTGTTGCAGTTGGTCTGACACTTTCAGACATGTTGGCATGTCTTGTCGTCTTATTCTGCTTGGCCCCGGTAATTGCTGCTTGCAGCTATATTTATTATTATTATTATTCTTCCGCCATGGGAGTCTATGGCAGCCCATAGAACCGATTGCGGGAAAGTTGTTTTGGTTTGACATTCTGATAGAGGACCGTCTCAACATTAAATACACCAATTTTGGTGTTTCTAAGTCATTCCCTCTAGCGCCACCACCTGTCCAAAGTTTCACTTTTATTTTGCTAATAACTTTTGAACCGTAAGGCCAATCAGCGAAATTCTTTTTTCCTCTGATTCCTGAGCTCATGGCGATTCGATTGCACCCTATGACGTCATTTGCCGTCATAAAAATATGGCCGCCATCTTGAATTTTCAAAAAAAGCTACTTTTTCGAACTCGTCCTAGACGGTTTGTCCGATTTGCACGAAAATTGAACCAGATCATCTTCAGGTAGTGCTGACAAAAAGTTATGGAATTCAAATGGATTCGTCAAACCGTTTTCAATAAACGCACAAATACATTTTACGTAGCGCTAGCAAAAACAGTCGTAAGGCCGTATCTCCGCAACGGTTTATCGTATTCAGACCAAACTTGGTACTTGTACTCACAAGCATGACCTGAGGCTACATGCTGTGTTTCGGCGCAGCGCCACCTACTGGTCCGGAGATATGAAAAATGGCTATTTTTGCTTATAACTTCTGAACAGTTTGTCCAAAAATCATACAATTGGTCTCGTTAGATTCAGGGCAACATGCCGAGTCGACTGATATCCAATTTGACCATATCGGTCATTTTGGCTGTCGGCCATTTTGAATTTTGTGCTAAAATTCTGTATTTTATGAACGCATGAACGGATTGTTACGAAACGTGGTATGGGTCATCAGCACAATGCCCTGAATGAGCCTGAGAAGTTTCGAAACAGCGCCACCTAGTGGTGAATTTTTTTTTTCAAATGCTTATAACTTTGGGTGTGGTCGACTTATTTTCACGAAACTCATCTTTTTAGACTCCTGAATCATTGCCGAGTCCTACGATACCAAACATGCTAGGTTTCGCCTTACGGTTTGTGTAGCGTTGTGATTTAGCGCTTAAAAAACATTTGGCTATATCTTTGAAACCGCTAGTCCGATCGAGACGAAACCACCGTCAGAAGTTTGGAAACATAGGTCGATAGCTATACGCCAATGCCCAAATGCGAAAATATTGATGTTTAGGGGTACTAATTTCCAATCAAAGTCATGTGTCAGTCATTTTTTTCGTGTTTTTTCATATAAATGTCTATAACTCCGAAGCGAATTGAGATATTTTCACCAAAATTGACACACATATGTATGGGCTCACTCTGAGGACACGTAAAAAAAATTGTGGGACTGAGCCTCTTGGTGGTGCTATAATTGAACAAAATATGAAATTCCCATTGACTTCAATACAGTTTTGTGAAATAAAATGCTATACTAAACAAATGCATTGGTGTAATATTACGAAACTCAGATTGTGTCATCAGCACCATCCCCTGAAGGCAACCAAAATATTTCAAGACAGCGCCACCTAGTGGTCAAAAGTTATAACAAAATTTCCAAAAAGGCTAATAACTTTTGAATAAATCTGGCTATTGAAATGCCACGGGTCTTAATAGATTCCTTGGGTCAAGCCGAGAACATAGATACCAAGTTTTCCTTATTTGGCCAAACTTCCTGTCCGCCATCTTGATTTTCATTCAAAACCTACTTTTTCTAACTCCTCCTAGACCGTTTGTCCGATTTTCACCAAAATCGAATCGTATCATCTCCAGACTGTGCCGACAAAAAGTTATGGATTTCGTGTCGATTGATGAAACCGTTTTCGTATAGCACAGCAGCAAAGTTGAGGCATGATGCCAAAATGACTATTCAGGCTTTATATCTGCAATGCCTCGACATATTGACACAAAACTTTGTATGTGTCACTGTCTCCTTACTCTGACCACACCACATCAATTTCGTAACAGCGCCACCTTTTGGTCAAAAGTGACAATCCATTAAATCATATTTTGAATCACTTTTTACATGATTTTTCAGCCATTTCGCCTAAAATCCTCTTTAAATGTCTTTAATTGCTCATTGTTGCAGTTGGTCTGACACTTTCAGACATGTTGGCATGTCTTGTCGTCTTATTCTGCTTGGCCCCGGTAATTGCTGCTTGCAGCTATATTTATTATTATTATTATTATTATTATTATTATTCTTCCGCCATGGGAGTCTATGGCAGCCCATAGAACCGATTGCGGGAAAGTTGTTTTGGTTTGACATTCTGATAGAGGACCGTCTCAACATTAAATACACCAATTTTGGTGTTTCTAAGTCATTCCCTCTAGCGCCACCACCTGTCCAAAGTTTCACTTTTATTTTGCTAATAACTTTTGAACCGTAAGGCCAATCAGCGAAATTCTTTTTTCCTCTGATTCCTGAGCTCATGGCGATTCGATTGCACCCTATGACGTCATTTTCCGTCATAAAAATATGGCCGCCATCTTGAATTTTCAAAAAAAGCTACTTTTTCGAACTCGTCCTAGACGGTTTGTCCGATTTGCACGAAAATTGAACCAGATCATCTTCAGGTAGTGCTGACAAAAAGTTATGGAATTCAAATGGATTCGTCAAACCGTTTTCGATAAACGCACAAATACATTTTACGTAGCGCTAGCAAAAACAGTCGTAAGGCCGTATCTCCGCAACGGTTTATCGTATTCAGACCAAACTTGGTACTTGTACTCACAAGCATGACCTGAGGCTACATGCTGTGTTTCGGCGCAGCGCCACCTACTGGTCCGGAGATATGAAAAATGGCTATTTTTGCTTATAACTTCTGAACAGTTTGTCCAAAAATCATAAAATTGGTCTCGTTAGATTCAGGGCAACATGCCGAGTCGACTGATATCCAATTTGACCATATCGGTCATTTTGGCTGTCGGCCATTTTGAATTTTGTGCTAAAATTCTGTATTTTATGAACGCATGAACGGATTGTTACGAAACGTGGTATGGGTCATCAGCACAATGCCCTGAATGAGCCTGAGAAGTTTCGAAACAGCGCCACCTAGTGGTGAATTTTTTTTTTCAAATGCTTATAACTTTGGGTGTGGTCGACTTATTTTCACGAAACTCATCTTTTTAGACTCCTGAATCGTTGCCGAGTCCTACGATACCAAACATGCTAGGTTTCGCCTTACGGTTTGTGTAGCGTTGTGATTTAGCGCTTAAAAAACATTTGGCTATATCTTTGAAACCGCTAGTCCGATCGAGACGAAACCACCGTCAGAAGTTTGGAAACATAGGTCGATAGCTATACGCCAATGCCCAAATGCGAAAATATTGATGTTTAGGGGTACTAATTTCCAATCAAAGTCATGTGTCAGTCATTTTTTTCGTGTTTTTTCATATAAATGTCTATAACTCCGAAGCGAATTGAGATATTTTCACCAAAATTGACACACATATGTATGGGCTCACTCTGAGGACACGTAAAAAAAATTGTGGGACTGAGCCTCTTGGTGGCGCTATAATTGAACAAAATATGAAATTCCCATTGACTTCAATACAGTTTTGTGAAATAAAATGCTATACTAAACAAATGCATTGGTGTAATATTACGAAACTCAGATTGTGTCATCAGCACCATCCCCTGAAGGCAACCAAAATATTTCAAGACAGCGCCACCTAGTGGTCAAAAGTTATAAAAAAATTTCCAAAAAGGCTAATAACTTTTGAATAAATCTGGCTATTGAAATTCCACGGTTCTTAATAGATTCCTTGGGTCAAGCCGAGAACATAGATACCAAGTTTTCCTTATTTGGCCAAACTTCCTGTCCGCCATCTTGATTTTCATTCAAAACCTACTTTTTCGAACTCCTCCTAGACCGTTTGTCCGATTTTCACCAAAATCGAATCGTATCATCTCCAGACTGTGCCGACAAAAAGTTATGGATTTCGTGTCGATTGATGAAACCGTTTTCGTATAGCGCAGCAGCAAAGTTGAGGCATGATGCCAAAATGACTATTCAGGCTTTATATCTGCAATGCCTCGACATATTGACACAAAACTTTGTATGTGTCACTGTCTACTTACTCTGACCACACCACATCAATTTCGTAACAGCGCCACCTTTTGGTCAAAAGTGACAATCCATTAAATCATATTTTGAATCACTTTTTACATGATTTTTCAGCCATTTCGCCTAAAATCCTCTTTAAATGTCTTTAATTGCTCATTGTTGCAGTTGGTCTGACACTTTCAGACATGTTGGCATGTCTTGTCGTCTTATTCTGCTTGGCCCCGGTAATTGCTGCTTGCAGCTATATTTATTATTATTATTATTATTATTCTTCCTTCTTCCGACTGGGAGTCTATGGCAGCCCATAGAACCGATTGCGGGAAAGTTGTTTTGGTTTGACATTCTGATAGAGGACCGTCTCAACATTAAATACACCAATTTTGGTGTTTCTAAGTCATTCCCTCTAGCGCCACCACCTGTCCAAAATTTCACTTTTATTTTGCTAATAACTTTTGAACCGTAAGGCCAATCAGCGAAATTCTTTTTTCCACTGATTCCTGAGCTCATGGCGATTCGATTGCACCCTATGACGTCATTTGCCGTCATAAAAATATGGCCGCCATCTTGAATTTTCAAAAAAAGCTACTTTTTCGAACTCGTCCTAGACGGTTTGTCCGATTTGCACGAAAATTGAACCAGATCATCTTCAGGTAGTGCTGACAAAAAGTTATGGAATTCAAATGGATTCGTCAAACCGTTTTCGATAAACGCACGAATACATTTTACGTAGCGCTAGCAAAAACAGTCGTAAGGCCGTATCTCCGCAACGGTTTATCGTATTCAGACCAAACTTGGTACTTTTACTCACAAGCATGACCTGAGGCTACATGCTGTGTTTCGGCGCAGCGCCACCTACTGGTCCGGAGATATGAAAAATGGCTATTTTTGCTTATAACTTCTGAACAGTTTGTCCAAAAATCATACAATTGGTCTCGTTAGATTCAGGGCAACATGCCGAGTCGACTGATATCCAATTTGACCATATCGGTCATTTTGGCTGTCGGCCATTTTGAATTTTGTGCTAAAATTCTGTATTTTATGAACGCATGAACGGATTGTTACGAAACGTGGTATGGGTCATCAGCACAATGCCCTGAATGAGCCTGAGAAGTTTCGAAACAGCGCCACCTAGTGGTGAATTTTTTTTTTCAAATGCTTATAACTTTGGGTGTGGTCGACTTATTTTCACGAAACTCATCTTTTTAGACTCCTGAATCATTGCCGAGTCCTACGATACCAAACATGCTAGGTTTTGCCTTACGGTTTGTGTAGCGTTGTGATTTAGCGCTTAAAAAACATTTGGCTATATCTTTGAAACCGCTAGTCCGATCGAGACGAAACCACCATCAGAAGTTTGGAAACATAGGTCGATAGCTATACGCCAATGCCCAAATGCGAAAATATTGATGTTTAGGGGTACTAATTTCCAATCAAAGTCATGTGTCAGTCATTTTTTTCGTGTTTTTTCATATAAATGTCTATAACTCCGAAGCAAATTGAGATTTTTGCACCAAAATCGACACATATATGTATGGGCTCACTCTGAGGACACATAAAAAAAATGGTGGGACTGAGCCTCTTGGTGGCGCTATAATAGAACAAAACATGAAATTCCCATTGACTTCAATGCAGTTTTGTGAAATAAAATGCTATACTAAACAAATGCATTGGTGTAATATTACGAAACTCAGAATGTGCCATCAGCACCATCCCCTGAAGGTACCCAAAATATTTAGAGACAGCGCCACCTAGTGGTCAAAAGTTATAACAACATTTCCAAAACTGCTAATAACTTTTGAATACATCGGCCTATGTAAATGCCACTGGTCTTAATAGATTCCTTGGGTCAAGCCGAGAACATAGATACCAAATTTTCCTTATTTGGTAAACTTCTTGTCCGCCATCTTGATTTTCATTCAAAACCTACTTTTTCGAACTCCTCCTAGACCGTTTGTCCGATTTTCACCAAAATCGAATCGTATCATCTCCAGACCGTGCCGACTAAAAGTTATGGATTTCGTGTCGATAGACGAAACCGTTTTCGTATAGCGCAGCAGCAAAGTTGAGGCATGATGCTAATAGCATTAATTAAGGCTTTATCTCTGCAATGCCTTGACATATTGACACCAAACTTTGTATGTGTCATTGTAACTTCACTCTGACCACATCACATCAGTTTTGTAACTGCGCCACCTATTGGTCGAAAGTGATAATCCATCAAATCATATTTTTATTTATTGTTTCTATGATTTTTCAGGCATTTTGCCTAAAATCCTCTTTAAATGTCTTTAATTGCTCATTGTTGCAGTTGGTCTGACACTTTCAGACATGTCGGCATGTCTTGTCGTCTTATTCAGCTTGGCCCCGGTAATGGCTGCTTGCAGCTATATTTAGGGGCCAAGCACCGAAGGTGCGGAGGCACCTATTGTATCTGTTCCGTTTCTTATTATTATTATTATTATTAGGGGCCAAGCACCGAAGGTGCGGAGGCACCTATTGTATCTGTTCCGTTTCTTATTATTATTAGGGGCCAAGCACCGAAGGTGCGGAGGCACCTATTGTATCTGTTCCGTTTCTTATTATTATTATTATTATTATTATTCTTCCGCCATGGGAGTCTATGGCAGCCCATAGAACCGATTGCGGGAAAGTTGTTTTGGTTTGACATTCTGATAGAGGACCGTCTCAACATTAAATACACCAATTTTGGTGTTTCTAAGTCATTCCCTCTAGCGCCACCACCTGTCCAAAGTTTCACTTTTATTTTGCTAATAACTTTTGAACCAAAAGGCCAATCAGCGAAATTCTTTTTTCCTCTGATTCCTGAGCTCATGGCGATTCGATTGCACCCTATGACGTCATTTGCCGTCATAAAAATATGGCCGCCATCTTGAATTTTCAAAAAAAGCTACTTTTTCGAACTCGTCCTAGACGGTTTGTCCGATTTGCACGAAAATTGAACCAGATCATCTTCAGGTAGTGCTGACAAAAAGTTATGGAATTCAAATGGATTCGTCAAACCGTTTTCAATAAACGCACAAATACATTTTACGTAGCGCTAGCAAAAACAGTCGTAAGGCCGTATCTCCGCAACGGTTTATCGTATTCAGACCAAACTTGGTACTTGTACTCACAAGCATGACCTGAGGCTACATGCTGTGTTTCGGCGCAGCGCCACCTACTGGTCCGGAGATATGAAAAATGGCTATTTTTGCTTATAACTTCTGAACAGTTTGTCCAAAAATCATACAATTGGTCTTGTTAGATTCAGGGCAACATGCCGAGTCGACTGATATCCAATTTGACCATATCGGTCATTTTGGCTGTCGGCCATTTTGAATTTTGTGCTAAAATTCTGTATTTTATGAACGCATGAACGGATTGTTACGAAACGTGGTATGGGTCATCAGCACAATGCCCTGAATGAGCCTGAGAAGTTTCGAAACAGCGCCACCTAGTGGTGAATTTTTTTTTTCAAATGCTTATAACTTTGGGTGTGGTCGACTTATTTTCACGAAACTCATCTTTTTAGACTCCTGAATCGTTGCCGAGTCCTACGATACCAAACATGCTAGGTTTCGCCTTACGGTTTGTGTAGCGTTGTGATTTAGCGCTTAAAAAACATTTGGCTATATCTTTGAAACCGCTAGTCCGATCGAGACGAAACCACCGTCAGAAGTTTGGAAACATAGGTCGATAGCTATACGCCAATGCCCAAATGCGAAAATATTGATGTTTAGGGGTACTAATTTCCAATCAAAGTCATGTGTCAGTCATTTTTTTCGTGTTTTTTCATATAAATGTCTATAACTCCGAAGCGAATTGAGATATTTTCACCAAAATTGACACACATATGTATGGGCTCACTCTGAGGACACGTAAAAAAAATTGTGGGACTGAGCCTCTTGGTGGCGCTATAATTGAACAAAATATGAAATTCCCATTGACTTCAATACAGTTTTGTGAAATAAAATGCTATACTAAACAAATGCATTGGTGTAATATTACGAAACTCAGATTGTGTCATCAGCACCATCCCCTGAAGGCAACCAAAATATTTCAAGACAGCGCCACCTAGTGGTCAAAAGTTATAACAAAATTTCCAAAAAGGCTAATAACTTTTGAATAAATCTGGCTATTGAAATGCCACGGGTCTTAATAGATTCCTTGGGTCAAGCCGAGAACATAGATACCAAGTTTTCCTTATTTGGCCAAACTTCCTGTCCGCCATCTTGATTTTCATTCAAAACCTACTTTTTCGAACTCCTCCTAGACCGTTTGTCCGATTTTCACTAAAATCGAATCGTATCATCTCCAGACTGTGCCGACAAAAAGTTATGGATTTCGTGTCGATTGATGAAACCGTTTTCGTATAGCACAGCAGCAAAGTTGAGGCATGATGCCAAAATGACTATTCAGGCTTTATATCTGCAATGCCTCGACATATTGACACAAAACTTTGTATGTGTCACTGTCTACTTACTCTGACCACACCACATCAATTTCGTAACAGCGCCACCTTTTGGTCAAAAGTGACAATCCATTAAATCATATTTTGAATCACTTTTTACATGATTTTTCAGCCATTTCGCCTAAAATCCTCTTTAAATGTCTTTAATTGCTCATTGTTGCAGTTGGTCTGACACTTTCAGACATGTTGGCATGTCTTGTCGTCTTATTCTGCTTGGCCCCGGTAATTGCTGCTTGCAGCTATATTTATTATTATTATTATTATTATTATTCCGCCATGGGAGTCTATGGCAGCCCATAGAACCGATTGCGGGAAAGTTGTTTTGGTTTGACATTCTGATAGAGGACCGTCTCAACATTAAATACACCAATTTTGGTGTTTCTAAGTCATTCCCTCTAGCGCCACCACCTGTCCAAAGTTTCACTTTTATTTTGCTAATAACTTTTGAACCGTAAGGCCAATCAGCGAAATTCTTTTTTCCTCTGATTCCTGAGCTCATGGCGATTCGATTGCACCCTATGACGTCATTTTCCGTCATAAAAATATGGCCGCCATCTTGAATTTTCAAAAAAAGCTACTTTTTCGAACTCGTCCTAGACGGTTTGTCCGATTTGCACGAAAATTGAACCAGATCATCTTAAGGTAGTGCTGACAAAAAGTTATGGAATTCAAATTGATTCGTCAAACCGTTTTCGATAAACGCACGAATACATTTTACGTAGCGCCAGCAAAAACAGTCGTAAGGCCGTATCTCCGCAACGGTTTATCGTATTCAGACCAAACTTGGTACTTGTACTCACAAGCATGACCTGAGGCTACATGCTGTGTTTCGGCGCAGTGCCACCTACTGGTCCGGAGATATGAAAAATGGCTATTTTTGCTTATAACTTCTGAACAGTTTGTCCAAAAATCATAAAATTGGTCTCGTTAGATTCAGGGCAACATGCCGAGTCGACTGATATCCAATTTGACCATATCGGTCATTTTGGCTGTCGGCCATTTTGAATTTTGTGCTAAAATTCTGTATTTTATGAACGCATGAACGGATTGTTACGAAACGTGGTATGGGTCATCAGCACAATGCCCTGAATGAGCCTGAGAAGTTTCGAAACAGCGCCACCTAGTGGTGAATTTTTTTTTCCAAATGCTTATAACTTTGGGTGTGGTCGACTTATTTTCACGAAACTCATCTTTTTAGACTCCTGAATCGTTGCCGAGTCCTACGATACCAAACATGCTAGGTTTCGCCTTACGGTTTGTGTAGCGTTGTGATTTAGCGCTTAAAAAACATTTGGCTATATCTTTGAAACCGCTAGTCCGATCGAGACGAAACCACCGTCAGAAGTTTGGAAACATAGGTCGATAGCTAAACGCTAATGCCCAAATGCGAAAATATTGATGTTTAGGGGTACTAATTTCCAATCAAAGTCATGTGTCAGTCATTTTTTTCGTGTTTTTTCATATAAATGTCTATAACTCCGAAGCGAATTGAGATATTTTCACCAAAATTGACACACATATGTATGGGCTCACTCTGAGGACACGTAAAAAAAATTGTGGGACTGAGCCTCTTGGTGGCGCTATAATTGAACAAAATATGAAATTCCCATTGACTTCAATACAGTTTTGTGAAATAAAATGCTATACTAAACAAATGCATTGGTGTAATATTACGAAACTCAGATTGTGTCATCAGCACCATCCCCTGAAGGCAACCAAAATATTTCAAGACAGCGCCACCTAGTGGTCAAAAGTTATAACAAAATTTCCAAAAAGGCTAATAACTTTTGAATAAATCTGGCTATTGAAATGGCACGGGTCTTAATAGATTCCTTGGGTCAAGCCGAGAACATAGATACCAAGTTTTCCTTATTTGGCCAAACTTCCTGTCCGCCATCTTGATTTTCATTCAAAACCTACTTTTTCGAACTCCTCCTAGACCGTTTGTCCGATTTTCACCAAAATCGAATCGTATCATCTCCAGACTGTGCCGACAAAAAGTTATGGATTTCGTGTCGATTGATGAAACCGTTTTCGTATAGCACAGCAGCAAAGTTGAGGCATGATGCCAAAATGACTATTCAGGCTTTATATCTGCAATGCCTCGACATATTGACACAAAACTTTGTATGTGTCACTGTCTCCTTACTCTGACCACACCACATCAATTTCGTAACAGCGCCACCTTTTGGTCAAAAGTGACAATCCATTAAATCATATTTTGAATCACTTTTTACATGATTTTTCAGCCATTTCGCCCTAAAATCCTCTTTAAATGTCTTTAATTGCTCATTGTTGCAGTTGGTCTGACACTTTCAGACATGTTGGCATGTCTTGTCGTCTTATTCTGCTTGGCCCCGGTAATTGCTGCTTGCAGCTATATTTAGGGGCCAAGCACCGAAGGTGCGGAGGCACCTATTGTATCTGTTCCCGTTCTTATTATTATTCTTCTTCTTCCGCCATGGGAGTCTATGGCAGCCCATAGAACCGATTGCGGGAAAGTTGTTTTGGTTTGACATTCTGATAGAGGACAGTCCCAACATTAAGTACACCAATTTTGGTGTGTCTAAGTCATTCCCTCTAGCGCCACCACCTGTCCAAAGTTTCACTTTTACTTTGCTAATAACTTTTGAACCGTAAGGCCAATCAGCGAAATCCTTTTTTCCTCTGATTCCTGAGCTCATGACGATTCGATTGCACCCTATGACGTCATTTTCCGTCATAAAAACATGGCCGCCATTTTGAATTTTCCTAAAAAGCTACTTTTTCGAACTCGTCCTAGACGGTTTGTCCGATTTGCACGAAAATTGAATCGGATCATCTTCAGGCAGTGGTGACAAAAAGTTATTAAAATCTTTTTGATTCGTCAAACCGTTTTCGATAAACGCTCGAACAAATTTTACGTGGCGCTTACAAAAACAGTCGTAAGGCTGTATCTCCGCAACGGTTTATCGTATTCAGACCAAACTTGGTACATGTCATCACAAGCATGACCTGAGGCTACATGCTGCGTTTCGCCGCAGCGCCACCTACTGGTCCGGAGATATGAAAAATGGCTATTTTTGCTTATAACTTCTGAACAGTTTGTCCAAAAATCATAAAATTGGTCTTGATAGATTCAGGGCGTCATGCCGAGTCGACTGATATCCAATTTTGCCATATCGGCCAATTTGACTGTCGGCCATTTTGAATTTTGTGCTAAAATGCTGTATTTTAACAACGCATGAACGGATTATTACGAAACTTGGTATGGGTCATCAGCACGATGTCCTGAAGGAGTGTGAGAAGTTTCGAAACAGCGCCACCTAGTGGTGAATTTTTTTTTTCAAATGCTTATAACTTTGGGTGTGATCGACTTATTTTCACGAAACTCATCTCATTGGACTCCTGAATTGTTGCCGAGTCCAACGATACCAAACATGTTAGGTTTCGCCTAACGGTTTGTGTAGCATTGTGATTTAGCGCTTAAAAAACATTAGGCTATATCTTCGAAACCGTTTGTCCGATTGAGACGAAACCACCGTCAGAAGTTTGGAAACATAGGTCGATAGCTATACACCAATGCCCAAATGTGAAAATATTGATGTTTAGGGGTAGTAATATTCAATCAAAGTCATGTGTCAGTCATTTTTTACGTGTTTTTTCATATAAATGTCTATAACTCCGAAGCAAATTGAGATTATTGCACCAAAATCGACACATATATGTATGGGCTCACTCTGATGACACATAAAAAAAATGGTGGGACTGAGCCTCTTGGTGGCGCTATAATAGAACAAAACATGAAATTCCCATTGATTTCAATAGAGTTTTGTGAAATAAAATGCTATACTAAACAAATGCATTGGTGTAATATTACGAAACTCAGAATGTGCCTTCAGCACCATCCCCTGAAGGTACTCAAAATATTTCGAAACAGCGCCACCTAGTGGTCAAAAGTTATAACAAAATTTCCAAAAAGGCTAATAACTTTTGAATAAATCTGTCTATTGAAATGCCACTGGTCTTAATAGATTCCTTGGGTCAAGCCGAGAACATAGATACCAAGTTTTCCTTATTTGGCCGAACTTCCTGTCCGCCATCTTGATGTTCAGTCAAAACCTACTTTTTCGAACTCCTCCTAGACCGTTTGTCCGATTTTCACCAAAATCGAATCGTATCATCTCCAGACCGTGCCGACTAAAAGTTATGGATTTCGTGTCGATAGACAAAACCGTTTTCGTATAGCGCAGCAGCAAAGTTGAGGCATGATGCTAATAGCACTATTCAGGCTTTATCTCTGCAATGCCTTGACATATTGACACCAAACTTTGTATGTGTCATTGTCACTTCACTCTGACCACATCACATCAGTTTTGTAACTGCGCCACCTATTGGTCGAAAGTGATAATCCATAAAATCATATTTTTAATTATTGTTTCTATGATTTTTCAGGCATTTTGCATAAAATCCTCTTTAAAGTCTATAATTGCTCATTGTTGCAGTTGGTCTGACACTTTCAGACATGTTGGCATGTCTTGTCGTCTTATTCTGCTTGGCCCCGGTAATTGCTGCTTGCAGCTATATTTATTAGGGGCCAAGCACCGAAGGTGCGGAGGCACCTATTGTATCTGTTCCGTTTCTTATTATTAGGGGCCAAGCACCGAAGGTGCGGAGGCACCTATTGTATCTGTTCCGTTTCTTATTATTATTATTATTAGGGGCCAAGCACCGAAGGTGCGGAGGCACCTATTGTATCTGTTCCGTTTCTTATTATTAGGGGCCAAGCACCGAAGGTGCGGAGGCACCTATTGTATCTGTTCCGTTTCTTATTATTATTATTATTATTATTATTATTATTATTCTTCCGCCATGGGAGTCTATGGCAGCCCATAGAACCGATTGCGGGAAAGTTGTTTTGGTTTGACATTCTGATAGAGGACCGTCTCAACATTAAATACACCAATTTTGGTGTTTCTAAGTCATTCCCTCTAGCGCCACCACCTGTCCAAAGTTTCACTTTTATTTTGCTAATAACTTTTGAACCGTAAGGCCAATCAGCGAAATTCTTTTTTCCTCTGATTCCTGAGCTCATGGCGATTCGATTGCACCCTATGACGTCATTTTCCGTCATAAAAATATGGCCGCCATCTTGAATTTTCAAAAAAAGCTACTTTTTCGAACTCGTCCTAGACGGTTTGTCCGATTTGCACGAAAATTGAACCAGATCATCTTCAGGTAGTGCTGACAAAAAGTTATGGAATTCAAATGGATTCGTCAAACCGTTTTCGATAAACGCACAAATACATTTTACGTAGCGCTAGCAAAAACAGTCGTAAGGCCGTATCTCCGCAACGGTTTATCGTATTCAGACCAAACTTGGTACTTGTACTCACAAGCATGACCTGAGGCTACATGCTGTGTTTCGGCGCAGCGCCACCTACTGGTCCGGAGATATGAAAAATGGCTATTTTTGCTTATAACTTCTGAACAGTTTGTCCAAAAATCATAAAATTGGTCTCGTTAGATTCAGGGCAACATGCCGAGTCGACTGATATCCAATTTGACCATATCGGTCATTTTGGCTGTCGGCCATTTTGAATTTTGTGCTAAAATTCTGTATTTTATGAACGCATGAACGGATTGTTACGAAACGTGGTATGGGTCATCAGCACAATGCCCTGAATGAGCCTGAGAAGTTTCGAAACAGCGCCACCTAGTGGTGAATTTTTTTTTTCAAATGCTTATAACTTTGGGTGTGGTCGACTTATTTTCACGAAACTCATCTTTTTAGACTCCTGAATCGTTGCCGAGTCCTACGATACCAAACATGCTAGGTTTCGCCTTACGGTTTGTGTAGCGTTGTGATTTAGCGCTTAAAAAACATTTGGCTATATCTTTGAAACCGCTAGTCCGATCGAGACGAAACCACCGTCAGAAGTTTGGAAACATAGGTCGATAGCTATACGCCAATGCCCAAATGCGAAAATATTGATGTTTAGGGGTACTAATTTCCAATCAAAGTCATGTGTCAGTCATTTTTTTCGTGTTTTTTCATATAAATGTCTATAACTCCGAAGCGAATTGAGATATTTTCACCAAAATTGACACACATATGTATGGGCTCACTCTGAGGACACGTAAAAAAAATTGTGGGACTGAGCCTCTTGGTGGCGCTATAATTGAACAAAATATGAAATTCCCATTGACTTCAATACAGTTTTGTGAAATAAAATGCTATACTAAACAAATGCATTGGTGTAATATTACGAAACTCAGATTGTGTCATCAGCACCATCCCCTGAAGGCAACCAAAATATTTCAAGACAGCGCCACCTAGTGGTCAAAAGTTATAAAAAAATTTCCAAAAAGGCTAATAACTTTTGAATAAATCTGGCTATTGAAATTCCACGGTTCTTAATAGATTCCTTGGGTCAAGCCGAGAACATAGATACCAAGTTTTCCTTATTTGGCCAAACTTCCTGTCCGCCATCTTGATTTTCATTCAAAACCTACTTTTTCGAACTCCTCCTAGACCGTTTGTCCGATTTTCACCAAAATCGAATCGTATCATCTCCAGACTGTGCCGACAAAAAGTTATGGATTTCGTGTCGATTGATGAAACCGTTTTCGTATAGCGCAGCAGCAAAGTTGAGGCATGATGCCAAAATGACTATTCAGGCTTTATATCTGCAATGCCTCGACATATTGACACAAAACTTTGTATGTGTCACTGTCTACTTACTCTGACCACACCACATCAATTTCGTAACAGCGCCACCTTTTGGTCAAAAGTGACAATCCATTAAATCATATTTTGAATCACTTTTTACATGATTTTTCAGCCATTTCGCCTTAAATCCTCTTTAAATGTCTTTAATTGCTCATTGTTGCAGTTGGTCTGACACTTTCAGACATGTTGGCATGTCTTGTCGTCTTATTCTGCTTGGCCCCGGTAATTGCTGCTTGCAGCTATATTTATTATTATTATTATTATTATTATTATTCTTCCGCCATGGGAGTCTATGGCAGCCCATAGAACCGATTGCGGGAAAGTTGTTTTGGTTTGACATTCTGATAGAGGACCGTCTCAACATTAAATACACCAATTTTGGTGTTTCTAAGTCATTCCCTCTAGCGCCACCACCTGTCCAAAGTTTCACTTTTATTTTGCTAATAACTTTTGAACCGTAAGGCCAATCAGCGAAATTCTTTTTTCCTCTGATTCCTGAGCTCATGGCGATTCGATTGCACCATATGACGTCATTTGCCGTCATAAAAATATGGCCACCATCTTGAATTTTCAAAAAAAGCTACTTTTTCGAACTCGTCCTAGACGGTTTGTCCGATTTGCACGAAAATTGAACCAGATCATCTTCAGGTAGTGCTGACAAAAAGTTATGGAATTCAAATGGATTCGTCAAACCGTTTTCGATAAACGCACAAATACATTTTACGTAGCGCTAGCAAAAACAGTCGTAAGGCCGTATCTCCGCAACGGTTTATCGTATTCAGACCAAACTTGGTACTTGTACTCACAAGCATGACCTGAGGCTACATGCTGTGTTTCGGCGCAGCGCCACCTACTGGTCCGGAGATATGAAAAATGGCTATTTTTGCTTATAACTTCTGAACAGTTTGTCCAAAAATCATACAATTGGTCTCGTTAGATTCAGGGCAACATGCCGAGTCGACTGATATCCAATTTTGCCATATCGGTCATTTTGGCTGTCGGCCATTTTGAATTTTGTGCTAAAATTCTGTATTTTATGAACGCATGAACGGATTGTTACGAAACGTGGTATGGGTCATCAGCACGATGCCCTGAATGAGCCTGAGAAGTTTCGAAACAGCGCCACCTAGTGGTGAATTTTTTTTTTCAAATGCTTATAACTTTGGGTGTGGTCGACTTATTTTCACGAAACTCATCTTTTTAGACTCCTGAATCGTTGCCGAGTCCTACGATACCAAACATGCTAGGTTTCGCCTTACGGTTTGTGTAGCGTTGTGATTTAGCGCTTAAAAAACATTTGGCTATATCTTTGAAACCGCTAGTCCGATCGAGACGAAACCACCGTCAGAAGTTTGGAAACATAGGTCGATAGCTATACGCTAATGCCCAAATGCGAAAATATTGATGTTTAGGGGTACTAATTTCCAATCAAAGTCATGTGTCAGTCATTTTTTTCGTGTTTTTTCATATAAATGTCTATAACTCCGAAGCGAATTGAGATATTTTCACCAAAATTGACACACATATGTATGGGCTCACTCTGAGGACACGTATAAAAAATTGTGGGACTGAGCCTCTTGGTGGCGCTATAATTGAACAAAATATGAAATTCCCATTGACTTCAATACAGTTTTGTGAAATAAAATGCTATACTAAACAAATGCATTGGTGTAATATTACGAAACTCAGATTGTGTCATCAGCACCATCCCCTGAAGGCAACCAAAATATTTCAAGACAGCGCCACCTAGTGGTCAAAAGTTATAACAAAATTTCCAAAAAGGCTAATAACTTTTGAATACATCTGGCTATTGAAATGCCACTGGTCTTAATAGATTCCTTGGGTCAAGCCGAGAACATAGATACCAAGTTTTCCTTATTTGGCCAAACTTCCTGTCCGCCATCTTGATTTTCATTCAAAACCTACTTTTTCGAACTCCTCCTAGACCGTTTGTCCGATTTTCACCAAAATCGAATCGTATCATCTCCAGACTGTGCCGACAAAAAGTTATGGATTTCGTGTCGATTGATGAAACCGTTTTCGTATAGCGCAGCAGCAAAGTTGAGGCATGATGCCAAAATGACTATTCAGGCTTTATATCTGCAATGCCTCGACATATTGACACAAAACTTTGTATGTGTCACTGTCTCCTTACTCTGACCACACCACATCAATTTCGTAACAGCGCCACCTTTTGGTCAAAAGTGACAATCCATTAAATCATATTTTGAATCACTTTTTACATGATTTTTCAGCCATTTCGCCTAAAATCCTCTTTAAATGTCTTTAATTGCTCATTGTTGCAGTTGGTCTGACACTTTCAGACATGTTGGCATGTCTTGTCGTCTTATTCTGCTTGGCCCCGGTAATTGCTGCTTGCAGCTATATTTATTATTATTATTATTAGGGGCCAAGCACCGAAGGTGCGGAGGCACCTATTGTATCTGTTCCGTTTCTTATTATTATTATTAGGGGCCAAGCACCGAAGGTGCGGAGGCACCTATTGTATCTGTTCCGTTTCTTATTATTATTATTAGGGGCCAAGCACCGAAGGTGCGGAGGCACCTATTGTATCTGTTCCGTTTCTTATTATTATTATTATTATTATTATTATTATTATTCTTCCGCTCTGGGAGTCTATGGCAGCCCATAGAACCGATTGCGGGAAAGTTGTTTTGGTTTGACATTCTGATAGAGGACAGTCCCAACATTAAATACACCAATTTTGGTGATTCTAAGTCATTCCCTCTAGCGCCACCACCTGTCCAAAGTTTCACTTTTACTTTGCTAATAACTTTTGAACCGTAAGGCCAATCAACAAAATTATTTTTTCCTCTGATTCCTGAGCTCATGGCGATTCGATTGCACCCTATGACGTCATTTTCCGTCATAAAAATATGGTCGCCATCTTGAATTTTCAAAAAAAGCTACTTTTTCGAACTCGTCCTAGACGGTTTGTCCGATTTGCACGAAAATTGAACCAGATCATCTTCAGGTAGTGCTGACAAAAAGTTATGGAATTCAAATTGATTCGTCAAACCGTTTTCGATAAACGCACGAATACATTTTACGTAGCGCTAGCAAAAACAGTCGTAAGGCCGTATCTCCGCAACGGTTTATCGTATTCAGACCAAACTTGGTACTTGTACTCACAAGCATGACCTGAGGCTACATGCTGTGTTTCAGCGCAGCGCCACCTACTGGTCCGGAGATATGAAAAATGGCTATTTTTTCTTATAACTTCTGAACAGTTTGTCCAAAAATCATAAAATTGGTCTCGTTAGATTCAAGGCAACATGCCGAGTCGACTGATATCCAATTTGACCATATCGGTCATTTTGGCTGTCGGCCATTTTGAATTTTGTGCTAAAATGCTCTATTTTAACAACGCATGAACGGATTGTTACGAAACTTGGTATGGGTCATCAACACGATGTCCTGAAGGAGTGTGAGAAGTTTCGTAACAGTGCCACCTAGTGGTGAATTTTTTTTTTCAAAAGCTTATAACTTTGGGTGTGATCGACTTATTTTCACGAAACTCATCTCATTGGACTCCTGAATCGTTGCCGAGTCCAACGATACCAAACATGTTAGGTTTCGCCTAACGGTTTGTGTAGCGTTGTGATTTAGCGCTTAAAAAACATTTGGCTATATCTTCGAAACCGCTTGTCCGATCGAGACGAAACCACCGTCAGAAGTTTGGAAACATAGGTCGATAGCTATACGCCAATGCCCAAATGCGAAAATATTGATGTTTAGGGGTAGTAATATTCAATCAAAGTCATGTGTCAGTCATTTTTTTCGTGTTTTTTCATATAAATGTCTATAACTCCGAAGCAAATTGAGATTTTTGCACCAAAATCGACTCATATATGTATGGGCTCACTCTGAGGACACATAAAAAAAATGGTGGGACTGAGCCTCTTGGTGGCGCTATAATAGAACAAAACATGAAATTCCCATTGACTTCAATGCAGTTTTGTGAAATAAAATGCTATACTAAACAAATGCATTGGTGTAATATTACGAAACTCAGAATGTGCCATCAGCACCATCCCCTGAAGGTACCCAAAATATTTAGAGACAGCGCCACCTAGTGGTCAAAAGTTATAACAACATTTCCAAAACTGCTAATAACTTTTGAATACATCGGCCTATGTAAATGCCACTGGTCTTAATAGATTCCTTGGGTCAAGCCGAGAACATAGATACCAAATTTTCCTTATTTGGTCAAACTTCTTGTCCGCCATCTTGATTTTCATTCAAAACCTACTTTTTCGAACTCCTCCTAGACCGTTTGTCCGATTTTCACCAAAATCGAATCGTATCATCTCCAGACCGTGCCGACTAAAAGTTATGGATTTCGTGTCGATAGACGAAACCGTTTTCGTATAGCGCAGCAGCAAAGTTGAGGCATGATGCTAATAGCATTAATTAAGGCTTTATCTCTGCAATGCCTTGACATATTGACACCAAACTTTGTATGTGTCATTGTAACTTCACTCTGACCACATCACATCAGTTTTGTAACTGCGCCACCTATTGGTCGAAAGTGATAATCCATCAAATCATATTTTTAATTATTGTTTCTATGATTTTTCAGGCATTTTGCCTAAAATCCTCTTTAAATGTCTTTAATTGCTCATTGTTGCAGTTGGTCTGACACTTTCAGACATGTCGGCATGTCTTGTCGTCTTATTCTGCTTGGCCCCGGTAATGGCTGCTTGCAGCTATATTTATTATTATTATTATTATTCTTCCGCCATGGGAGTCTATGGCAGCCCATAGAACCGATTGCGGGAAAGTTGTTTTGGTTTGACATTCTGATAGAGGACCGTCTCAACATTAAATACACCAATTTTGGTGTTTCTAAGTCATTCCCTCTAGCGCCACCACCTGTCCAAAGTTTCACTTTTATTTTGCTAATAACTTTTGAACCGTAAGGCCAATCAGCGAAATTCTTTTCTCCTCTGATTCCTGAGCTCATGGCGATTCGATAGCACCCTATGACGTCATTTGCCGTCATAAAAATATGGCCGCCATCTTGAATTTTCAAAAAAAGCTACTTTTTCGAACTCGTCCTAGACGGTTTGTCCGATTTGCACGAAAATTGAACCAGATCATCTTCAGGTAGTGCTGACAAAAAGTTATGGAATTCAAATGGATTCGTCAAACCGTTTTCAATAAACGCACAAATATATTTTACGTAGCGCTAGCAAAAACAGTCGTAAGGCCGTATCTCCGCAACGGTTTATCGTATTCAGACCAAACTTGGTACATGTACTCACAAGCATGACCTGAGGCTACATGCTGTGTTTCGGCGCAGCGCCACCTACTGGTCCGGAGATATGAAAAATGGCTATTTTTGCTTATTACTTCTGAACAGTTTGTCCAAAAATCATACAATTGGTCTCGTTAGATTCAGGGCAACATGCCGAGTCGACTGATATCCAATTTGACCATATCGGTCATTTTGGCTGTCGGCCATTTTGAATTTTGTGCTAAAATTCTGTATTTTATGAACGCATGAACGGATTGTTACGAAACGTGGTATGGGTCATCAGCACAATGCCCTGAATGAGCCTGAGAAGTTTCGAAACAGCGCCACCTAGTGGTGAATTTTTTTTTCAAATGCTTATAACTTTGGGTGTGGTCGACTTATTTTCACGAAACTCATCTTTTTAGACTCCTGAATCGTTGCCGAGTCCTACGATACCAAACATGCTAGGTTTTGCCTTACGGTTTGTGTAGCGTTGTGATTTAGCGCTTAAAAAACATTTGGCTATATCTTCGAAACCGCTAGTCCGATCGAGACGAAACCACCGTCAGAAGTTTGGAAACATAGGTCGATAGCTATACGCCAATGCCCAAATGCGAAAATATTGATGTTTAGGGGTACTAATTTCCAATCAAAGTCATGTGTCAGTCATTTTTTTCGTGTTTTTTCATATAAATGTCTATAACTCCGAAGCGAATTGAGATATTTTCACCAAAATTGACACACATATGTATGGGCTCACTCTGAGGACACGTAAAAAAAATGGTGGGACTGAGCCTCTTGGTGGCGCTATAATTGAACAAAATATGAAATTCCCATTGACTTCAATACAGTTTTGTGAAATAAAATGCTATACTAAACAAATGCATTGGTGTAATATTACGAAACTCAGATTGTGTCATCAGCACCATCCCCTGAAGGCAACCAAAATATTTCAAGACAGCGCCACCTAGTGGTCAAAAGTTATAACAAAATTTCCAAAAAGGCTAATAACTTTTGAATAAATCTGGCTATTGAAATGCCACGGGTCTTAATAGATTCCTTGGGTCAAGCCGAGAACATAGATACCAAGTTTTCCTTATTTGGCCAAACTTCCTGTCCGCCATCTTGATTTTCATTCAAAACCTACTTTTTCGAACTCCTCCTAGACCGTTTGTCCGATTTTCACCAAAATCGAATCGTATCATCTCCAGATTGTGCCGACAAAAAGTTATGGATTTCGTGTTGATTGATGAAACCGTTTTCGTATAGCACAGCAGCAAAGTTGAGGCATGATGCCAAAATGACTATTCAGGCTTTATATCTGCAATGCCTCGACATATTGACACAAAACTTTGTATGTGTCACTGTCTCCTTACTCTGACCACACCACATCAATTTCGTAACAGCGCCACCTTTTGGTCAAAAGTGACAATCCATTAAATCATATTTTGAATCACTTTTTACATGATTTTTCAGCCATTTCGCCTAAAATCCTCTTTAAATGTCTTTAATTGCTCATTGTTGCAGTTGGTCTGACACTTTCAGACATGTTGGCATGTCTTGTCGTCTTATTCTGCTTGGCCCCGGTAATTGCTGCTTGCAGCTATATTTATTAGGGGCCAAGCACCGAAGGTGCGGAGGCACCTATTGTATCTGTTCCGTTTCTTATTATTATTATTATTATTATTATTATTATTATTATTATTCTTCCGCCATGGGAGTCTATGGCAGCCCATAGAACCGATTGCGGGAAAGTTGTTTTGGTTTGACATTCTGATAGAGGACCGTCTCAACATTAAATACACCAATTTTGGTGTTTCTAAGTCATTCCCTCTAGCGCCACCACCTGTCCAAAGTTTCACTTTTATTTTGCTAATAACTTTTGAACCGTAAGGCCAATTAGCGAAATTCTTTTTTCCTCTGATTCCTGAGCTCATGGCGATTCGATTGCACCCTATGACGTCATTTGCCGTCATAAAAATATGGCCGCCATCTTGAATTTTCAAAAAAAGCTACTTTTTCGAACTCGTCCTAGACGGTTTGTCCGATTTGCACGAAAATTGAACCAGATCATCTTCAGGTAGTGCTGACCAAAAGTTATGGAATTCAAATGGATTCGTCAAACCGTTTTCAATAAACGCACAAATACATTTTACGTAGCGCTAGCAAAAACAGTCGTAAGGCCGTATCTCCGCAACGGTTTATCGTATTCAGACCAAACTTGGTACTTGTACTCACAAGCATGACCTGAGGCTACATGCTGCGTTTCGGCGCAGCGCCACCTACTGGTCCGGAGATATGAAAAATGGCTATTTTTGCTTATAACTTCTGAACAGTTTGTCCAAAAATCATACAATTGGTCTCGTTAGATTCAGGGCAACATGCCGAGTCGACTGATATCCAATTTGACCATATCGGTCATTTTGGCTGTCGGCCATTTTGAATTTTGTGCTAAAATTCTGTATTTTATGAACGCATGAACGGATTGTTACGAAATGTGGTATGGGTCATCAGCACGATGCCCTGAATGAGCCTGAGAAGTTTCGAAACAGCGCCACCTAGTGGTGAATTTTTTTTTTCAAATGCTTATAACTTTGGGTGTGGTCGACTTATTTTCACGAAACTCATCTTTTTAGACTCCTGAATCGTTGCCGAGTCCTACGATACCAAACATGCTAGGTTTCGCCTTACGGTTTGTGTAGCGTTGTGATTTAGCGCTTAAAAAACATTTGGCTATATCTTTGAAACCGCTAGTCCGATCGAGACGAAACCACCGTCAGAAGTTTGGAAACATAGGTCGATAGCTATACGCCAATGCCCAAATGCGAAAATATTGATGTTTAGGGGTAGTAATATTCAATCAAAGTCATGTGTCAGTCATTTTTTTCGTGTTTTTTCATATAAATGTCTATAACTCCGAAGCAAATTGAGATTTTTGCACCAAAATCGACACATATATGTATGGGCTCACTCTGAGGACACATTAAAAAAATGGTGGGACTGAGCCTCTTGGTGGCGCTATAATAGAACAAAACATGAAATTCCCATTGACTTCAATGCAGTTTTGTGAAATAAAATGCTATACTAAACAAATGCATTGGTGTAATATTACGAAACTCAGAATGTGCCATCAGCACCATCCCCTGAAGGTACCCAAAATATTTAGAGACAGCGCCACCTAGTGGTCAAAAGTTATAACAACATTTCCAAAACTGCTAATAACTTTTGAATACATCGGCCTATGTAAATGTCACTGGTCTTAATAGATTCCTTGGGTCAAGCCGAGAACATAGATACCAAATTTTCCTTATTTGGTCAAACTTCTTGTCCGCCATCTTGATTTTCATTCAAAACCTACTTTTTCGAACTCCTCCTAGACCGTTTGTCCGATTTTCACCAAAATCGAATCGTATCATCTCCAGACCGTGCCGACTAAAAGTTATGGATTTCGTGTCGATAGACGAAACCGTTTTCGTATAGCGCAGCAGCAAAGTTGAGGCATGATGCTAATAGCATTAATTAAGGCTTTATCTCTGCAATGCCTTGACATATTGACACCAAACTTTGTATGTGTCATTGTAACTTCACTCTGACCACATCACATCAGTTTTGTAACTGCGCCACCTATTGGTCGAAAGTGATAATCCATCAAATCATATTTTTAATTATTGTTTCTATGATTTTTCAGGCATTTTGCCTAAAATCCTCTTTAAATGTCTTTAATTGCTCATTGTTGCAGTTGGTCTGACACTTTCAGACATGTCGGCATGTCTTGTCGTCTTATTCTGCTTGGCCCCGGTAATGGCTGCTTGCAGCTATATTTATTATTATTCTTCTTCTTCTTCTTCTTCTTCCGCTCTTGGAGTCTATGGCAGCCCATAGAACCGATTGCGGGAAAGTTGTTTTGGTTTGACATTCTGATAGAGGACAGTCCCAACATTAAATACACCAATTTTTGTGTTTCTAAGTCATTCCCTCTAGCGCCACCACCTGTCCAAAGTTTCACTTTTATCTTGCTAATAACTTTTGAACCGTAAGGCCAATCAACAAAATTCTTTTTTCATCTGATTCCTGAGCTCATGCCGATTCGATTGCATCCTATTACTTAATTTTCCGTAATAAAAATATGGCCGCCATTTTGAATCATTCGAAAAACCTACTTTTTCGAACTCGTCCTAGACGGTTTGTCCGATTTGCACGAAAATTGAACCAGATCATCTTCAGGGAGTGCTGACAAAAAGTTATGGAATTCAAATTGATTCGTCAAACCGTTTTCGATAAACGCTCGAACAAATTTTACGTAGCACCTGCAAAAACAGTCGTAAGGCTGTATCTCCGCAACGGTTTATCGTATTCAGACCAAACTTGGTACATGTCATCACAAGCATGACCTGAGGCTACATGCTGCGTTTCGGCGCAGCGCCACCTACTGGTCCGGAGATATGAAAAATGGCTATTTTTGCTTATAACTTCTGAACTGTTTGTCCAAAAATCATAAAATTGGTCTCGTTAGATTCAGGGCAACATGCTGAGTCGACTGATATCCAATTTTACCATATCGGCCATTTTGACTGTCGGCCATTTTGAATTATGTGCTAAAATGCTGTATTTTAGGAACGCATTAACGGATTGTTACAAAACTTGGCATGGGTCATCAGCACGATGTCCTGAAGGAGCGTGAGAAGTTTCGAAACAGCGCCACCTAGTGGTGAAATTTTTTTTTCAAACGCTTATAACTTTGGGTTTGGTCGA
This sequence comes from Scardinius erythrophthalmus, assembly GCF_964197995.2. Taxonomy (NCBI): domain Eukaryota; kingdom Metazoa; phylum Chordata; class Actinopteri; order Cypriniformes; family Leuciscidae; genus Scardinius; species Scardinius erythrophthalmus. The sequence continues at coordinate 1,023,535 of NW_028296545.1, forward strand.
CTTATTTTCACAAGACTCATCTAATTAGACTCCTGAAACCTTGCCGAGTCCTACGATACCAAACATGCTAGGTTTCGCCTTACGGTTTGTGTAGCGTTGTGATTTAGCGCTTAAAAAACATTAGGCTATATCTTCGAAACCGCTTGTCCGATCGAGACGAAACCACCGTCAGAAGTTTGGAAACATAGGTCGATAGCTATACGCCAATGCCCAAATGCGAAAATATTGATGTTTAGGGGTAGTAAAATTCAAACAAAGTCATGTGTCAGTCATTTTTTACGTGTTTTTTCATATAAATGTTTATAACTCTAAAGCAAATTGAGATATTTTCACCAAAACTGACACACATATGTATGGGCTCACTCTGAGGACACGTAAAAAAAAATTGTGGGACTGAGCCTCTTGGTGGCGCTATAATAGAACAAAACATGAAATTCCCATTGACTTCAATACAGTTTTGTGAGATAAAATGCTATTTTCATTCAAAATCTACTTTTTCGAACTCCTCCCACACCGTTTGTCCGATTTTCACCAAAATCGAATCGTATCATCCCCAGACTGTGCCGACTAAAAGTTATGGATTTCGTGTCAATTCACGAAACCGTTTTCGTATAGCGCAGCAGCAAATTTGAGGCATGATGCTAATAGCACTATTCAGGCTTTATCTCTGCAATGCCTTGACATATTGACACCAAACTTTGTATGTGTCATTGTCTCCTCACTCTGACCACATCACATCAGTTTTGTAACTGTGCCACCTATTTGTCGAAAGTGATAATCCATTAAATCATATTTTTAATTACTGTTTCTATGATTTTTCAGCCATTTTGTCTAAAATCCTCTTTAAATGTCTTTAATTGCTCATTGTTGCAGTTGGTCTGACACTTTCAGACATGTCGAAATGTCTTGTCGTCTTATTCTGCTTGGCCCCGGTAATTGCTGCTTGCAGCTATATTTATTATTATTATTATTATTATTATTCTTCCGCCATGGGAGTCTATGGCAGCCCATAGAACCGATTGCGGGAAAGTTGTTTTGGTTTGACATTCTGATAGAGGACCGTCTCAACATTAAATACACCAATTTTGGTGTTTCTAAGTCATTCCCTCTAGCGCCACCACCTGTCCAAAGTTTCACTTTTATTTTGCTAATAACTTTTGAACCGTAAGGCCAATCAGCGAAATTCTTTTTTCCTCTGATTCCTGAGCTCATGGCGATTCGATTGCACCCTATGACGTCATTTTCCGTCATAAAAATATGGCCGCCATCTTGAATTTTCAAAAAAAGCTACTTTTTCGAACTCGTCCTAGACGGTTTGTCCGATTTGCACGAAAATTGAACCAGATCATCTTCAGGTAGTGCTGACAAAAAGTTATGGAATTCAAATGGATTCGTCAAACCGTTTTCGATAAACGCACAAATACATTTTACGTAGCGCTAGCAAAAACAGTCGTAAGGCCGTATCTCCGCAACGGTTTATCGTATTCAGACCAAACTTGGTACTTGTACTCACAAGCATGACCTGAGGCTACATGCTGTGTTTCGGCGCAGCGCCACCTACTGGTCCGGAGATATGAAAAATGGCTATTTTTGCTTATAACTTCTGAACAGTTTGTCCAAAAATCATAAAATTGGTCTCGTTAGATTCAGGGCAACATGCCGAGTCGACTGATATCCAATTTGACCATATCGGTCATTTTGGCTGTCGGCCATTTTGAATTTTGTGCTAAAATTCTGTATTTTATGAACGCATGAACGGATTGTTACGAAACGTGGTATGGGTCATCAGCACAATGCCCTGAATGAGCCTGAGAAGTTTCGAAACAGCGCCACCTAGTGGTGAATTTTTTTTTTCAAATGCTTATAACTTTGGGTGTGGTCGACTTATTTTCACGAAACTCATCTTTTTAGACTCCTGAATCGTTGCCGAGTCCTACGATACCAAACATGCTAGGTTTCGCCTTACGGTTTGTGTAGCGTTGTGATTTAGCGCTTAAAAAACATTTGGCTATATCTTTGAAACCGCTAGTCCGATCGAGACGAAACCACCGTCAGAAGTTTGGAAACATAGGTCGATAGCTATACGCCAATGCCCAAATGCGAAAATATTGATGTTTAGGGGTACTAATTTCCAATCAAAGTCATGTGTCAGTCATTTTTTTCGTGTTTTTTCATATAAATGTCTATAACTCCGAAGCGAATTGAGATATTTTCACCAAAATTGACACACATATGTATGGGCTCACTCTGAGGACACGTAAAAAAAATTGTGGGACTGAGCCTCTTGGTGGCGCTATAATTGAACAAAATATGAAATTCCCATTGACTTCAATACAGTTTTGTGAAATAAAATGCTATACTAAACAAATGCATTGGTGTAATATTACGAAACTCAGATTGTGTCATCAGCACCATCCCCTGAAGGCAACCAAAATATTTCAAGACAGCGCCACCTAGTGGTCAAAAGTTATAAAAAAATTTCCAAAAAGGCTAATAACTTTTGAATAAATCTGGCTATTGAAATTCCACGGTTCTTAATAGATTCCTTGGGTCAAGCCGAGAACATAGATACCAAGTTTTCCTTATTTGGCCAAACTTCCTGTCCGCCATCTTGATTTTCATTCAAAACCTACTTTTTCGAACTCCTCCTAGACCGTTTGTCCGATTTTCACCAAAATCGAATCGTATCATCTCCAGACTGTGCCGACAAAAAGTTATGGATTTCGTGTCGATTGATGAAACCGTTTTCGTATAGCGCAGCAGCAAAGTTGAGGCATGATGCCAAAATGACTATTCAGGCTTTATATCTGCAATGCCTCGACATATTGACACAAAACTTTGTATGTGTCACTGTCTACTTACTCTGACCACACCACATCAATTTCGTAACAGCGCCACCTTTTGGTCAAAAGTGACAATCCATTAAATCATATTTTGAATCACTTTTTACATGATTTTTCAGCCATTTCGCCTAAAATCCTCTTTAAATGTCTTTAATTGCTCATTGTTGCAGTTGGTCTGACACTTTCAGACATGTTGGCATGTCTTGTCGTCTTATTCTGCTTGGCCCCGGTAATTGCTGCTTGCAGCTATATTTATTATTATTATTCTTCCGCCATGGGAGTCTATGGCAGCCCATAGAACCGATTGCGGGAAAGTTGTTTTGGTTTGACATTCTGATAGAGGACCGTCTCAACATTAAATACACCAATTTTGGTGTTTCTAAGTCATTCCCTCTAGCGCCACCACCTGTCCAAAGTTTCACTTTTATTTTGCTAATAACTTTTGAACCGTAAGGCCAATCAGCGAAATTCTTTTTTCCTCTGATTCCTGAGCTCATGGCGATTCGATTGCACCCTATGACGTCATTTGCCGTCATAAAAATATGGCCGCCATCTTGAATTTTCAAAAAAAGCTACTTTTTCGAACTCGTCCTAGACGGTTTGTCCGATTTGCACGAAAATTGAACCAGATCATCTTCAGGTAGTGCTGACAAAAAGTTATGGAATTCAAATGGATTCGTCAAACCGTTTTCAATAAACGCACAAATACATTTTACGTAGCGCTAGCAAAAACAGTCGTAAGGCCGTATCTCCGCAACGGTTTATTGTATTCAGACCAAACTTGGTACTTGTACTCACAAGCATGACCTGAGGCTACATGCTGTGTTTCGGCGCAGCGCCACCTACTGGTCCGGAGATATGAAAAATGGCTATTTTTGCTTATAACTTCTGAACAGTTTGTCCAAAAATCATACAATTGGTCTCGTTAGATTCAGGGCAACATGCCGAGTCGACTGATATCCAATTTGACCATATCGGTCATTTTGGCTGTCGGCCATTTTGAATTTTGTGCTAAAATTCTGTATTTTATGAACGCATGAACGGATTGTTACGAAATGTGGTATGGGTCATCAGCACAATGCCCTGAATGAGCCTGAGAAGTTTCGAAACAGCGCCACCTAGTGGTGAATTTTTTTTTCCAAATGCTTATAACTTTGGGTGTGGTCGACTTATTTTCACGAAACTCATCTTTTTAGACTCCTGAATCGTTGCCGAGTCCTACGATACCAAACATGCTAGGTTTCGCCTTACGGTTTGTGTAGCGTTGTGATTTAGCGCTTAAAAAACATTTGGCTATATCTTTGAAACCGCTAGTCCGATCGAGACGAAACCACCGTCAGAAGTTTGGAAACATAGGTCGATAGCTATACGCCAATGCCCAAATGCGAAAATATTGATGTTTAGGGGTACTAATTTCCAATCAAAGTCATGTGTCAGTCATTTTTTTCGTGTTTTTCCATATAAATGTCTATAACTCCGAAGCGAATTGAGATATTTTCACCAAAATTGACACAAATATGTATGGGCTCACTCTGAGGACACGTAAAAAAAATTGTGGGACTGAGCCTCTTGGTGGCGCTATAATTGAACAAAATATGAAATTCCCATTGACTTCAATACAGTTTTGTGAAATAAAATGCTATACTAAACAAATGCATTGGTGTAATATTACGAAACTCAGATTGTGTCATCAGCACCATCCCCTGAAGGCAACCAAAATATTTCAAGACAGCGCCACCTAGTGGTCAAAAGTTATAACAACATTTCCAAAAAGGCTAATAACTTTTGAATAAATCTGGCTATTGAAATGGCACGGGTCTTAATAGATTCCTTGGGTCAAGCCGAGAACATAGATACCAAGTTTTCCTTATTTGGCCAAACTTCCTGTCCGCCATCTTGATTTTCATTCAAAACCTACTTTTTCGAACTCCTCCTAGACCGTTTGTCCGATTTTCACCAAAATCGAATCGTATCATCTCCAGACTGTGCCGACAAAAAGTTATGGATTTCGTGTCGATTGATGAAACCGTTTTCGTATAGCACAGCAGCAAAGTTGAGGCATGATGCCAAAATGACTATTCAGGCTTTATATCTGCAATGCCTCGACATATTGACACAAAACTTTGTATGTGTCACTGTCTCCTTACTCTGACCACACCACATCAATTTCGTAACAGCGCCACCTTTTGGTCAAAAGTGACAATCCATTAAATCATATTTTGAATCACTTTTTACATGATTTTTCAGCCATTTCGCCTGAAATCCTCTTTAAATGTCTTTAATTGCTCATTGTTGCAGTTGGTCTGACACTTTCAGACATGTTGGCATGTCTTGTCGTCTTATTCTGCTTGGCCCCGGTAATTGCTGCTTGCAGCTATATTTATTATTATTATTATTCTTCCTTCTTCCGACTGGGAGTCTATGGCAGCCCATAGAACCGATTGCGGGAAAGTTGTTTTGGTTTGACATTCTGATAGAGGACCGTCTCAACATTAAATACACCAATTTTGGTGTTTCTAAGTCATTCCCTCTAGCGCCACCACCTGTCCAAAATTTCACTTTTATTTTGCTAATAACTTTTGAACCGTAAGGCCAATCAGCGAAATTCTTTTTTCCACTGATTCCTGAGCTCATGGCGATTCGATTGCACCCTATGACGTCATTTGCCGTCATAAAAATATGGCCGCCATCTTGAATTTTCAAAAAAAGCTACTTTTTCGAACTCGTCCTAGACGGTTTGTCCGATTTGCACGAAAATTGAACCAGATCATCTTCAGGTAGTGCTGACAAAAAGTTATGGAATTCAAATGGATTCGTCAAACCGTTTTCGATAAACGCACGAATACATTTTACGTAGCGCTAGCAAAAACAGTCGTAAGGCCGTATCTCCGCAACGGTTTATCGTATTCAGACCAAACTTGGTACTTGTACTCACAAGCATGACCTGAGGCTACATGCTGTGTTTCGGCGCAGCGCCACCTACTGGTCCGGAGATATGAAAAATGGCTATTTTTGCTTATAACTTCTGAACAGTTTGTCCAAAAATCATACAATTGGTCTCGTTAGATTCAGGGCAACATGCCGAGTCGACTGATATCCAATTTGACCATATCGGTCATTTTGGCTGTCGGCCATTTTGAATTTTGTGCTAAAATTCTGTATTTTATGAACGCATGAACGGATTGTTACGAAACGTGGTATGGGTCATCAGCACAATGCCCTGAATGAGCCTGAGAAGTTTCGAAACAGCGCCACCTAGTGGTGAATTTTTTTTTCAAATGCTTATAACTTTGGGTGTGGTCGACTTATTTTCACGAAACTCATCTTTTTAGACTCCTGAATCATTGCCGAGTCCTACGATACCAAACATGCTAGGTTTTGCCTTACGGTTTGTGTAGCGTTGTGATTTAGCGCTTAAAAAACATTTGGCTATATCTTTGAAACCGCTAGTCCGATCGAGACGAAACCACCGTCAGAAGTTTGGAAACATAGGTCGATAGCTATACGCCAATGCCCAAATGCGAAAATATTGATGTTTAGGGGTACTAATTTCCAATCAAAGTCATGTGTCAGTCATTTTTTTCGTGTTTTTTCATATAAATGTCTATAACTCCGAAGCAAATTGAGATTTTTGCACCAAAATCGACACATATATGTATGGGCTCACTCTGAGGACACATAAAAAAAATGGTGGGACTGAGCCTCTTGGTGGCGCTATAATAGAACAAAACATGAAATTCCCATTGACTTCAATGCAGTTTTGTGAAATAAAATGCTATACTAAACAAATGCATTGGTGTAATATTACGAAACTCAGAATGTGCCATCAGCACCATCCCCTGAAGGTACCCAAAATATTTAGAGACAGCGCCACCTAGTGGTCAAAAGTTATAACAACATTTCCAAAACTGCTAATAACTTTTGAATACATCGGCCTATGTAAATGCCACTGGTCTTAATAGATTCCTTGGGTCAAGCCGAGAACATAGATACCAAATTTTCCTTATTTGGTCAAACTTCTTGTCCGCCATCTTGATTTTCATTCAAAACCTACTTTTTCGAACTCCTCCTAGACCGTTTGTCCGATTTTCACCAAAATCGAATCGTATCATCTCCAGACCGTGCCGACTAAAAGTTATGGATTTCGTGTCGATAGACGAAACCGTTTTCGTATAGCGCAGCAGCAAAGTTGAGGCATGATGCTAATAGCATTAATTAAGGCTTTATCTCTGCAATGCCTTGACATATTGACACCAAACTTTGTATGTGTCATTGTAACTTCACTCTGACCACATCACATCAGTTTTGTAACTGCGCCACCTATTGGTCGAAAGTGATAATCCATCAAATCATATTTTTATTTATTGTTTCTATGATTTTTCAGGCATTTTGCCTAAAATCCTCTTTAAATGTCTTTAATTGCTCATTGTTGCAGTTGGTCTGACACTTTCAGACATGTCGGCATGTCTTGTCGTCTTATTCAGCTTGGCCCCGGTAATGGCTGCTTGCAGCTATATTTATTATTATTATTCTTCCGCCATGGGAGTCTATGGCAGCCCATAGAACCGATTGCGGGAAAGTTGTTTTGGTTTGACATTCTGATAGAGGACCGTCTCAACATTAAATACACCAATTTTGGTGTTTCTAAGTCATTCCCTCTAGCGCCACCACCTGTCCAAAGTTTCACTTTTATTTTGCTAATAACTTTTGAACCGTAAGGCCAATCAGCGAAATTCTTTTTTCCTCTGATTCCTGAGCTCATGGCGATTCGATTGCACCCTATGACGTCATTTGCCGTCATAAAAATATGGCCGCCATCTTGAATTTTCAAAAAAAGCTACTTTTTCGAACTCGTCCTAGACGGTTTGTCCGATTTGCACGAAAATTGAACCAGATCATCTTCAGGTAGTGCTGACAAAAAGTTATGGAATTCAAATGGATTCGTCAAACCGTTTTCAATAAACGCACAAATACATTTTACGTAGCGCTAGCAAAAACAGTCGTAAGGCCGTATCTCCGCAACGGTTTATCGTATTCAGACCAAACTTGGTACATGTACTCACAAGCATGACCTGAGGCTACATGCTGTGTTTCGGCGCAGCGCCACCTACTGGTCCGGAGATATGAAAAATGGCTATTTTTGCTTATAACTTCTGAACAGTTTGTCCAAAAATCATACAATTGGTCTCGTTAGATTCAGGGCAACATGCCGAGTCGACTGATATCCAATTTGACCATATCGGTCATTTTGGCTGTCGGCCATTTTGAATTTTGTGCTAAAATTCTGTATTTTATGAACGCATGAACGGATTGTTACGAAACGTGGTATGGGTCATCAGCACAATGCCCTGAATGAGCCTGAGAAGTTTCGAAACAGCGCCACCTAGTGGTGAATTTTTTTTTTCAAATGCTTATAACTTTGGGTGTGGTCGACTTATTTTCACGAAACTCATCTTTTTAGACTCCTGAATCGTTGCCGAGTCCTACGATACCAAACATGCTAGGTTTTGCCTTACGGTTTGTGTAGCGTTGTGATTTAGCGCTTAAAAAACATTTGGCTATATCTTTGAAACCGCTAGTCCGATCGAGACGAAACCACCGTCAGAAGTTTGGAAACATAGGTCGATAGCTATACGCCAATGCCCAAATGCGAAAATATTGATGTTTAGGGGTACTAATTTCCAATCAAAGTCATGTGTCAGTCATTTTTTTCGTGTTTTTTCATATAAATGTCTATAACTCCGAAGCGAATTGAGATATTTTCACCAAAATTGACACACATATGTATGGGCTCACTCTGAGGACACGTAAAAAAAATTGTGGGACTGAGCCTCTTGGTGGCGCTATAATTGAACAAAATATGAAATTCCCATTGACTTCAATACAGTTTTGTGAAATAAAATGCTATACTAAACAAATGCATTGGTGTAATATTACGAAACTCAGATTGTGTCATCAGCACCATCCCCTGAAGGCAACCAAAATATTTCAAGACAGCGCCACCTAGTGGTCAAAAGTTATAACAAAATTTCCAAAAAGGCTAATAACTTTTGAATACATCTGGCTATTGAAATGCCACTGGTCTTAATAGATTCCTTGGGTCAAGCCGAGAACATAGATACCAAGTTTTCCTTATTTGGCCAAACTTCCTGTCCGCCATCTTGATTTTCATTCAAAACCTACTTTTTCGAACTCATCCTAGACCGTTTGTCCGATTTTCACCAAAATCGAATCGTATCATCTCCAGACTGTGCCGACAAAAAGTTATGGATTTCGTGTTGATTGATGAAACCGTTTTCGTATAGCACAGCAGCAAAGTTGAGGCATGATGCCAAAATGACTATTCAGGCTTTATATCTGCAATGCCTCGACATATTGACACCAAACTTTGTATGTGTCACTGTCTCCTTACTCTGACCACACCACATCAATTTCGTAACAGCGCCACCTTTTGGTCAAAAGTGACAATCCATTAAATCATATTTTGAATCACTTTTTACATGATTTTTCAGCCATTTCGCCTAAAATCCTCTTTAAATGTCTTTAATTGCTCATTGTTGCAGTTGGTCTGACACTTTCAGACATGTTGGCATGTCTTGTCGTCTTATTCTGCTTGGCCCCGGTAATTGCTGCTTGCAGCTATATTTAGGGGCCAAGCACCGAAGGTGCGGAGGCACCTATTGTATCTGTTCCGTTTCTTATTATTATTAGGGGCCAAGCACCGAAGGTGCGGAGGCACCTATTGTATCTGTTCCGTTTCTTATTATTAGGGGCCAAGCACCGAAGGTGCGGAGGCACCTATTGTATCTGTTCCCGTTCTTATTATTATTCTTCTTCTTCCGCCATGGGAGTCTATGGCAGCCCATAGAACCGATTGCGGGAAAGTTGTTTTGGTTTGACATTCTGATAGAGGACAGTCCCAACATTAAGTACACAAATTTTGGTGTGTCTAAGTCATTCACTCTAGCGCCACCACCTGTCCAAAGTTTCACTTTTACTTTGCTAATAACTTTTGAACCGTAAGGCCAATCAGCGAAATCCTTTTTTCCTCTGATTCCTGAGCTCATGACGATTCGATTGCACCCTATATCGTCATTTTCCGTCATAAAAACATGGCCGCCATTTTGAATTTTCCTAAAAAGGTACTTTTTCGAACTCGTCCTAGACGGTTTGTCCGATTTGCACGAAAATTGAATCGGATCATCTTCAGGCAGGGGTGACAAAAAGTTATTAAAATCTTGTTGATTCGTCAAACCGTTTTTGATAAACGCTCGAACAAATTTTACGTAGCGCTTGCAAAAACAGTCGTAAGGCTGTATCTCCGCAACGGTTTATCGTATTCAGACCAAACTTGGTACATGTACTCACAAGCATGACCTGAGGCTACATGCTGCGTTTCGGCGCAGCGCCACCTACTGGTCCGGAGATATGAAAAATGGCTATTTTTGCTTATAACTTCTGAACAGTTTGTCCAAAAATCATAAAATTGGTCTTGATAGATTCAGGGCGACATGCCGGGTCGACTGATATCCAATTTTGCCATATCGGCCATTTTGACTGTCGGCCATTTTGAATTATGTGCTAAAATGCTGTATTTTAGGAATGCATGAACGGATTGTTACGAAACTTGGCATGGGTCATCAGCACGATGCCCTGAATGAGCCTGAGAAGTTTCGAAACAGCGCCACCTAGTGGTGAATTTTTTTTTCCAAATGCTTATAACTATGGGTGTGGTCGACTTATTTTCACGAAACTCATCTTTTTAGACTCCTGAATCGTTGCCGAGTCCTACGATACCAAACATGCTAGGTTTCGCCTTACGGTTTGTGTAGCGTTGTGATTTAGCGCTTAAAAAACATTTGGCTATATCTTTGAAACCGCTAGTCCGATCGAGACGAAACCACCGTCAGAAGTTTGGAAACATAGGTCGATAGCTATACGCCAATGCCCAAATGCGAAAATATTGATGATTAGGGGTACTAATTTCCAATCAAAGTCATGTGTCAGTCATTTTTTTCGTGTTTTTTCATATAAATGTCTATAACTCCGAAGCGAATTGAGATATTTTCACCAAAATTGACACACATATGTATGGGCTCACTCTGAGGACACGTAAAAAAAATTGTGGGACTGAGCCTCTTGGTGGCGCTATAATTGAACAAAATATGAAATTCCCATTGACTTCAATGCAGTTTTGTGAAATAAAATGCTATACTTAACAAATGCATTTGTGTAATATTACGAAACTCAGAATGTGCCATCAGCACCATCCCCTGAAGGTACCCAAAATATTTAGAGACAGCGCCACCTAGTGGTCAAAAGTTATAACAACATTTCCAAAACTGCTAATAACTTTTGAATACATCGGCCTATGTAAATGCCACTGGTCTTAATAGATTCCTTGGGTCAAGCCGAGAACATAGATACCAAATTTTCCTTATTTGGTCAAACTTCTTGTCCGCCATCTTGATTTTCATTCAAAACCTACTTTTTCGAACTCCTCCTAGACCGTTTGTCCGATTTTCACCAAAATTGAATCGTATCATCTCCAGACCGTGCCGACTAAAAGTTATGGATTTCGTGTCGATAGACGAAACCGTTTTCGTATAGCGCAGCAACAAAGTTGAGGCATGATGCTATTAGCACTAATTAAGGCTTTATCTCTGCAATGCCTTGACATATTGACACCAAACTTTGTATGTGTCATTGTAACTTCACTCTGACCACATCACATCAGTTTTGTAACTGCGCCACCTATTGGTCGAAAGTGATAATCCATCAAATCATATTTTTAATTATTGTTTCTATGATTTTTCAGGCATTTTGCCAAAAATCCTCTTTAAATGTCTTTAATTGCTCATTGTTGCAGTTGGTCTGACACTTTCAGACATGTTGGCATGTCTTGTCGTCTTATTCTGCTTGGCCCCGGTAATTGCTGCTTGCAGCTATATTTAGGGGCCAAGCACCGAAGGTGCGGAGGCACCTATTGTATCTGTTCCCGTTCTTATTATTATTCTTCTTCTTCCGCCATGGGAGTCTATGGCAGCCCATAGAACCGATTGCGGGAAAGTTGTTTTGGTTTGACATTCTGATAGAGGACAGTCCCAACATTAAGTACACCAATTTTTGTGTTTCTAAGTCATTCCCTCTAGCGCCACCACCTGTCCAAAGTTTCACTTTTACTTTGCTAATAACTTTTGAACCGTAAGGCCAATCAGCAAAATCCTTTTTTCCTCTGATTCCTGAGCTCATGACGATTCGATTGCACCCTATATCGTCATTTTCCGTCATAAAAACATGGCCGCCATTTTGAATTTTCCTAAAAAGGTACTTTTTCGAACTCGTCCTAGACGGTTTGTCCGATTTGCACGAAAATTGAATCGGATCATCTTCAGGCAGGGGTGACAAAAAGTTATTAAAATCTTGTTGATTCGTCAAACCGTTTTCGATAAACGCTCGAACAAATTTTACGTAGCGCTTGCAAAAACAGTCGTAAGGCCGTATCTCCGCAACGGTTTATCGTATTCAGACCAAACTTGGTACATGTACTCACAAGCATGACCTGAGGCTACATGCTGCGTTTCGGCACAGCGCCACCTACAGGTCCGGAGATATGAAAAATGGCTATTTTTGCTTATAACTTCTGAACAGTTTGTCCAAAAATCATAAAATTGGTCTTGATAGATTCAGGGCGTCATGCCGAGTCGACTGATATCCAATTTTGCCATATCGGCCAATTTGACTGTCGGCCATTTTGAAATTTGTGCTAAAATGCTGTATTTTAACAACGCATGAACTGATTGTTACGAAACTTGGTATGGGTCATCAGCACGATGTCCTGAAGGAGTGTGAGAAGTTTCGAAACAGCGCCACCTAGTGGTGAATTTTTTTTTTCAAATGCTTATAACTTTGGGTGTGATCGACTTATTTTCACGAAACTCATCTTTTTAGACTCCTGAATCGTTGCCGAGTCCTACGATACCAAACATGCTAGGTTTCGCCTTACGGTTTGTGTAGCGTTGTGATTTAGCGCTTAAAAAACATTTGGCTATATCTTTGAAACCGCTAGTCCGATCGAGACGAAACCACCGTCAGAAGTTTGGAAACATAGGTCGATAGCTATACGCCAATGCCCAAATGCGAAAATATTGATGTTTAGGGGTAGTAATTTCCAATCAAAGTCATGTGTCAGTCATTTTTTTCGTGTTTTTTCATATAAATGTCTATAACTCCGAAGCGAATTGAGATATTTTCACCAAAATTGACACACATATGTATGGGCTCACTCTGAGGACACGTAAAAAAAATTGTGGGACTGAGCCTCTTGGTGGCGCTATAATTGAACAAAACATGAAATTCCCATTGACTTCAATACAGTTTTGTGAAATAAAATGCTATACTAAACAAATGCATTGGTGTAATATTACGAAACTCAGATTGTGTCATCAGCACCATCCCCTGAAGGCAACCAAAATATTTCAAGACAGCGCCACCTAGTGGTCAAAAGTTATAACAAAATTTCCAAAAAGGCTAATAACTTTTGAATAAATCTGGCTATTGAAATGCCACAGGTCTTAATAGATTCCTTGGGTCAAGCCGAGAACATAGATACCAAGTTTTCCTTATTTGGCCAAACTTCCTGTCCGCCATCTTGATTTTCAGTCAAAACCTACTTTTTCGAACTCCTCCTAGACCGTTTGTCCGATTTTCACCAAAATCGAATCGTATCATCTCCAGACCGTGCCGACTAAAAGTTATGGATTTCGTGTCGATAGACGAAACCGTTTTCGTATAGCGCAGCAGCAAAGTTGAGGCATGATGCTAATAGCAATAATTAAGGCTTTATCTCTGCAATGCCTTGATATATTGACACCAATCTTTGTATGTGTCATTGTCACTTCACTCTGACCACATCACATCAGTTTTGTAACTGCGCCACCTATTGGTCGAAAGTGATAATCCATCAAATCATATTTTTAATTATTGTTTCTATGATTTTTCAGGCATTTTGCCTAAAATCCTCTTTAAATGTCTTTAATTGCTCATTGTTGCAGTTGGTCTGACACTTTCAGACATGTTGGCATGTCTTGTCGTCTTATTCTGCTTGGCCCCGGTAATGGCTGCTTGCAGCTATATTTAGGGGCCAAGCACCGAAGGTGCGGAGGCACCTATTGTATCTGTTCCGTTTCTTATTAGGGGCCAAGCACCGAAGGTGCGGAGGCACCTATTGTATCTGTTCCGTTTCTTATTATTATTAGGGGCCAAGCACCGAAGGTGCGGAGGCACCTATTGTATCTGTTCCGTTTCTTATTATTATTATTATTATTATTATTAGGGGCCAAGCACCGAAGGTGCGGAGGCACCTATTGTATCTGTTCCGTTTCTTATTATTATTATTATTATTAGGGGCCAAGCACCGAAGGTGCGGAGGCACCTATTGTATCTGTTCCGTTTCTTATTATTATTATTATTATTATTATTATTATTATTATTCTTCCGCCATGGGAGTCTATGGCAGCCCATAGAACCGATTGCGGGAAAGTTGTTTTGGTTTGACATTCTGATAGAGGACCGTCTCAACATTAAATACACCAATTTTGGTGTTTCTAAGTCATTCCCTCTAGCGCCACCACCTGTCCAAAGTTTCACTTTTATTTTGCTAATAACTTTTGAACCGTAAGGCCAATCAGCGAAATTCTTTTCTCCTCTGATTCCTGAGCTCATGGCGATTCGATAGCACCCTATGACGTCATTTGCCGTCATAAAAATATGGCCGCCATCTTGAATTTTCAAAAAAAGCTACTTTTTCGAACTCGTCCTAGACGGTTTGTCCGATTTGCACGAAAATTGAACCAGATCATCTTCAGGTAGTGCTGACAAAAAGTTATGGAATTCAAATGGATTCGTCAAACCGTTTTCAATAAACGCACAAATATATTTTACGTAGCGCTAGCAAAAACAGTCGTAAGGCCGTATCTCCGCAACGGTTTATCGTATTCAGACCAAACTTGGTACATGTACTCACAAGCATGACCTGAGGCTACATGCTGTGTTTCGGCGCAGCGCCACCTACTGGTCCGGAGATATGAAAAATGGCTATTTTTGCTTATTACTTCTGAACAGTTTGTCCAAAAATCATACAATTGGTCTCGTTAGATTCAGGGCAACATGCCGAGTCGACTGATATCCAATTTGACCATATCGGTCATTTTGGCTGTCGGCCATTTTGAATTTTGTGCTAAAATTCTGTATTTTATGAACGCATGAACGGATTGTTACGAAACGTGGTATGGGTCATCAGCACAATGCCCTGAATGAGCCTGAGAAGTTTCGAAACAGCGCCACCTAGTGGTGAATTTTTTTTTTCAAATGCTTATAACTTTGGGTGTGGTCGACTTATTTTCACGAAACTCATCTTTTTAGACTCCTGAATCATTGCCGAGTCCTACGATACCAAACATGCTAGGTTTTGCCTTACGGTTTGTGTAGCGTTGTGATTTAGCGCTTAAAAAACATTTGGCTATATCTTCGAAACCGCTAGTCCGATCGAGACGAAACCACCGTCAGAAGTTTGAAAACATAGGTCGATAGCTGTACGCCAATGCCCAAATGCGAAAATATTGATGTTTAGGGGTACTAATTTCCAATCAAAGTCATGTGTCAGTCATTTTTTTCGTGTTTTTTCATATAAATGTCTATAACTCCGAAGCGAATTGAGATATTTTCACCAAAATTGACACACATATGTATGGGCTCACTCTGAGGACACGTAAAAAAAATTGTGGGACTGAGCCTCTTGGTGGCGCTATAATTGAACAAAATATGAAATTCCCATTGACTTCAATACAGTTTTGTGAAATAAAATGCTATACTAAACAAATGCATTGGTGTAATATTACGAAACTCAGATTGTGTCATCAGCACCATCCCCTGAAGGCAACCAAAATATTTCAAGACAGCGCCACCTAGTGGTCAAAAGTTATAACAAAATTTCCAAAAAGGCTAATAACTTTTGAATAAATCTGGCTATTGAAATTCCACGGTTCTTAATAGATTCCTTGGGTCAAGCCGAGAACATAGATACCAAGTTTTCCTTATTTGGCCAAACTTCCTGTCCGCCATCTTGATTTTCATTCAAAACCTACTTTTTCGAACTCCTCCTAGACCGTTTGTCCGATTTTCACCAAAATCGAATCGTATCATCTCCAGACTGTGCCGACAAAAAGTTATGGATTTCGTGTCGATTGATGAAACCGTTTTCGTATAGCGCAGCAGCAAAGTTGAGGCATGATGCCAAAATGACTATTCAGGCTTTATATCTGCAATGCCTCGACATATTGACACAAAACTTTGTATGTGTCACTGTCTACTTACTCTGACCACACCACATCAATTTCGTAACAGCGCCACCTTTTGGTCAAAAGTGACAATCCATTAAATCATATTTTGAATCACTTTTTACATGATTTTTCAGCCATTTCGCCTAAAATCCTCTTTAAATGTCTTTAATTGCTCATTGTTGCAGTTGGTCTGACACTTTCAGACATGTTGGCATGTCTTGTCGTCTTATTCTGCTTGGCCCCGGTAATTGCTGCTTGCAGCTATATTTATTATTAGGGGCCAAGCACCGAAGGTGCGGAGGCACCTATTGTATCTGTTCCGTTTCTTATTATTATTATTATTATTAGGGGCCAAGCACCGAAGGTGCGGAGGCACCTATTGTATCTGTTCCGTTTCTTATTATTATTATTATTATTATTATTATTATTATTCTTCCGCCATGGGAGTCTATGGCAGCCCATAGAACCGATTGCGGGAAAGTTGTTTTGGTTTGACATTCTGATAGAGGACCGTCTCAACATTAAATACACCAATTTTGGTGTTTCTAAGTCATTCCCTCTAGCGCCACCACCTGTCCAAAGTTTCACTTTTATTTTGCTAATAACTTTTGAACCGTAAGGCCAATTAGCGAAATTCTTTTTTCCTCTGATTCCTGAGCTCATGGCGATTCGATTGCACCCTATGACGTCATTTGCCGTCATAAAAATATGGCCGCCATCTTGAATTTTCAAAAAAAGCTACTTTTTCGAACTCGTCCTAGACGGTTTGTCCGATTTGCACGAAAATTGAACCAGATCATCTTCAGGTAGTGCTGACCAAAAGTTATGGAATTCAAATGGATTCGTCAAACCGTTTTCAATAAACGCACAAATACATTTTACGTAGCGCTAGCAAAAACAGTCGTAAGGCCGTATCTCCGCAACGGTTTATCTTATTCAGACCAAACTTGGTACTTGTACTCACAAGCATGACCTGAGGCTACATGCTGCGTTTCGGCGCAGCGCCACCTACTGGTCCGGAGATATGAAAAATGGCTATTTTTGCTTATAACTTCTGAACAGTTTGTCCAAAAATCATACAATTGGTCTCGTTAGATTCAGGGCAACATGCCGAGTCGACTGATATCCAATTTGACCATATCGGTCATTTTGGCTGTCGGCCATTTTGAATTTTGTGCTAAAATTCTGTATTTTATGAACGCATGAACGGATTGTTACGAAATGTGGTATGGGTCATCAGCACGATGCCCTGAATGAGCCTGAGAAGTTTCGAAACAGCGCCACCTAGTGGTGAATTTTTTTTTTCAAATGCTTATAACTTTGGGTGTGGTCGACTTATTTTCACGAAACTCATCTTTTTAGACTCCTGAATCGTTGCCGAGTCCTACGATACCAAACATGCTAGGTTTCGCCTTACGGTTTGTGTAGCGTTGTGATTTAGCGCTTAAAAAACATTTGGCTATATCTTTGAAACCGCTAGTCCGATCGAGACGAAACCACCGTCAGAAGTTTGGAAACATAGGTCGATAGCTATATGCCAATGCCCAAATGCGAAAATATTGATGTTTAGGGGTAGTAATATTCAATCAAAGTCATGTGTCAGTCATTTTTTTCGTGTTTTTTCATATAAATGTCTATAACTCCGAAGCAAATTGAGATTTTTGCACCAAAATCGACACATATATGTATGGGCTCACTCTGAGGACACATTAAAAAAATGGTGGGACTGAGCCTCTTGGTGGCGCTATAATAGAACAAAACATGAAATTCCCATTGACTTCAATGCAGTTTTGTGAAATAAAATGCTATACTAAACAAATGCATTGGTGTAATATTACGAAACTCAGAATGTGCCATCAGCACCATCCCCTGAAGGTACCCAAAATATTTAGAGACAGCGCCACCTAGTGGTCAAAAGTTATAACAACATTTCCAAAACTGCTAATAACTTTTGAATACATCGGCCTATGTAAATGTCACTGGTCTTAATAGATTCCTTGGGTCAAGCCGAGAACATAGATACCAAATTTTCCTTATTTGGTCAAACTTCTTGTCCGCCATCTTGATTTTCATTCAAAACCTACTTTTTCGAACTCCTCCTAGACCGTTTGTCCGATTTTCACCAAAATCGAATCGTATCATCTCCAGACCGTGCCGACTAAAAGTTATGGATTTCGTGTCGATAGACGAAACCGTTTTCGTATAGCGCAGCAGCAAAGTTGAGGCATGATGCTAATAGCATTAATTAAGGCTTTATCTCTGCAATGCCTTGACATATTGACACCAAACTTTGTATGTGTCATTGTAACTTCACTCTGACCACATCACATCAGTTTTGTAACTGCGCCACCTATTGGTCGAAAGTGATAATCCATCAAATCATATTTTTAATTATTGTTTCTATGATTTTTCAGGCATTTTGCCTAAAATCCTCTTTAAATGTCTTTAATTGCTCATTGTTGCAGTTGGTCTGACACTTTCAGACATGTCGGCATGTCTTGTCGTCTTATTCTGCTTGGCCCCGGTAATGGCTGCTTGCAGCTATATTTATTATTATTCTTCTTCTTCTTCCGCCATGGGAGTCTATGGCAGCCCATAGAACCGATTGCGGGAAAGTTGTTTTGGTTTGACATTCTGATAGAGGACAGTCCCAACATTAAATACACCAATTTTTGTGTTTCTAAGTCATTCCCTCTAGCGCCACCACCTGTCCAAAGTTTCACTTTTATTTTGCTAATAACTTTTGAACCGTAAGGCCAATCAACAAAATTCTTTTTTCCTCTTATTTCTGAGCTCATGCCGATTCGATTGCACCCTATGACGTCATTTTCCGTCATATAAATATGGCCGCCATTTTTAATTTTCTGAAAAAGCTACTTTTTCGAACTCGTCCTAGACGGTTTGGCCGATTTGCACGAAAATTTAACCAGATCATCTTCAGGCAGTGCTGACCAAAAGTTATGGAATTCAAATTGATTCGTCAAACCGTTTTCAATAAACGCACGAACAAATTTTACGTAGCGCCTGCAAAAACAGTCGTAAGGCTGTATCTCTGCAACGGTTTATCGTATTCAGACCAAACTTGGTACATGTCATCACAAGCATGACCTGAGGCTACATGCTGCGTTTCGGCGCAGCGCCACCTACTGGTCCGGAGATATGAAAAATGGCTATTTTTGCTTATAACTTCTGAACAGTTTGTCCAAAAATCATAAAATTGGTCTCGTTAGATTCAGGGCGACATGCCGAGTCGACTGATATCCAATTTTACCATATCGGCCATTTTGACTGTCGGCCATTTTGAATTATGTGCTAAAATGCTGTATTTTATGAACGCATGAACGGATTGTTACGAAACTTGGCATGGGTCATCAGCACGATGTCCTGAAGGAGTGTGAGAAGTTTCGAAACAGCGCCACCTAGTGGGGAATTTTTTTTTTCAAATGCTTATAACTTTGGGTGCGGTCGACTTATTTTCACGAGACTCATCTAATTAGACTCCTGAAACCTTGCCGAGTCCTACGATACCAAACATGCTAGGTTTCGCCTTACGGTTTGTGTAGCGTTGTGATTTAGCGCTTAAAAAACATTAGGCTATATCTTCGAAACCGCTTGTCCGATCGAGACGAAACCACCGTCAGAAGTTTGGAAACATAGGTCGATAGCCATACACCAATGCCCAAATGCGAAAATATTGATGTTTAGGGGTAGTAAAATTCAAACAAAGTCATGTGTCAGTCATTTTTTACGTGTTTTTTCATATAAATGTTTATAACTCTAAAGCAAATTGAGATATTTTCACCAAAACTGACACACATATGTATGGGCTCACTCTGAGGACACGTAAAAAAAAATTGTGGGACTGAGCCTCTTGGTGGCGCTATAATAGAACAAAACATGAAATTCCCATTGACTTCAATACAGTTTTGTGAGATAAAATGCTATTTTCATTCAAAACCTACTTTTTCGAACTCCTCCCACACCGTTTGTCCGATTTTCACCAAAATCGAATCGTATCATCCCCAGACTGTGCCGACTAAAAGTTATGGATTTCGTGTCAATTGACGAAACCGTTTTCGTATAGCGCAGCAGCAAATTTGAGGCATGATGCTAATAGCACTATTCAGGCTTTATCTCTGCAATGCCTTGACATATTGACACCAAACTTTGTATGTGTCATTGTCTCCTCACTCTGACCACATCACATCAGTTTTGTAACTGCGCCACCTATTTGTCGAAAGTGATAATCCATTAAATCTTATTTTTAATTACTGTTTCTATGATTTTTCAGCCATTTCGTCTAAAATCCTCTTTAAATGTCTTTAATTGCTCATTGTTGCAGTTGGTCTGACACTTTCAGACATGTCGGCATGTCTTGTCGTCTTATTCTGCTTGGCCCCGGTAATTGCTGCTTGCAGCTATATTTATTATTATTATTCTTCCTTCTTCCGACTGGGAGTCTATGGCAGCCCATAGAACCGATCGCGGGAAAGTTGTAATGATTTGACATTCTAATAGAGGACAGTCCCAACATTAAATACACCAATTTTGGTGTGTCTAAGTCTTTCCCTCTAGCGCCACCAACTGTCCAAAGTTGCACTCATGTTTATGCTAATAACTTTTGAATCACAAGGGCTAGAAACAAAATTCTTTTTTCCTCTGATTCCTGAGCTCATGACGATTCGATTGCACCCTTTGACGTCATTTTCCGTCATAATAATTTTTCCGCCATTTTGAATTTTTCAAAAAACCTACTTTTTCGAACTCCTCCTAGGCCGTTGCTCCAATTTCCACGAAAATTGAACCAGATCATCTTCAGACCATGCCGACAAAAAGTTATGGAATTCGTGTTGATTCGTCAAACCGTTTTCGAATACCGCGCAAACAAATTTTATGTAGCGCTTGCGAAAACAGACACAAGCCTGTATCTCCGCAACGCTTTATCGTATTCAGACCAAACTAAGCACATATCATCACAAGCATGACCTGAGCCTACATGCTGCGTTTCGTCGCAGTGCCACCCTCTGGTCCGGAGATATGAAAAATGGCTTTTTTTGCTTATAACTTCTGAATGGTTTGTCCAAAAATCATAAAAGTGGTCTCGTTAGATTCAAGGCATCATGCTGAGTCGACTGATATCCAATTTTCCCAGATCAGCCATTTTGGCTGTCGGCCATTTTGAATTATGTGCTAAAATGCTGTATTTTAGGAATGCATGAACGTATCGTTATGAAACTCGGTATGGGTCATCAGCACGATGTCCTGAAGGAGCCTGAGAAGTTTCGAAACAGTGCCATCTAGTGGTGAATTTTTTTCCCCAAATGCTTCCAAATGCTTATAACTTTGGGTGTGGTCAACTTATTTTCACAGGACTCATCTCTTTAGACTCCTGAATCGTTGCCGAGTCCAACGATACCAAACATGTTAGGTTTCGCCTTATGGTTTGTGTAGCGTTGTGATTTAGCGCTTAAAAAACATTTGGCTATATCTTTGAAACCGCTTGTCCGATCGAGACGAAACCACCTTCAGAAGTTTGGAAACATAGGTCGATAGTCATACGTCAATGCCCAAATGCGAAAATATTGATGTTTAGGGGTAGTAATATTCAATCAAAGTCATGTGTCAGTCATTTTTTACGTGTTTTTTCATATAAATGTCTATAACTCCGAAGCAAATTGAGATTTTTGCACCAAAATCGACACATATATGTATGGGCTCACTCTGAGGACACATAAAAAAAATGGTGGGACTGAGCCTCTTGGTGGCGCTATAATAGAACAAAACATGAAATTCCCATTGACTTCAATGCAGTTTTGTGAAATAAAATGCTATACTTAACAAATGCATTGGTGTAATATTACGAAACTCAGAATGTGCCATCAGCACCATCCCCTGAAGGTACCCAACATATTTAGAGACAGCGCCACCTAGTGGTCAAAAGTTATAACAACATTTCCAATACTGCTAATAACTTTTGAATACATCGGCCTATGTAAATGCCACTGGTCTTAATAGATTCCTTGGGTCAAGCCGAGAACATAGATACCAAATTTTCCTTATTTGGTCAAACTTCTTGTCCGCCATCTTGATTTTCATTCAAAACCTACTTTTTCGAACTCCTCCTAGACCGTTTGTCCGATTTTCACCAAAATCGAATCGTATCATCTCCAGACCGTGCCGACTAAAAGTTATGGATTTCGTGTCGACAGACGAAACCGTTTTCGTATAGCGCAGCAGCAAAGTTGAGGCATGATGCTAATAGCACTATTCAGGCTTTATCTCTGCAATGCCTTGACATATTGACACCAAACTTTGTATGTGTCATTGTCACTTCACTCTGACCACATCACATCAGTTTTGTAACTGTGCCACCTATTGGTCGAAAGTGATAATCCATAAAATCATATTTTTAATTATTGTTTCTATGATTTTTCAGGCATTTTGCATAAAATCCTCTTTAAAGTCTATAATTGCTCATTGTTGCAGTTGGTCTGACACTTTCAGACATGTTGGCATGTCTTGTCGTCTTATTCTGCTTGGCCCCGGTAATTGCTGCTTGCAGCTATATTTATTATTATTATTCTTCCGCCATGGGAGTCTATGGCAGCCCATAGAACCGATTGCGGGAAAGTTGTTTTGGTTTGACATTCTGATAGAGGACAGTCCCAACATTAAATACACCAATTTTGGTGTTTCTAAGTCATTCCCTCTAGCGCCACCACCTGTCCAAAGTTTCACTTTTATTTTGCTAATAACTTTTGAACCGTGAGGCCAATCAGCGAAATCCTTTTTTCCTCTGATTCCTGAGCTCATGGCGATTCGATTGCACCCTATGACGTCATTTTCCGTCATTAAAATATGGCCACCATATTGAATTTTTCTAAAAACCTACTTTTTCGAACTCGTCCTAGACGGTTTGTCCGATTTGCACGAAAATTGAACCAGATCCTCTTCAGGCAGTGCTGACCAAAAGTTATGGAATTCAAATTGATTCGTCAAACCGTTTTCGATAAACACTCGAACTAATTTTACGTAGCGGCTGCAAAAACAGTCGTAAGGCTGTATCTCCGCAACGCTTTATCGTATTCAGACCAAACTTGGTACAAGTCATCACAAGCATGACCTGAGGCAACATGCTGCGTTTCGGCGCAGCGCCACCTACTGGTCCGGAGATATGAAAAATGGCTATTTTTGCTTATAACTTCTGAACAGTTTGTCCAAAAATCATAACATTGGTCTTGTTAGATTCAGGGCGACATGCCGAGTCGACTGATATCCAATTTTGCCATATCGGCCATTTTGACTGTCGGCCATTTTGAATTTTGTGCTAAAATGCTGTATTTTAACAATGCATGAACGGATTGTTACGAATCTTGGTATGGGTCATCAGCACGATGTCCTGAAGAAGTGTGAGAAGTTTCGAAACAGCGCCACCTAGTGGTGAATTTTTTTTTTCAAATGCTTATAACTTTGGGTGTGGTCGACTTATTTTCACGAAACTCATCTCATTAGACTCCTGAATCGTTGCCGAGTCCAACGATACCAAACATGCTAGGTTTTGCCTTACGGTTTGTGTAGCGTTGTGATTTAGCGCTTAAAAAACAGTAGGCTATATCTTCGAAACCGTTTGTCCGATCGAGACGAAACCACCGTCAGAATTTTGGAAACATAGGTCGATGATCATATGACAATGCCCAAATGCGAAAATATTGATGTTTAGGGGTAGTAATATTCAATCAAAGTCATGTGTCAGTCATTTTTTACGTGTTTTTTCATATAAATGTCTATAACTCCGAAGCAAATTGAGATTTTTGCACCAAATTCGACACATATATGTATGGGCTCACTCTGAGGACACATAAAAAAATGGTGGGACTGAGCCTCTTGGTGGCGCTATAATAGAACAAAACATGAAATTCCCATTGACTTCAATGCAGTTTTGTGAAATAAAATGCTATACTTAACAAATGCATTGGTGTAATATTACGAAACTCAGAATGTGCCATCAGCACCATCCCCTGAAGGTACCCAAAATATTTAGAGACAGCGCCACCTAGTGGTCAAAAGTTATAACAACATTTCCAAAACTGCTAATAACTTTTGAATACATCGGCCTATGTAAATGCCACTGGTCTTAATAGATTTCTTGGGTCAAGCCGAGAACATAGATACCAAGTTTTCCTTATTTGGCTGAACTTCCTGTCCGCCATCTTGATTTTCAGTCAAAACCTACTTTTTCAAACTCCTCCTAGACCGTTTGTCCAATTTTCACCAAAATCGAATCGTATTATCTCCAGACCGTGACGATTAAAAGTTATGGATTTCGCGTCGATAGACAAAACTGTTTTTGTATAGCGCAGCAGCAAAGTTTAGGCATGATGCCAAAATGACTTTTCCAGCTTTATCTCTGCAATGCCTTGACATATTGACACCAAACTTTCTATGTCATTATCACCTTACTCTGACCACATCACATTAATTTCAGAACAGTAATACCTATTGGCCAAATGTGATATACCATAAATCATTAGTAGTGACTATTTATAATTTTCTGCCATTTTGCCTAAAATCATCTTATGACTTTGATTGTTGCAATTGGTCTGTTTCTATTTACAATGTTTGTTTAACTCCTAATTTTGCCACTACTGTGAATTTCGATGTAACTTTAGAAATTTTGGTCTGATTGATTTCAAAATTGGCAGGCAGTGTCTTTGTCTGCATTGCCATCAAATTACATGTACTTTGAGAAACATGGTTGCAATATGTCAATTACATTTCAGCACCTATTAGACAGAGATAATAAAATCTGAATGAAACAGTCATACTGTGTAGCATATATTGTCTATTATGCAAAAAGTGAGCCTGCATGACAGTAAATAGACAATAATGAACAAATATAAACTATGCTTACTGCAGTGCCTACCTTGCAGACTTGCTCTTCAAGTGGAGCCCATTGACGAATTATTTTATTCTAAATATCTAGGTTTTTTCAGTATGCATCAATGCCAAATAAAGGTGTAATATATATATATATATATATATATATATATATATATATATATATATATATATATATATATATATATATATATATATATATATATATATATAATACTATACTCTCCTTTCATAAAAACTGCCAGTAGGTAGTGGAATTTTTTAACGAGCAAGTCATTGAATCTTTCAATCAAATAGCTTATATTCAATAAAACCACCATTCTTGTTCAAGTGATAATACTTATCTTATTTTATTAATATAAAAATGAGTAAGTCATTACATGCCCCCATAAATTTATATATTTAGCCAAAACAAAATAAGTATTTTATAGAAAATTTATATTATTTTGAAAAGAAGACTAAAATGTTATATTAATTTTAAATCGACAGCAATATATTTGTGTCAACTTGAAAAATATTAATATTGAAAATATGTGTTTTATTTTATTGATAAAGTTTTAACATTTTCAGCATTTGACAGATTCTATGTAAAACAATGTTGTCACCATAGTTATACAAATTAGTTAGATCAATGCATTTATTTCCATTTAAATTGATGTTAACTAATTTAAAATAACAAACATTGGCCTTAAAAGTTTCCATATACTGGGGCTCACTCTAGTGGCAAACATTAATATCACAGCCTCTGTATTTCAGTTGAAATGGCTGATATAGGCTACATTAGGGATATAATTCACCTTTAGTGCTTTTAACGTTCATTATATTACTTATGGCACCAAGACAACAGAAAAACACTACCTACATTTGTATTTTATACAGGATAATTTTTTTTTAAGGAAACCATATGACCCAGTATGCATCCCTGCGGTTTACTAGCCTATTGATTGTTCATATAAAGATTGTTACGTCTACATTACAGAAGTCCATGTACTTTTTGATCATTTCCTGTTTGGAATGGAATAACGAGAATTGAAAAGCAGCTCGTTTATTCGTTTTTTAGTTTAGTTTAAAAACGAAAAATTAGATTTTGGCTTGATTTTGAATTTTTCGTTTGTGGTTTACAAATCGGTTTATGGGTTCGATATTTCATTTGCACACGTGTGCGGCACTGAAATGCCCTCTTCATCTGATTGGTCAAACTGCTCCGCCTTCAGTAGGCTACGAGCTTTTCTTTCTGTCAGGCAGAATAAGAGTCAGTAGGAGTGCGCAATGACAAATGCACTTTAATAAAATAATGTCTGGAACCACCACTCACTGTTAACTACGCACAATATTTGAAGCAGAAATATTTTGCTGGTCACGTAATTCATGCTGCTGCGACTTGCAGGCGACCCCAATGTGAACCATAGTATGACAGATTATTTTAGCATGATATTTCCCATTGATAAATACAGTGCAAATAGTTCCGTATCTTTGGATAAAAGGGAAGTGTAAATAAAAATCAATAATAGGCTGAACTGTACCATGATAATATGTCCGTAACATTTACCACTCTCATCTTTTTTTTGCATCAAAAGGTAGGCGTGTGTGACATATGTAGGCTATAAATAATTAAAAAAAAATTGAATAGAAATAAAGTTCATGTTTATGAATGTAAGTATGTGTAGCCTACTCAGTTCACACGAAAATAAAGAGACAGAAAAGAGAGAAGCTAGAATCAGTGAACATACATTAACACTGACAAAATGTTCAGGTTTGGGATTAATTAAAATCATGCTGGTTGAATAGCACGGCATACCTTTAAAAAGTATTAGTTTTATTATAAAACTAATATAATTGTATTACATACTGAATTGGTCGATGTTTCTCTGAGTTTTATTTATTATGTTGGCTTAAGAAAGTGTGCTTTATGCTTCCCCAAACTCAGCTCAGACCTTCAGACTGGTCTGACTCGCTTATATCTTTTCTAACTGTTCAGAATTACTTTCCCAAAAAAATCCATTGACTTGGATTATCTGAGTAATGAAGGCTGTAATACTTAATGCTGACCACTAGAGGGGGCAACAGGATAATAAGTGTTTTCTACCCTCTTTCCCTGTTTGCATCATTTTAAATGACAAATAAATGCATGAATTGCATTTATAAATAGGCCATATCACTCTCTAGTTTATTTTAAGATATTGGTATTCACACTAGTTTTTGCATTGTTTCAGTTCTGTTTAGGCTATTGTAGTTTGTAATGCTTATGTTAATAAATGTATATAGGCCTAACACATTTAAATTTCTATCTATCTATCTATCTATCTATCTATCTATCTATCTATCTATCTATCTATCTATCTATCTATCTATCTATCTATCTATCTATCTATCTATCTATCTGTCTGTCTTGTCTGTCTGAGCTTCCTTTGTGAAAAATAGCAGAGCATGTTTTTTTTAAACTATTATTTAAAACAGTGGACTGCTATATTTCACAAAGGAAGCCCATTTGTGCTTGTTGATTTAGTCACTTTTGACTGTAAAAGAAATTTGATTGGATATCATATTATGGCATTTTGCCCATTATAAATACATATTTGGTTTTAATGTTATAAGGTTTAGGAGATATAAATGAATGGCAATGCATGCTTTAAACAGTTTAATATATATCCTTACTTTAATTGATGTTCTAAATTAATGTGAGCTTTCATTATAGCACAGGCACATAGATAGTCACTGGTTTCACGGATGTAAACGAAACATTCAAGATCACAAAAAAGTTCACAGGCAAAACCAACCTTTTCATAAATTATAATAAAAAGTAATGACAGAATTATTTGTATATATTGACAATAAGTAGCATTGCTGTATTTAATTAATTAAATCAATTTAATACTGAAAATCCATACATTTGTATTATCAATCCAAATGAGTATAAATGCATAGAAATAACAACGAATTCACCAAACACACGTGTGCATAACGGGCAACCCATGAAACAAATGAGAACACACTAGAAACATAGGCACCTCAGAAAAACATAACATAAGTTTAAACATAAGAATGAACTCAGAAACTATTGATATTTATTTTTTAAATCAAAATACGAGTCCTAGAACAGAAACAGAACATCACAATACATGCACTTCCAAAAGGCAGCTCTTCATGCCTAAATACAACATCACAGCAGCAGCAGTATGGTGGTGGGGAGAAGATACTAAGGTGGAGAAGACCCGAGGAAGACACCACATAACTAGTGGAAGAAGAGCCCATGGGTGTGCAGTGGAGGAAAGACTAATGCAAAATCAATTAAGCTTGCCATGGCACAAATGCCATAGTGGGATGCCTTGATGGAGGCGCAGGAATAGAGGCTCATGGTGGAGGTGGTGCAGACCTGTATAGATCAGATGGAAGACCAAGGTGAAGTCAGGAAGGCTGGAGAACCAAGGTGATACCACTTTACTGGAGGGCCAAGGTGGACGTAGAAGATCTGCAGATTGAAGTCGAGCTGGTGGGAGTAACAAACATGGTGAAGCTGGAGGGGTGGACTACAGGAGCCAGATGATTGGACGGTGCAGGCAGAGTCTGTTGTTTTAACTAGAAGGTGACAGATGATGTGTAGTGTCTTCATAGTCCTAGAACACAATAAAACAAAATTTTATATGATGTTAAACAAATAGTATGCAAATTTCTAATATATGCAATATGCAAAACAGCAATTATAAACACTAAATATGCTCAGATCAAGTCATTTTAAAGATGTTTTTCAGTAAGAATGACAGAGTGGGTTACCTTGATGGAGCCAGATGGTTGGAGAACCAGTGTGATACCAGTGGACCAGACGACCAAGTGGAGACGGAAGATGTACGGGACAAGGTGAAGCTGGTGGGAATGAGGATGATGGTGCAGCTGGAGGGATGAAGGTCCCTGGGGAAGCTGAATTATAGGACGGTGCAGACATAGCGGTAGGCCTGGAAGTCTGTTGTGGAGGGAGGTGGATCACAGACCAGAGCAGAGTCTGAATAATGAGGGACCCGTTGAACCAGAGGGACGAAAGGCCATATAGTAGAGCCAATGGACTGAGCAGCAAAGGTGGAGCCAAGGCAACAGAAATCAAAACCAAACAGCTTAGAAAACTAAAATAATCACTACCAATGAACTGAAGAAACAGAGGAGTTTGAATAGAGATAATAATGAAAGAAAAAAAATACACACAACTAAGCATAATGTTTAACCAAGGAAACAAATAAGAACACAACAAACATAGGTCATTCAGAAAACAGTATGTAAACACAGGAAAATTTGAACATAATTAACATTAAAATTAAAGACCTAAAACAGAAACAGAATAAGACATATATAATGTTGAAGTCTAGTGCCTTTCTTGACCTGACTTATAAGCTTCAACCAGCAAGTTTTCAGTCCTACTTTTGAGTCTAGGGTATTATGCAAAACCACACGTATGGGAGTTGTGACTACATGGTAGGTACATTTGTAATTTAGTTAGAAGAAATAGTATATACTCTTGTAAGTGCAATATAATTTTGTTTACATTGCAGTTACAAGTATACTTCCAAATACATTTGCTTTAAATAAGACATTAAATACACGTTGTATTCACATTGTAATACAAAGTGTAATGAAAATTAGTTCTTTGTGGTACTACTGTCCTGTTGTGTACAGTTTCTGCTGTAAATGGAAGTATGCATGTTGTCATGACTATGCCATCTGTGTTTCATCCTGTATAATCTTGAAATGTCCTCATAGTATTCCTACAAACATAACAACAAAAATATTTTTCAATTATGTTGTAATTAAAAAAAAATCTGAATATGCAAAAACTATAAATACTCACATAAAGTCTGTATTTAGGAGCATAGTTTTAGCGAAGTGCAGTCTTTTTGTTGTCTGCTGTGCATCAAATGAAATAGGTTCTCAAATAGATGAACAGATAGTTGTTTTAAACCAGAATATGATGGATGTGTCCTCATAGTCCTACAAAACAATAAAACAAAATTTTGTTGTTTCATGAAGTTTTATGCAATATTAAAAAAATTAATGAATAATATGGTTATGAAAAGCACATTCAAAACAGCATTTAATAAATATACTCACATCAGGTCTCTGTGAAGATGATTCTTTGTTCTGATTACTAGATGGTAAGAGATGAAATGTTCTTTTTTTAACAGGAGTAGGTCACTTGTTTAATTTAGATGGAGGATGAAATGGTGATGAAAAGTTTTGAATGGAAATTGAGAAGTTCTCAAATGTCCTTAAGCTCCAGATTGTGGCTTGAGAAAGGTTTCTGCTAAAAAAATGTGAAAGTAGCACTACAGGTTTTGGTATCTTACATTCTTTAAACCATAATTTACTTAAATTAATAAATAAAATTAGCTGTACACAAAATGTTTTATGGTATTACATAATAGGGAAGGAAAACAGTGTTGTAAGTAGAACAACACAGCTTCAAATTTCTCAGCATAAAATTTGCTGTGTAATGGCAATATTGAACAAAAACACTTTAGCTAGTTCAGGAAAAATATTTTTTGATGTCAATTTATCTGACATGTGCATTTATTTTACAACATTTTAGAAAATAAAAAAATGACTACTACAAGAAGTGGTTCTACTTACAAACTGAAAAAAAAAAACAATCACAAAGTGCAACTTTACAGCATGGACATAGCTTGTGAGAAAGCCATTCTGAATCTCTGTTCAGAATTGATGCAAAAAAAGGCTTTTATTTAAAAATGTAGTACTACTAAAAGTAAATATGTAATTTGAATTCTACAAACCTGAATACCTAATATGATGATCTGGCCCCATAGTCAAAATCTCAAGCTACAACCATGCTATAAAGTGATAACACTAATGGGTGTGGTTTTGCATAATACCCAAAACTTGCTGATTCAAGCTTAAGCTCAATACATTTAATAAACATTTAGTGAGAAAAAAAAAGTTGACCAGGGTTGGCTGACACAATTTTAAATACAACTTTTAAATAACCTTGCCAAAAACAAAAACAAACAAAAAACAATATACAATATAAATATTATATAAAAATATACTATATATACATACATATTAAATATACAAATTATCTATTGTACTGATTTCACAACAAAATATTTGGCATTTTTAGACAGCTGCTGAGGAATTTCAGAAGTCCATATCTATGTCTATAAATAAACATTATTTGCTATTACTACCATGATGTTATGTCCCAATTCCTGCAACATGCCCTAATCAAAATCCACTAGCTATGTATTATGGGGTTGATTGGCACAGTTTTAAACCGCAAAACAAAAAATAAAACAAGTTAAACAATTTTGGAGTGGCCTGGTGGCTTGACTTCTTGCCCCAAATGTGTTTGTGAATCTAGATAAACTTGGGCTAATCATCTTGTCAACAGTGGCAATGGCTTATTCAAATATCTGCTCTATAAACATTTAGTGGTAATTTACACACCATGGTGACCATGGTAAGGGTGAATCAGAGTTTCTATTTAGGAGAGGGAGCTTGAAAAATGAGCAATTTATATTGGAGGAACACAGTAAAAAAGGTTAAAGTGATAAAAAAAGGAAAAAAAGCTTTATTTAACCATAATTAAACAGACATTCAGTAGTTTGATGAAAACTTTTATGTCCTCTATGGTATGCTCTATTTAACCCTCTATGGTACGGTGTTGCCTACGGTATTGCCCCCAGGCTTGTCATTTGGCTACTGTAGTGGGTAATTGGACAAATAGTGGGTTCGTGGGATGGGGCGAGTGGCGCCAAACTAAGGATGAAGGCGGCGCTACTTCTGGGGGTCTCGGATAATCGGGGTGCTCCCGTCAGGCCCCCCCACCCCCTGACCCCACACGGGTCATTAGGTCGGCCAGGGAGGTCTTCCACATGTTTGACCTTACTGTTGTTGAGGCCTGGCTCCTCTACCGGAGAGACAGCAGAGTTAGGATGAGGTTCATATTAGGATAAGGTTATGGTGATTGTTAATGTTTTAACCTTGAACAACACCGATTGTAATGTTTTGATATGATAACTTGATCATATGATGGTTTGTAGTACTTGCGTTCCACGATGGTACAATGTTGCCTGAGGGCAACAGCTGGATAATAAATGTTACTTTTTATTAAATATGTAATGTGTAATTCATTAAAAACTTGATAAATATGTTTGTTCAGTGTTTAGTTAAAGAAATTGATATTTTCAATAAATATATAAATTTTTTCTTCATGAAAATGTCAAATGTTTACATTTGTCCATAGTGGTACAATGTTGCCTTGAGGCAACAAACTTTTAATTAATAAATAAATTAAAAAAATAATGATAATGTTTATTGATATTGTTAAAGCTCATTTTTAAGCAGGAAAAACATAACAAACAATTATTTCGTCACTGATATCATATTACGTACCATAGAGGGTTAAAAATGAACCTTGTGCCAATCAACCCCTGTGCCAGCCAACCCGGTCTCCAGTACCTTCCCTCCCCTAGGGAGCCGCCTTGTCTTGTGCCTCCCTACCCACCCCCTCCCCGAATGGCAGGCGGAATCTTTAGCACAGCAGTGAAATGAGTATTGCCTGGTGAAAACTATAGTACGTTTGCACAACGTCAGCACTTATACCTTCCATATCTTTAGTATAAACATGATCTATTAATGTACCTTTTTCTGTTGTTGGATTGTGTACCTGTTGACTGTATCCATGAGTTTCCATTAATTTCACAACTGTAGATGAAGTAAAGATGTCTTCATTAAAGTCTCCCATGATTATTTTCTGTCCTGGATGCTTTTCCACCTCTTCAATAACCTGTAATAGCTGCTGTCGAAACATGTCAGTTTTATATGAGTTGGGCCTGTATAAGACCGCAGCAGTCAAATTGACATGTGACACTGTAAAGCATAACCATTCTAAATTCCAGTTCTCAGGAGTAAAGATGTTACACTCAATTTTGTCAGAACAATATATTCCAACTCCACCGCCTCTCTGATGTTTTAGATCAGTAAAAACAGCATTACTGTTGTCATAACACTTAGCTCTTGGGTTGTGCTTGAACACAAATTCTGGTATTTGTGGTTCTTGTGCTTTGTCCTCAGCATTTAGCCACGTCTCTGTCAAACAAATACAATCAGCATTCATTAGAGCTTTATGCGCAAGAACATCCTGAAAGTGAGCTTTCAGACTTTGTACATTAAGCAGTGCTATTCTGAATGTACCAAGTGATTTAGTGTAACTGTACTCTTCCAAAGGGAATTTTGGCATATCTTTCAAAGCCAACTCAATTTTGTCATTACAAAATATAGCCGACTCTTTAAAGTCCTCAATTATTAAGCCACTGAGAGATCTTACACGGCTCAATGCAGCATATGCTTGCCCTGCTGTAAAGATTTTCTTTAGTGATACAACAGCTTTATCTACTGTCAGTCCTTGCACTTTGTGAACTGTACATGCCCATGCTAATCTGAGAGGAAACTGACGCCTTATACCACCATCATTTGTGACTTGGTCTTCTTGTGCTTCAATTACTGTTGAATTTTCTGAAAATCTCTGGTGTGTTTTAGATCTCTGAATTTTACCGACAGTTGGATTATCAAAATCCACATGAATGGCTGATGGGAAATCATCATCACTGTTTTGACTTTCACTGATGTGGACCACTGTACCAAAAGCTCCATTGACGAGACCATCTGCAACATCAATATTTTTTTTTAACATGACCTTTGCTCCAATACCCAGGGAAACGCATGCAGACAAACATGAGTTGAAAATGTTCCTATGAAATCCAACTTTACGTTCCATTCGTCCAGTTTTGGAATTTTTCACATAATCTTGAGCTTGTATACTGATTGCCTCTGGGCAAGATTCATGAAGTCTTTCAATGTTGTATTTATCAACTTCGGCATTTGTAGCGAATATGTGAAGATCATTACAATTCTCCCCAGTTTCACAGTTTTTCAACATAGCAATATCAGTAGAGGCAAGAGGTTCATTTTTCTTTCGTATTCTGAGTCGATTTAACATTTCAGCAAAACTTGAATCTTGCTGTCGAACAACTTTAGTTAATTCAGCAAGTTCAAAGTTATTCTCCCATAGGTTTACTCCTTTTGCATCAGCATAGAGAGCAGTTCCTTTAACAGGTGGAAGCTGAAAATAATCTCCCACTGCAAGAATACTCACTTTTCCAAAGAGAGAGTAGTCACCAGTTTGTTTTATTTGTCGCAACCTTCCGTGAATATAGGACAAAAGACGAGATACTTCATCAATAATCAAAATTTGCAAATTACCCAATTTTGTCCGTAAAGAATTTATTTTGTCATCACTAAGAGGCTGATATGGCAGTCTGACGTTTGCACCGATTAGAAATTTATTATGTAATGTGGAAGCTCCGATGTTAAAAGAGGCGACTCCCGTAGATGCGGTCAACAGTACAGTAATATCATCAGGATTCTCAGACAGCTGGGATAAAAGTCTGGAAGATTCATACTGTATTGCCTTGATTAGATGACTTTTTCCTGTGCCTGCTCCACCAGTAAGAAATAATCGAAATGGTTCAGGGTTTTGTCCAAGTATTTTCTGTAGACACCACTTTCGTTCCTCATTTAGTGACCTCAGTAAAGGCAGTGCTTCATCTCTTGGCATTGTAGTGTGGTTTGTCTCAATGGTACACACAGTTTGAGGATTTCCTGTCAGATCTGGAATAAGATCTTGAGTGTCATCTTCATCAGGCAATAGTTTATCCTTCATCAGTTCTATGCATTCATCACGCTGTTTTTCTGTTTCAGGACATATCTGGGCCCAAGCATCTTCTAAATCCACATCTTGCTCTAAAAGCTGTTTAGCTCGGTCTATTTTGTCACTCTCCTTTTCAAACAATTCTCTGTTGCCATCAACAATGGATTTAACTTGTTTCACTTCACAACCACTTTTTATGACACCAGTGTTGTAGAACTCCTCATATGTGTTATAGTTGCTCGGCTTCAGATCACAGTCATCGTAATATGGTAAGAAAAGCTGCAGTATCAATGAATGATAATATTTTTCTGGATCTTTAGTGGGTGAAAACCTTGGATATCTCACTACTGCAGGTTCAGTTCGTGTTCTTCGTTTGACATGGCCATTGTTATTATTGAGTTTAATTATTTCATTTTCTGCTGTTTTGTTATGTGAGGAAATCTCTGATTTTGTCAGAACTCTATACTCAGAACAAAAACTGGCAAGACATATATTTTCTAGTGGCTCTTTCTCTGGTCTATTTTTGTACCTGTCAATGAGACTTGTCATCCAAAAACTGCTTTCATCATCAGACTGGTCATTTTCCACTTTGTTTCGGAGCATATTCAAAGGCAAACTCATCTTTACAGGATTTTGTCCTATTGGAATAAATTGTACTTTACGAGAACATTCCTTCAAATGCATGCCTGTCAGTCTGTACACAGCCTCTTGAGCAGAGATTTCTCTGTTGTGCAGATAGACACTTCCCAACTGTTTTAATGACGCTTTAGCATCAAGATTTCCGTTCATGGCCTCACTTTGAGTACGTTGAAGCAAAAGACCCATCTCTTGTTCTGCTTTTGTGATATAACTGATTATATAGACCACTACAGAAAAACCATCTGTGACATACTGAATGTCCATATTCCCTTGCCAAGCACGCAGTAAATCTCTGTTATACTGGTTTACCCAAATGTCTTTTGGATTTCTTTTCAAGACAATACTTTTCTTTTTGGTACACCTGTTGTATGCTTTTTCAAACATAGTTTGATTAATCCCAATCGATGAAAAAAAGGCATCAACCGAATCAAAATTCACATCAGAATTTAAAGCAGTTTTGACTTTCTTTATAATTGCACTTGCTGTGTCATCTCCATCTTTACCTTTCAACTCATCTGCATGACTTGGTCTTGTAATAAACGTACGACTGGATGGTGGTCTTGGGAAATTAAATCTACAAACTGTATTTTTCTTCCGACATGTTTTTGAATGTCTTGTACTGTGCTTCTGAACACTGTTCACTGTTTCGTAAAGTACAGTATCATTTTCTGGTGGTGTCTCACATGTGATGTAAGTGTCAATGAACTCAGCAACCAGAGGATCATTGTCTGCATCATTATCATTGAGCTTCGGAGCATCTTCCACCCAAAACAGGCAGTGGACATGAGGAGAACCACGCTGTTGAAATTCAACACGATAAAAGTAGTCTTTTATCTTGCCAATAGGCTTTGCTGGTGACATTATGACATTTTTCAGAAAACAATGCCATCTGTGATCCAACATTCTTGCTGCATTGACAGGATTTCGTCTTATGAGTCCACATTTCTCAGACCAGTCAAGCTCATCAACATTTATTTGTTTCCCCTCTTGCTTAAGAATAGTGTTCATCATTTCAGGCCATCTCAGGTCAGCAGAACTAAAAGATGCAAAGAAAGTCGGTATGCCTAGTTGTCTTATCAGGGCAAACATATCTTTTTGCGTAGACATCCAATACGGAGGAGTTCCTCTTACTGGTCTTAAGAACTTGTATCCTTCATCATAATGTAGTATTCTTTGCAAGGAATCAGAGTTTGTTAGCATATCTTGTGTGACTTTTAAACAATTTTTTTCACAACCTTTCCTCAGTGCAATTGATACATTAGACACAATTTGATCAACTTCTGATATATACTGTGCATAAAAAATAAAGTCTGTGCTATGTGCAAAACGTCCATCTGCATTTAGTATTCTTGCATTTAGATATCGTGACAATGTGATTTTTTCCTGTCTTTCGTCATGAAATGTTGGAGCACCAGTAGGATAGAGAACAGGGAAACGCTTTGCCTCATTGTCTTTATCAGTTAGCAGCCTGACAGGACTGTTACCTTCTCCTGGAGCAACGTTTAGTATATCATGAAAATGTTGATCAATTATTTCTGAACCCAGATCAACAGGTTGTAGTGATGTGTCTGACAAAAGACCACTTTGTTCTTTAATATATGTTCTATATTCGTCTGGGTCATCTCCAGCTCCATTATGATCATCATTTTTATCAGTTACATCTTGTTCCTCCATTTCAAAATCATCAGCATCCTTGTCTGATTCATCAGTTGCATTCAAAGAGTTTACCCACTGCTCATTAAACTCCACATCATTATACCATTTATTATGTCTCATCAAATAAGACAGTGCATGTCTGACACGATCAGTGTTAACATATTTATATTCATAATGGCCTTTATATGTTAATTTCCGTTTCAGTTTTATTCTTATCATGTGGTCATCACATTCATTACGTGGGAGAATATTTGAGATATCTGTGGTATTAACAGGAACACACACTACAGGTCCATGACAGCCATTCTGTTTTCCACGAGGAAGACAAAGCAACTTCATAAAAGGAATATTGCGTGCAATAAGATGTTCTTCCAAAGAATTCAGACCTTTTAGTTCTTTTGGAACGTCCACCAAATGCATGTTGTTGGCAACACTCTCTTCAGGCAATTTCCCAAGGATTTTACGATGGCATGTATAGCAAATCCACAATTTACAAGTCGAATTACCTGATAAATTGCATCTATTCTCACATTGAGTATTGCATTCATGTAAATACTTTAGTGTGATGCATCTTTCAGCCAAATTATTAATTTGTTGACCTCTGGTTTTATAGCAATCTCTTCGACATTCAACAACCTGTTTTCTGAACAATAAACGATGGCAAACACAGCAAACAAATTCTGGACCTGTACTGACTTCTTAATGAAACTGATTAATAGTGAAATCAATGTCTTTCTGTCTCTCCCTCTGTTTTGCAGAAATTTCAGATATTTTTTGTATTTTACTCATACGAAAGTTTTCATCATTGTGGTATTTATTTTTATTATATTCACATACACTTGCTTTAAAGGTGGGGTTTCTGTGATATTTAATCTTTGAATATTCACATACGCTTGCTTTAAATGAGAGGTTTCTGCGATATTTTCTCCTTGAATATTCACATACGCTTGCTTTAAATGAGAGGTCTCTGCGATATTTTCTCTTTGAATATTCACATACGCCTGCTTTAAATGAGAGGTCTCTGCGATATTTTTTCTTTGAATATTCACATACCTTTGCTTTAAATGCAGAATTTTTGCGATATTTATTCTTTGAATATTCACAAACACTTGCTCTAAAGGCTTTATTGCTTTTATACTTGGTCTGAGAATAGTGCCGAACAAGTTTTTGAAAATGAGCATTTGTGGAATACTTCATCTTTGAATTTTCACGTTTTGACTGCTGTACGTTAATATTGGTTTTATATTTATTTCGAACATTTTCAAGTTTTTTCTGCCTGAATTCGGTGTTGCTGTGGTATAGCACACGTTCTCTTTTGCATTTAGAGTTCTCAGTTGTGTCATTCAATTTCCTTTTTCGCAAACAGCGATTTATGCTCTGATCATCCACTTCAATGTTACATGCTTGTGCACAAACATTTGCTTGATTTCTGTGTTTAACACAAGTAACAATTTGATTTGAACTCAGTGTGTACTGTAGGGCCAATAATGACATCATCATCATCATCATCATCCCTTAATAAATGATCATGTAACTTGCTCACATGTGGAAGTTTTGAGTTGGTCTGCACACGTCTATTTTTCTTACTTGAATCCACACACATCTCAACCAATTTGCACATAGTTGCTGGTTTGTCTACATGTGTTTGTTTACCATGGTCTCCTACACACTTACTCTGCTTTGCTGCTCTAGTAGGTGAAACTTGTGTGATGCTTTATTTAACAGACTTACATGAACTTGTCTCATCAGTAAAAGGTTTGAAACTGAACTCGGCATTTACTGTAGGTCCAATAATGACATCATCCATTCATAAATTATCATGTAACTTGCTTACATGTGAAACTTTCGACTTCGTCTCCACGTGTCTAGTTTTCTTACTTGAATCCAGACACATCTCAACCGATTTGCACATAGTTGCTCGTTTCTCTACACGTGTTTGTTTACCAGGGTCTCCGACACGCTTACTCTGCTTTACTGCTCTAGTAGGTGAAACTTGTGTGATGCTTTTTTTAACAGACTTACATGAACTTGCCTCAGCAGTAAAAGGTTTGAAACTGAACTCGGCATTAACTGTAGGTTCAACAATGGCATCAACCACTAATACATTATCATGCAACTTGCTTACATGTGAAACTTTCGACTTAGTCTGCACACGTTTATCTTTCTTACTTGAATCCAGACACATCTCAACCGATTTACATATAGTTGCTGGTTTGTCTGCGTGTTTGTTTACCAGTCTCCAACACAATTACTCGGCTCTGCTGCTCTCGTAGGTGAAACTTGTGAGACGTTGCCTTGTTGACCAGACCTACATGAACTTGTCTCAGCACTTGTGGTCTTACCACTTACTGTTGCTGTCACACCCGTCACTTCGAATGATTCTCCCTGACCTTTCAGTGATGTGGCAAGATTATCAACATGATAAAACAACATGTAAATGTCGTCACAATAAACTACTACGCTTGTGCCTGTAAATTTAACCATACCTTTACCATCACAAGCATGGGAATCAACTACAGCAAATGTTGACCCCACCTTTATAACTGCACAAATGTAGCCATAAATGTTCGACAAACATGCATCAGACTGAAACAGGGCCCTCTGAAGTGCGTCTTCTATAGACATGCTCACATCTCGCAATGCTCCATCATACACATCATTACCAAAAACACCACTCAGAGAATCTGACATCTTTATTGAGAATGTTGTGTTGAAGAGTGTGCACGGTTGGCAATTCTGCAACAGCAACATAACCACGCCATGCTGAATCGTTGATCTTCCCCTGCAAGTCCATAGATGTGTACAGCTCATCTCCATGCAACAGAACAGCATCCAGGTCGTCTCTTGTCCACGTCAGCACATCCTTCAGCATGCTCATCATGACTGCTGTGATGCTGTTTGCTGCACACTGTCTGCCACTGTTGAAACCAAATCTGGAATCACCCTGATGGAAGGAACCCTGTATGACTCTCTGTGGAAAATAATCACAGTTATCGACATCAAAAGATGAACACATTGGAAGGTTATTGGAAACCATTGGAAGTTTTTTGGAAGTCATTGGAAGGTTTTTGGAAGTCATTGGAAGGTTTTTGGAAGTCATTGGAAGGTTTTTGGCAATTGCCGGTAAGTTGGCATTTGCCGGTAAGTTGGCATTTGCCAGGAAGTTTTGGAAATCCAGGCTCTCGATACTAGAGCCAGAGGACGATGCCTTTTTTTCAAGAGGTGGCATAACCTCAGCTGAGTCCATGGAGGAACTGAGCAGAAGGCGCTCAGCATTCCTCCTCTTGGCCGCCCGAGACCGACGGAAACCCTTTCCGCGTGGCATCTGCAATTACATGAAAACACACACAGAGAAACAAGTTTAGTACAGTGCTTACTTAATTGAATTTTACACACTGGCCTAAAATGTTTTATATATAACATTCATCATGACTTCAAAATCAAAAAGTTCAACTAATAAATAATTATTTGTGCCCTTCATTGGTACCTCTCTTTTTGCCAAAACACGTTCTCCTGAACATATAACAAATGTGTTTACATTCACAGAAATACAGACACCAAAATATTTTTTCACAATAACTGTATTACCAACTACAAATTAATATGCTTTCAATTAACTTGTAAACTGTAAAATAATGCATTTAACTTTAACACAATGCCTTGTATTGCCTATATTTTCACAATGATAAGCAATTGTTTACCATGACTTACCTTAGATCAGTTCTGAAACTCTTCTGAAAAACTAAGAAAAACATCAGATTTAGTTCACAGAACACTGATAGGCAATTAGTCACCAATAATTATAATCAATTTCAATGATTATCAGTGTCGATTTCATTAAATAGAGCCATTAATAATAATTTTACATAAAATGTTATATGTTATATATATATATATATATATATATATATATATATATATATATGTATATATACACACACATATATATAAATAAAATGTAATACTTCATTACACATTCTTTCTCCAATTAATCACGATTAAAAACATTAGAGCTTTTAATTTGTTTCTAATTTGGATAATAGCTGAAATTATTACAATATACTTATAATTTCAGCTATTATCCAAATTAGAAACAAATTAATGACAGTGGCATAATTTCACAGACAGGACTTAATATAAAACAGAATTAGGTCTTAGTTCAATTAGGATATTTTAGTAGTTTTTATAAACTTGCCCTAGAAAAAAATATGACTAGTGTGCATCTTGAAACAAAGCAATGTTATTAAATATATATTTTAAGATATGTCAGTACAAATTGCTTTCAGTTAAAATGGCTGAAACATGCATTATAGTATTGGACTAGTTTAAGCCTTGTCTGTGAAACCAATGGAGTATATTTTAAATATTTTATTTAATGCCATCTTTTTATGAAAAATGCTAATACTGCTACTGATGTCTATGGAATTTATTAAAAAAAAACATACATTTAACATTACAGTATAATTAAAAGTTAACAATTTCAACTTATTATTAAAAAAACTTTTAATTTAAGTGAACAAAACAATTTTCACATGTTCAATAAATATACAATGATGGTAAATATGTACTTTTAAATTTTAAAATTTTACATTAAAATCACCAGTAGGTGGCGATAAGTCACTGTATCTATGAGTGACTCAAGTCATTCATTCATTAAGAAGCAAGTGGCTGAATTTATGAACAAGTCATTTAATCTCACGATTCGTTTAAAACCACAGATTTGTTAACGAATCATCGCTGTGTCTTTCGTTGCAAAATAGAGCAATAATTGCCTATATAAAATAGCCTACTGTTTTAAATGTACTACATCACTTAATGTTACCCTTTTGTTTGTTTAACTGTTTTATAAAATCAATGTTACATTTGAAATCGTGTGGATATTCGGGAAACATTGCATTCTTACTCATATAACATGATCAACATTAAAAACAATGCTGAACATCAGCCTGCATTTTGATCGCAAATTTAGTCGTGCAAATAGCATAAGCTGCTCATGGTACAACACAGACCAACTGAATGACACTAATTTAAGTAGAAAATCTCAAATGAAGATCGCTTAACTCCAGCTTACTTGTCTGTGTTTTCAGATCAGCGCGCTTCTTCAGAGAGACAGCGCGCGCGCATGGTTGCCAGATACTATAAAACATACCGTGCAGAAAATGTGTTAACACCAGCTCTGACTGGAAATTATTGAATTATTGAAATTCTTAAATTATTGAAATCTGGCAACCATAAACGGCTCGTAAAAACGGTCTGTAATGTGTTATCTCTTCCTTTATTCGACTAAGCCTAGTTTTGGTCAAGTTTTTGTAAACAATTGAATCTCGTCTTTTTTCATCGCCGATTTGCACACGTTGATATAGTCACAGTTATCGTTTAATGACGTGGATGTCATCTCTCATTGTCTTAAGACAGGGGGAAAAAAGGTCGTCAATGAACATTTTTCATCATAGTTTTTGTTAACGAAATTAACACTGCATCACAACTGGTTTACTAGGGTGCTCTAACTTTAAGGTCTTACACTGCCGAACATGACGCAGATCGTATCTCATTTTCTCAGAAATCTCAAGTTAATTTAAGCCGTTATTTTTCTCATTTGAGACTGCTGTAATGATATACTCGACATAACAGGAATTTTGGCATAATTCTGTGTGTTAATAATGTTTGTTCAAGCGCGAAAGAAAACTCGATACTCGTTACAAACTTTAATATATAATATTTGATAACATTTCAACTCTTGTAACTTAAACTATTTACGGACCAATATATTGTGTGAAATTTCACTTACCACAGTACTGCTCCATTCATTCCCCATTTTACATATATGCAAAAAAACATTAAATGTTAGACATTAGTTAACAAAGCTGCCTTCCTACAATTAAAACGTGCACATTTCGATTGAGCCTTCAATCTAAGGAATTATGGTTGCATGGCGACACACTGGCTGCGTGGCGTTTTCCATATCTTTGTACACCAGAAGTGTGTCTGACACGGCGCTGCTGCTACTAGTTGACATGATAAGCCTCGAGAGTTGTGAAAGGCCTATACTTCATGTTAAACATAAATATAAATAAATATAAAAGCAGCAAAGACAACGTCGGCAGGCAGTGTTGATGGCAAAATACCCTATAGAATATTTCGTTCTGTATTGACAGATGCAGTATTTGAAAATCGATAATATTTTTTTTTAAATTACATTTATGGCAAAACCTAGACACTTTCAAACATCAAAATGACATTTATTAATATGTATTCGTGTCAAAATGACATTTTCCTATGCGTAAAAATTACCGTCGGTTCTATTTCTAGCATGCACGCCTGAGTCACGCAGGCAGAGTGCAAGCTGTTAACATGGGAGCCTAAATAAAAACTGCCACGCAGCCAGTGTGTCCGGCCTAAAGACCACTCCCACGACACGAGACAGAGAAATATCTCACAGAAGATATGCACTTATAAATCTTTCGCATTTCGCATTGTTTTTATGAATCATGATATCTCGAAATGGTATAAATATGCACGTTTCCTACACGTACTGAACTGATATCTCTTCAAGGAGCACAAATTCCAACATTCGAGAATAACATTTTCGGTAAATAATAAATCTGTTTCTCAACAAACCCTATCATAAACTTTCACAACGCCTGATGTACAGCACACATCATATAGTATTATTTGCATGTTATTTTATTGATATTATGTGATTTTAAACGACGACAGGGTGAGTAGGCCTCATTCAATTAAAACACCACATAGCGCTTATTTGACAAAAATAAACAAACATATCAAATACTATACAAATACTTGAAACTATATTAGATATATTATGAATAAGAAGAATTAAAATACAGATTAATAAGATTATATAGGCAAAACAATAAAACACATTCTTACCCTTGCAAAGATGAGAACAAAATGGCTTCCTAGCCTACCAACCGGAAATGTGCGCACTGACAAAAGTCGCAGCTCCCCTAGTGGTTGGGATTTTATTTACACTCCTTGCACATAACATAAAACTTTTATTTTATGAAAGTACAAAAGTCACATTTTATTAACAAGGACACTTACTATTCTTATACTACAGATTGTTTTTTCATAGCAAGATTTATGGATAAGATGTTTGATTTATAAAATTATATTATTTTCAAATTTCACTTACCCTGCTGTGCATGAACATAGCTGTTCCTCAATTTGTGTTTCCCATTTGAATGGTCAGCGTATGATATGAGGCGCCCGTTGCTTGCACTGAGACCTATAGGCTTTAGCTTCAATTTTGATTAAATTAATCTCTAATCGCCAGTCTGACACCGGTGCACACACTGTGCCAGGCGCGAAAGCTAGGCATAGCAAAAGTAACTAAAGAGGGCAGGGCTTAGCAAAGGGTCAATTAGGTTTAAAGGTATAGTTCACCCAAAAATGAAAATGCTGTCCTCATTTACTCACCCTGACGTTGTTCCAAACCTGTATGACTTTCTTTCTTCTGCTGAACACAAAAGAATATATTTTGAAGAAAGTCGGTAACCAAACGACTGATGGACCCCATTGACTTCCATAGTAGGAAA
The DNA here is from genome assembly GCF_964197995.2 of Scardinius erythrophthalmus. NCBI lineage: Eukaryota > Metazoa > Chordata > Actinopteri > Cypriniformes > Leuciscidae > Scardinius > Scardinius erythrophthalmus. The sequence goes on from NW_028296545.1 coordinate 1,068,182, forward strand.
AAATAAAAATAATATGGAAGTCAATGGGGACCAGCAACTGTTTAATTATCAACCTTCTTTCAAATATCTTATGTTGTGTTGAGCAGAAGAAAGGAACCCATACAAGTTTGGAACAACATAAGGGTGAGTAAATGATGATAGCATCATTTTTGGGTGAACTATCCCTTTAAATCGCCATGCATGAATGAATATTTTTACATACAATAATCCACGATGATCTCATTATACAAAACTGAAATTGCATGGCAAAATAAGTCAATATTTTTTGAGATCCCAAAACTTCACAAATCACGTTTTCAGTGGAGCCCATCTCTTATTAAGGGGAACTGAGCTTTCCCTAGCTCCCACATAGTTCACACCCTGACTCTCATCTTTATTTTTAAACTTTAAATCATGTAGAAAATGAAAAAATAAAAAAAACCCTTTTGCAATCATTATTACAACCCAAAACTGGACAAAAAAAATATTAATTCCAAATGCAATACATTATTTTACTTTTGCCCATTTCACTTTCAATAAGCAACCATTGATAAAATTTACATTTTTATCTCAACTTTAAGACTTTTTGAAGTTAATTAAGCACTTAAGACTTTTTAGGTTCCACAGAAACCCTGTTAAACAGTACTACTGCACCCATACCAAGCTGACATATTTTGCACTATTGTAAATATGTTCATGAAAACTTCAAGCACAACCATGAAATTAAACTATTTTGCCACCTTATGGACTACATACTAACACTCCCATAAACATACAATTAAAAACAGTGCACATAACAAAATTCAGCCTACATAATCCTTTTTGCACACACATTTATTAAAAAATGCTAAATATAAATAACACATTTTTGTGTTCCTCTGTAAACAAAACCAACTTTGCAAAAGTACTTGTAATATACAACACTTCACATTTACCTTTACTTAAAAGATTAGTTTGCCCAAAAAATATACGTTTATAATACATTTCAGTACTCCATTACTAACATTTAAGGAACATCAACCTGTATTTTCCACTTTTCTTACTGTCAAAATGTACAAAAACACTATGTTTGATAATGAACCATACATAGTAACATCTGTAAATAAAAAAAAATTAAATAAAAAAACCTTCTCCCAAATGTCACAATTTCCTCAATTATCAATGATACCAAAACTTACATTTACAATCAATTGTTTATGTAGTGTATTGTAACACTATACAATCAAACAAAAATACACTTTACTGTTTTAAGTAACACTATACAATCAAACAAAAATACACTTTACTGTTTTAAGCAAAATTAAGACAAAAACAAAAAAATTGCTTATCAGCAAAGTACTCAACTGAACATCTTTATTTTGTGTTGCCTCTCTTAACACCTTTTCCAGTTTTCTCATTTGCTTTGAACGCAAATTCAACAGAAAATCCAGCCTTGCTGTTGTGAAACAAGTTCTCATTATAAACTTTTCTTATGTCCTGCAGTTTATTTGGACTTTTTATTGCTTTCATCACCTCCTATTCCCTTTTCCTCCAAAGTCGGACTCTAAAAATAATCAGAAGTTTAATGTGTAAACTGTTAACATGTTATTTCCCCTCTACACTGTTAATTACAGCACAAGGGGCTTTTACACTGTTGAGTAAGACAGTGTGCCTAAAAATTAGCACATAAGCAGTGCACTCGTACATAAAGCCAACAGTGATAGTACTTTTGTTAAACTTAGCTGTGCACTGAATAAAGTTGTATAACAGGGATTAAAGTGAAAAATTCTTCTGACTGAAATTTTTTTTAGGCCAAGTCATATTCCTTTACCTTTTTAAATAGTCGAGACCAATAGCGTTTTAAGGGGAGACGTTTTAAACCGCTTTAATATTGCCAGTAGGCGTATCAGTGAACAGTTGCAAAATCAAATGAATAAATAATAAACAGGTTTCTTCACCTAAGTTAGAGCTGCACGATTATGACAAAAATCATAATTGCCGATTATTCCCTTTGAATTGTAATTGTGATTTATTAATTATGATTATCAAAGTTTACATTTAATATAAACAAATTTTGTGTAAACATGTTTTAATTTGCATATATATATATATATATATATATATATATATATATATATATATATATATATATATATATATATATTTTATTTAATTTTTTTTTATTTACAGATGTTACTATGTATGGTTCATTATCAAACATAGTGTTTTTGTACATTTTGACAGTAAGAAAAGTGGAAAATACAGGTTGATGTTCCTTAAATGTTAGTAATGGAGTACTGAAATGTATTATAAACGTATATTTTTTGGGCAAACTAATCTTTTAAGTAAAGGTAAATGTGAAGTGTTGTATATTACAAGTACTTTTGCAAAGTTGGTTTTATATATATTTATAGATGATCTGGCGCATGCGTTAGCTGCGACGGCACTGTCGGTGCGTTTGTCTGTATGTTTTCTGTCTGAGTTTATTTTTTGTTAATTCTGAGAGTGTACCACAGCAAAATCATCATGGGAAATTGGACAAGTTGGTTTTGGACTATCCTTATAATTACATGGATTGTAACTGACTCCGTGGTATGGACTATTCAACTAGATGATGCCGGAGCAGGGCAAGGACTCACCTATTCCCGGGTGGAACTTCTATCTCTGCGCAACTCAATCCACTGCCAAATGATTCCATCTATGATCATTCCCCCTGAGCTAATTTCAACACCAAGCTCAAAGAGGAAAAGAGGAAGGCGAGGAGGGGTGCGAGGCAGACTTAGAAGACGTCCTTTTAAACCTCCGCTACCTTCATTAATTCTTTCAAATGTTCGTTCATTGAGAAATAAAATGGACTTGTTGCATGCTAAATGCCTCACGGATGCATCATTCAGGGAGGCATGTGTTTTTGCTTTGACTGAGTCTTGGCTAGATGAGTCTGTCCCGGACACCGAGGTTAGCCTGGATGGCTTTAAAATCTTTCGGGCAGACAGAACCAGTAACTCTGGGAAAGAGCGTGGAGGTGGGGTGTGTATGTACATCAACTCACGCTGGTGCACTAACATCAGAGTACACGAGAAGATCTGTAATCCTAACCTGGAGTTGCTCACCCTGTCCGCCCGTGCTTTCTATCTCCCACGGGAATTCCCGACTGTTGTGCTTAGCTGTGTATATGTTCCACCAAGCGCTAATGTCAAAGTAGCGGCTGAACAAATAGCGCAAAATACACAGGCTATGCTCAGCAAATATCCGGATGCTCCAGTGCTACTTCTTGGTGATTTTAACAGCTGTCGGCTTGACTACTCATTGCCAGCCTTCAATCAATATGTGGATGTACCAACGAGATTCAATAAAACTATAGATTTGTGTTACAGTAATATTTCGGAAGCCTTTAAAGCTAGAGCTCTCCCACCACTAGGGTTAGCGGATCACAATGTTATCCATTTACTTCCTGTTTATAAACAACGGCTAAAACAACGCAAACCGGTAATACGCAGCATTCCCCTATGGTCGGAAGATGCTATTGCATGCCTTCAAGGCTGTTTTGCATGTACAGACTGGGAAGTCTTTGAGGGAGACCTGGATGAACAGGTTTCAATTATTACAGATTACATCAAATTCTGTATGGATCTCTTGATACCGGTAAAGTCTATTAGAGCATATCCCAACTCAAAACCATGGATCAATTCACAGATAAAATATCTCTTTCAGAAGAAGAAACTTGCCTTCAGGCAAAAGGACTCCGCTGGTCTCAAAAAAATAAATCAAGATATCAAAAATGAAATTTTTAAAGCGAAAAATAATTATAAGAACAAACTGGAGCAGGACTTTGCAAATATGGATACCAAACAGGCATTCCAGCGTGTGAGGACCCTTACTGGACAAGCCTCTAAACAGACTACTTATGTTTCAGATCCTATCACCTTTGCAAGTAATCTTAATAACTTTTATGCCCGTTTTGACACCTCTGACTTCTCAGCAGAGTGTGATAGCCTCTTGGATTCTTTGCCCTTTCAAGAGTTGAACTATGAGTCCCTTCTAACCAGGCAGGATGTCTATTTTCAGCTCATTAAGTGCAAACCGAATAAAGCTCCTGGGCCAGATGGTATTCCGGGTCGGGTCTTGAAAAGCTGTTCCCTGGAACTAACCCCTATTCTTCATTCTCTCTTCCTTCGCTCACTCTGTACTTCAACAATACCTGTCAAATGGAAATCATCGATTGTTATTCCTGTTCCAAAAAAACAGCATCCATCCGAGTTAAATCACTACAGGCCTGTATCATTAACCTCTATTATAATGAAATGTTTTGAGAAAATCGTCAAAAACATTATGCTCCCATACGTTACACCATACCTAGATTGTCTACAATTTGCATATAAGCAGAAGAGAGGGACTGATGATGCAGTGGCCTGTCTTCTACATTGTCTACTTCAACACCTGGACATCTCTGGGAATTATGCCAGACTTCTCTTTATTGACTTTAGTTCCGCTTTTAACTCGATTCAGCGTCATCAGATGATAAAGAAACTACAGAGTATGCAAGTACCATCATCTCTAATATATTGGATCCACAATTTTCTTTCTAATAGGCCTCAAGTGGTTAAAGTGGGCAGTGCATTATCAACAACCATTGTCCTTAACACCGGCGCCCCTCAGGGGTGCGTACTTAGCCCATTCCTTTTTATTCTCTACACAAATGACTGTCAGAGTCAATTTACAACTACTCATTATTTTAAATATGCAGATGATACAGCCATTCTTGCTCTGCTTAATGAGGACAAGGACTCTTTTTTGGACTATCAACGTTCTACGGCACATTTTAGCACATGGTGTGAGGATAACTTTCTGCATCTTAATATTCTTAAGACAAAGGAACTGGTCTTTAGCACATCAAAAATACAGATCCATGCTTCTAGTATTATCATTAATGGAGAGATAGTAGAGAGAGTAGAGCATTTTAAATATCTTGGCATTATTCTGGATCAAAATCTCGATTTTAATCAGCACACTCTAGGGGTTTACAAACGCTGTCAACAAAGACTGACAGCTATTCGTAAACTTAGGCACTTGTCTGTTCAGCCACGTCTTCTTCTGCTTCTGTATCGCAGTATTATTGAGCCAGTTCTTACTTATGGTGCCATTTGTTTTTTCCATATGCTTACAGTTACCAATAAGAACAAATTCTTAAAGATAACTCACTTAGCAAGTAAAATTATTGGCATTACTACCCCTTCTCTATCGGATATTGTCTCAACACTCATATTGCGGAAGGCACAAAAAATCTTAAATGATTCAGAACACCCACTTCATAAATATTTTATCCTTCTGCCTTCTGGCCGTAGGTATAGGTTACCGATGTGTAGAAAGGCCAAGTTTAGTAAGAGTTTTGTTCCTGTATCTACACGAGCTCTAAATACATAGGTATTGGCCATTGATGTGTCAGGTATGCTCGCTCTTTTTTTTTTTTTTTTTTTTTTTTTTTTTTTCTCAATTATGTTGTTAATATGTTATGTGTGTTTGTATTTGTATTATGTACGCACCTATGGTGGAAACAAATTTCCTCTCGAGGACAAATAAAAAGAAATCAATCAATCAATCAATCAAATCAATCAATCAATCAATCATATATATATATATATACACACATATACACACACACACACATATATAGGCAAATTATAACACGTTTACACAAAATTTGTTAAAACACACAAGTACTTCCCCCCTTTACTTAACATAAATTGTAAGAATATGACTAATAGTAAAGACTAGTAGGCTACTAATAAATAAACATTATGCAAAAGCTATTAAATAGCAGTCCCAAACTAGTTTTTTGTTAATACACTGTTGGTATGAGCCACTACAGTCATTTAAAAATATAAAAAATAACACACAGTGAAAATAAAGTGGCATTTAGGGGTTAACCCAGCTAACAGGGGACGTCCCCCGGACTTTTCGAACGTCCCCTTAGGTCCGCATTTGGTCCGCTTTGTAACGTTCCCGAGTGGACGTTCGGAGGACGTCCGCATTTGGTCCGCTTTGTAACGTTCGCTGACGGACATTCCGATGACGTCCGCATTTGGTCCACTTTGTAACGTTCGGTGACGGACATTCCGATGACGTTCGCATTTGGTCCGCTTTGTAACGTTCGGTGACGGACATTCCGATGACGTTCGCATTTGGTCCGCTTTGTAACGTTCGGTGACGGACATTCCGATGACGTTCGCATTTGGTCCGCTTTGTAACGTTCGCTGACGGACATTCCGATGACGTTCGCATTTGGTCCGCTTTGTAACGTTCGGTGACGGACATTCCGATGACGTTCGCATTTGGTCCGCTTTGTAACGTTCGCTGACGGACATTCCGATGACGTTCGCATTTGGTCCGCTTTGTAACGTTCGGTGACGGACGTTCTGAGGACATTTGTCCGGGTCAGTGTGCGAACGTCCCTATTTCGTCCCTCACCTGCCATTTCCATGACAACACTTGCAAAATCCAGTCGCACATGCGTTTTCTTTTATCATCAGACCTGACAGCTTGCAACTCAGACAAAAGAATAATTCAACAAAAATATAAATGCAAATAAACTAAAAATATTTGAATTAATTGTAAAATTAAGTTTGTTAAAAATGTTAGTGTTTTAATGTTATGTTAAGATAATAAACTTAGTAACTTCTATCACTAGTTAAAGATGTAATCAAATCACAAGACTGTTTTTAGCGTTATAATTTAAACATCAAAATATGATAATTGATTCAAATATCATATTTTAATATGTGACCCTGGACCACAAAACCAGTCTTATGGGTAATGTTTTTTTATTTTTTTATTATTGAGATTTATACATCTGGCCACGAACGTGACTCCTAAACGAAGACCATCAGAGGGTTAAGGTGGGATTCGTGGGAAATGTACAAAATATCTTCATGGAACATGATCTTTACATAATATCCTAATGATTTTTGGTATAGAAGAAAAATCTATCATTTTGACCCATTCAATGTTTTGTTGGCTATTGCCACAAATATACCCGTGCAACATAAGACTGGTTTTGTGATCCAGGGTCATATATAAGCTACAATTTATAGGCTATTCATGCATGAAGAAAATAAGGTTGAATGCAGGAGCTCTAAAAGAATGCATCGACTTGAGGAAAACGGCAGCCAAGGAAAACGTGAAGAATGGAAAAGCACATTGCTGGGAAGAAAGTGGAGAATAACACAGGTAAGACAAATAAAATTATCCTAACTGTCCTATCCTATCCTAAATTATCAAACTGTTGGTCAGGCGAAGGTGACTGGTTTTATTCAAAAAGTTATTTTAGGAAAAATGTTATTCTAATTATTGCACAATTATTCTGACTGATAGCACATGCAGCTCAAATAACAAAAAAAAAAAAAAAAAAAAAAAAAAAAAAAAAAAAAAAGTGTAATATACCTACACGGGGAGAAACAAGCAAGTGACGATCAAGTGCACCTAAGCGAGTGACGTCATTCCTTATGGTACGCACCATGTATCCATGGCAACGCTCAGCTGTAGTGACAGTTATAACGGTCCTCCTCAGACGCGGCCTTGTGTTTTCCCTTTCGTCTGTCTAAAAGGTATTTTTAATTTTTAAATTAGTATACATTAGTTACCGTAACCACTGTCCATCTTTAAATTATATGAAAATGTTACCTTTTAAAACGTTTGCTTAAGTTGTCTGCCGTGTACCGCTGCCAACCGTATGCTAACACTACGAAGCTAACGTTAATGTTATGATGAGATGAGACGACGTTATATTTAACATATATGGATATATTATATAGACATATACAATCATAATACTACTGAATGTTTAGGAGAGATAAATTCAGGGGATAAATTCAATGATATTCAGGGGACTAAACGCGAAAGTCCCCTAAACGTTCCGAATGGCCGCTGGTGGTCCTGTGAATGTCCTCTTGAACGTACGGAGGACGTCTTCGCAAACGTCCGCGGGACATCAAGCGGACTCCACATGGGGACGTTCGGGGGGACGTTCGCACAGGCCATTTAGGGGACGTTCTGGGGACCTTTTTTTGTTAGCTGGGAATATGGAAACGACAGTTACCATGGTGAATACACAATATTAACAATAACTGTTAATGAAACATGGAAACTGCTCCTGGTGAATAGAATGAAAATCATACCTGCATTAATTTACTTTTATTTTGTGTAATTTTCAACGTACGCACGCGTTGCATGCTCGTAGTTTCTTTTGCACTTGATCAGTGAGGCGATACAGCGCGCGCTACGAGAACAGGATAACAGCTGACAGGACAAGAAAGTCCGTTTTTCTGAGGTGAAAAACTTTATTTCAGCTTACACTTATGTCACTGCCTGGTAGTTCCTATTGTGCTGGGTTTTTTGAAGTAGTCATGATTCGCCTCTCATAACATAACATGCTCTAAACACGCACGCAGAGTAGAGGAGCGGGGAGCAAGGATCACAGCGTAAATTTGGTCTAATTTCATATCGCATTTCAAAACTATACTGATATATTTTTATATCGATATATCGCCCAGCCCTACCTGCATTATAAGTGTGTCCATCCATGGTAACTGAAATAGTTCTACCTCAGCGCTCAGCTGTAGCCTGACATGCACTTTCCGTGAGCGGTAATTGAAAACCCGGAGTGAACCATGAGCGAAGTGATTACAGAATGCTTAGAGTGGAGAGAGGAACGTGCTTTTGCGCCACTCCAGGCTTTGATCACATCCCCCTCAGCAGGATGAATACACCTCGTCTTTCCTTAATTTAAGACCTATTTAAACTAAAATTAAGACATTACACTATTTGAGAAATGAAAGCCTATTTACGGCCTTAAAATTATGAAAAGTGAATTTAAGACATGGAACCCTGCAATTGACGGAAATCCGTCATAGACTTGCTGCAATTAACGGAAATCCGTCGTAGCGACGGAGAACTTTAATCCCTGTGTATAAACTATAAACATTGTATTTATTCTGATTAAACAATAGTTTAAGCATCACATTTTCAGACATTGATTCTGTAAATTGTTGCATGCTTGCACTACTTACCACAGCTTTCCCTTCTGTCTCTAAACACTGTTTTGCTGACTCAAAATCACCTCCTTTACCCTTCTGCTCATACCGCTGGCTCTGTGAACATTCAGAAGTTTAAAGCGCAAACAATTCTTCAAGTGTCAAATCTTCAGACATAGATTCTGTAAATTGTTGCATGCTTGCACTACTTACCACAGCTTTCCCTTCTGTCTCTAAACACTGTTTTGCTGACTCTAAATCACCTCCTTTACCCTTCTGCTCATACCGCTGGCTCTGTGAACATTCAGAAGTTTAAAGCACAAACAATTCTTCAAGTATCAAATCTTCAGACATTGATTCTGTAAATTGTTGCATGCTTGCACTACTTACCACAGCTTTCCCTTCTGTCTCTAAACACTGTTTTGCTGACTCTAAATCACCTCCTTTACCCTTCTGCTCATACCGCTGGCTCTGTGAACATTCAGAAGTTTAACCCTCTGAGGTCTGAGCTGTTTTCTGGGCCCTGGAGGTGTTCTGACATGCTCTGACATTTGTGGTTATTTCTGTTACTTGTGACATTTTCATGGCTAAAGTCTAATTACACTGTATTCAGCACAAACTCTGCTACAATAATATATCAGCAGCATGTATGTAAAAGTTTGTAGTTTTGAGATAATGACATTTATGCGTGGTTTGTGAAAATACAAAAATAAATTCTCACTGAAATAAGGTCATGAAACCCATACTGATTATTTCTTCACAAGACTTTTGAAAATTGTATCACGTAGCCTAGAATATTTGCTCTAAAACTATGTGAGAATCACCCTGACTGCTCATTCAGAGAAGACTATATATTGATTTAAAAATTTTACGACGTGTTTTGTGTTAGAAAGCAATATGCAAAGGGGAGGATCACCTCATTAATATGAAAGCTTTCCACACCTGAGAAAGACAAAGAACCTCCCTAATGGCCCTATTAGGAGCTTATCAGGGCCCATCATTCTGACCACCCTTGCACAAAGAATGAGGAGATTTAAAGCACAAACAATTCTTCAAGTATCAAATCTTAAGACATAGATTCTGTAAATTGTTGCATGCTTGCACTACTTACCACAGCTTTCCCTTCTGTCTCTAAACACTGTTTTGCTGACTCAATATCACCTTTACCCTTCTGCTCATACCGCTGGCTCTGTGAACATTCAGGAGTTAAGCGCAAACAATTCTTCAAACATCAAATCTTCGGACATTAACTCTGTAGATTGTTCTATGCTTGATCTATCAGCCACGATGTCTCTCCCTTGTGCTTCAGCAGACTGATTAGCTGACTCAGAATCAGACATGAATGATGCAGAAACAACACGTTGTCCTCTGTATTTTATGTGCAAATGACCATGGTGTAACACCTCCTTTCTTTGAAAGATGTTACTCTGAGGGGGTTCAACAGAATTTTGACATGTACTGATAAACAACTCTTCACAACAACAAATGATCATCTGTGTAGATTTTATTTTCCTCACCAGTGCTTAATTGTATCAACAAACAATAGAAATAAAGTCAGAGATCTTGGAGGTCTTTGCCTCTTCAATAAAGAGTCAATGAAATGAGGAAAACTTATCTATTGGCATGTCTTGTCTTTGATAAGGTGTGTGATGATGATGATGAAGTGCTGAAGATGCAATGAGTCTCAGATCCCCAAAGTTATTTGAGTGCGATGCAAAGATTGAGAGCGATGCAATGATAGTAATCCTATAATCCTCCATACGAGAAAAGATCGTTTGAAATGAAGATGCTCAGTGCATAGTTGTCCTCAGCGCCACATAGTTGACCATGTGCAAGGCCATTCACAAAGGAACATGTGGTAAATGAAAAGACCTTTCTAGAAAGAAATCAAATAACTAATATCAGTGATCTCAAACAAACACATCAAAAATAAACCAAACCATACTCACAGTTGAGCAGAAACTCAAAGAGTTCTCAACTCCGGACTTTGGATGAGAAAGAAGGTAGAAAGATCAATCCTCAGATTTCCCTCTACCAAACGAACTGACTTACTCTATGGTGTCAGTGTTTATATAGCCAGTTACCTGCAGGCAATAGCGCCCTCTAACTGTTCCTATTGTTACTGCCTGTGACTCCAATACAACACCACAGGGTCTTAACAAAAATACTTAAAGAACAAAAAATACAATAAGTACAAAATTACAAAAAGTAACGTTTTGTCCGTTACAATGGTTATCACTGAGCAACTTTGCTGCCAACTCATCTGGTTCCACCCGACTGCTCATTTGCACATCCAGCAACTCACGAAGCACAGCATCTTCGATTACAAAAGTACTCAGTTTATCACTCTTGTCCTGTATAGTGACAGTTGCACGAAGAATAGACATTACTCTGGCTGTTTTACAGTATGCTGCACATTGTGGACATCTTGTCATCAGTGTCTGGAAATTGACCACAGGCAAAGGATGCAGCTTCGGACATTGGTACTCTGCTTTGACCTCTGCTGTCACACATTCTCCCTCTTTGACTTTACAACTGTCAATTACTGGCGCAACATTGCTTGATACATCAGGCACAAGTATTATAGAAGACTCTTTAGTAGTAGACAAACAAGTGCAACCGTCAAACTGTCGAACAGATGTATTCTTCATTGTATACCACTTCGCCATTTGTAGCATATCTCCTCCCCAGACAGTCAATGACAAACCACATGTTTGATCTGCCACATCGTAAGACCTTCTTTGCAATCTTTGATTGTTACGGGTCATAGATTGAGTATCTTCAGCCAACTGGAGCACTTTGACAGTCACATTCACCTAAAATGCAAAATACAGGGCAAAAAATTGTTACAATAACCAACAATCTCTTTTCTTGCCAACAATAACGTTACACCACACAAACGAATCCAACAAAAAAGTACCTATATCTCTGATACTACATCTCAGGTACTACAGGTAAACTATACTTTAAACTTTATCTACTATTATCATAAAGGACTATTTAACAACCACTTCAAACATTGTAATAATTTGTTCTATATATATAAAAAAAATGTTTACCATGTTTACAAAGCACTTTGTTTTGTAATATACTCAAGCAGCACAGCCAAGCAGTACTGATTTTAACAGCAGCACATCCTGCCACATGACAAATGATGCATACCCTGTCTTTACCACCACTATTTATAGATCAATGTAGTTAATAGGGCTGTGCAATATGGACAAAAAAAAAAAAAAAAACACGATCACAACTTTGATCAATATAGCAATTTCGATTTTAAACCATTTTGACAGATAAAAGAATACACCAAAAATAGGTTTATTGCCAATATTTGTAACCACCATACCTTTTCATAAAATTTTGTACATGTGTGATACAGCAGTAACAGACACTCATGTGCTTACCCATATGCCACATTTGCAGTGCACAAATGATCCATGTATATAATAATCCGCTCTATATATCAAACAACATTTAGTTGCATGCACTACCTGCATGTAGTGTGAAAGCTCTAAAGTCTAAACTGTTAACATGAGTACGCAAAAACATTATGCAATGAAAACAGACTTTTTGTTTTGACCGTTCTGTTCTTGTGTTAAAGGTATAGCGGAGGATCTTTCCGATTTTAGATAAGAACCACCCTCTCCACTTTTTGAATAAGTTTGATTGATTCACCAGAATGATTGACAATTAGGAGGACCAATAGTATAGGCTATCCACCCGGAAGTAAAAAAAATCCTCCGCTATACCTTTAATGTTACAAACTTAAGTTGCTGGTGGGAAAAAAAAAAAAAAACAAAAAAACACACTTTCTGCATTTTAGAAATCACACAAATTTTAAGGAATTAATTAAATTTAGATTAATGGGTTACAAATTAAACAAATTTATTACATTTCGATTAATCTGTTACAATAACTACAACCCTAAAAGTTAAAGAGATTAAATAAGTCCTTATAACACATCTTTCGCATAAACAGATTTCAAGCGTTTTAGGGCTGAACGATTAATCGCACTTTCCATTTAATCGCACTTAAATCGAGATGGTTTATCGTGATTTTAAAATCGCAAAGGCTGCAATTATTTTTTATGCAGGTTGTCATTGATGTACGGCTCTGTAAATGCTGCTCTATCTCTGTAAATGCTGCACTGCGAGTTTGTCACTTATAACGTGCATTTGAAAAAACACGTCAAACATCTTTCCAAAACATGAGAAGTATTTATGAACCTCGTCCAACAACAGACAACATTTAATAACATGCATTTACTCCAAACTCACTTCATAACGACAGCTGAGCTCCTCCTATGAGATGAGCTTCTTACACAGAATAAGGCAGTTGTGTATTTATAAGTCATGTTTAATCAAAGCGTTTTAATCTTCTGTTTATTCACAGCAATAGGAATTTCCTGTAATGATGTGCATTATTGTATTTCTGCGACGGGGCATATTTATCGTGTTTGCATGAGAGCACCCTCTTACATTCAAATAGGGCAATATTTACTACCAATCAGCCGCACTCCACTGACAAGCTGCGCATAAAATAAAATCGTGTGCGGTTTTGTTGCGATTAATCATTCAGCCCTAACACATTTGTGTGACCAAAAAACAAACATATTAATAAAACACTACTGTAAAAACACACAGCTTCTCACATGAAATTTTGATTTGTAACATTCATGTGTGCATGCCATTAACATCAACCTACCCTTTGATATTCCCTTGGATTATTCACAATTTGCTGCAATGTCCAGTCCTCTACACCCTTATTAGAAGACTTATCAAAGGCAAAGTCCAGCCGACGCACACGTCAAAGAGGATGAACTGTTCACAAGTATATCAACCTCTCCTTTTTTCTGCCGTGAAGGGGACAAACCCACATCACACAGTCTTACAGGACTCCTATAAAAATAAAGCACAACTTCCATTAATAATATCCTACATAGACAAACATAAAACTAATACTTATAAATAAAAACCATTCTGCTCTTATCTATCACACATTTTACAATTACCTGTCGTTCTGAGCATTGACGAATAAGTGATGTCTTTGTACATCAAAAACAACAACACGGCTATTCCTTCCTGCCTCCTGTAAAACTGCAGTAAAATATTTGTGACGATTTGCTCCTTCACTAACATTTGACACATTATGAAGGAATCCTTCGACCTCACTTTTTGTTCTTTTCTGCATTGTAAGAACTAAAAGTAATTTCTGGGGAAAAAACAACAACAACTTCACTATGGATGTGACAGTGAGGACATTTTTCCACCAGTTAAGCAACACAACAACAATAATATTGATGTGACTGGGACAAGGCGAGGCAAGGTGGATCTTTTTACATTCCAATTTAAAATCACTTACAGTACATGTCATCAAATGCAGAGCGAGCATTTGCAATAAATTTCTATGAAAGGTCAACTTCCATCAGAATAAACTGAAAATACTTCCTTTGCTCAGCACCAGTGGACATGCACCATTATGAATGCCAATGTGGCCATGGACATTATAGCAGCAATTCAAGTGCAGCAATTGTTTGCATAATAGGTTCATTATTATGATATTTAGAGAATTTATGATTATTTACAAGACAATATACACCAATTTTCATTATCATTGCAAAATAATAAATGTCTCGGTCAGATTAATTTGTCTAAAAGAAGAAAGTCGTATACATCCATAGGATGACTTGAGGGTCAGTAAATCAGACTAATTTTCATTTGAAAGTGAACTCCTTTAAACTACATCTAATGAAGGTTACATCTAAACCAGTGGTTCTCAACACCACACCAGTCCTCGGGACCCACTGCTCTAACACATTTTCTATGTCTGTCTTATCTGACACACAGTTCAGTTAATGGAGTCTATCCTAACCAGCTGATGATCTGAATCAGGTGTGTTAAATAAGGGAGACATACACAATATGCAGAGCAGTGGGTCCCGAGGACTGGAGTTGAGAACCACTGATCTAAACCAATGGCAAATATTATTCCTGTTCGCTATAAAACATTTTCAAACTTAAACTTGCCAATTATACACAAAACCTTACCTTCTTTCAATCACCAATTAAACGTGGTACACTTGACGTCAAATACCAATATGCTATTAACTCAAACCTGTGAAAAAAAAACAGATTTGAATTATGGGACACTGTAGACTAAGCTACAAATCTTTTATTTTTT
This sequence comes from Scardinius erythrophthalmus, assembly GCF_964197995.2. NCBI lineage: Eukaryota > Metazoa > Chordata > Actinopteri > Cypriniformes > Leuciscidae > Scardinius > Scardinius erythrophthalmus. The sequence goes on from NW_028296545.1 coordinate 1,083,345, forward strand.
CTTAGTAATATTAAATATCACTTCATAAACTTTTTATCTAAAAACATAACCTCAAAATGTTATGTTTAGAACATTATGCTTGATGGGAATTTATTCATCAGATTAAATGATACAGGTTTAACACAATCACCTGGGAACCATTTCTGTTTTTGCCCGGTAACCTTAAAATAATCTACATTTTAAGCAGTCACAGACAAAACACGACTTGCGTGCTCTAGCAGCTAGCTGTATTGACAACATGCCTAAATGACCAAAAGCAAATGATAAACATTTTGTGAGGAAAAATACCTTCGAAATGTGCAAAACACATTAAAAAAATAAACTTGTCTGTGTTTTCAGATCAGCGCGCTTCTTCAGCAGTAGAGAGACAGCGCGCGCGCATAGGCCTACTATTTAAAACACCTTGCAGAAAACTTCTGTTAACACCAGCTCTGACTGGGATTAAAATGATTGAAATCATGGCAACCATAAACGCTCGTAAAAACGGTCTGTAAGTTGTCGTCTATTCGACTAAAACAAGTAGCCTAGTTTTGGACAAGTTTTTGTAAACAATTAAATCTCATGTTTTTTCGTCGCCGATTTGCACGTGTTGATATAGTCACAGATCGTTTAATGACGTGGATAAAGGTCGTCAATAAACATTTTTCATCATAGTTTTCGTTAACGAAATTAACACTGCATCACAACAACTGGTTTATTAGGCTGCTGACTTTAAGATCTTACACTGCCGAACATGACGCAGAACATGACGCAGATCAGATGCGTATCTTTTTTTCTCATGCTGCGTTCACACCAAACGCGAAAATGCGTCAAAATTCGCGCCTGCCGCGTCTAGTTATACGCGTGACCACTTTGTGTGCATTCGCGCGTCAAGAGCGAAATTGACGCGCGTAAAATCAAAAGTTTGAAGCGAAATTTATGCGCGTCACGCGCGGCGAAGTCCGGGGGCGAAAGTTTCGAAAGCTGTTGGCGGCCATCTTTTTTAGATGTTTATCGAGCATTTGCATTAGCATTAATCGAGAGAGTCACCGCTCTTATTTGCTCTGGAGAGCAGAAACAGCTGCGTAGTGGACATCATCGCTGTACTCGGGTCCAACAAAACCTCCGGAGGGTTTCAGGAGTTTCACAATTTGCTCCAGGAGGTAGGTTTGGTGGACCTAACGGTGATGACGCTGACGAGGACAGTAGGCCGTATAAAGCCTCGGCCTCGAGTGGTCTCTGCATGACGAGCCCGCGCTGCAGCCCGGCGCGAGGTTCACCCTCTCCCGCACCTAATCTGTCATTTATTTTTGTTTTGATAATAAATGGAGCCAGCCTCCAAAAGTGAAACCTGTCCTGTGATTTTTTTTTTTGAAAAGTTTTTATACACTTAATTGTGTTTGGTGTCTTTACATTAAATTAATAGTTTCATATAGACCCCTTCACGGTCGACGTCACAGGAAAATTCGAAGTGCGTTGTGCGCATGTCGGGGTCAGAACGTTCCATCGTGTGTTAACAGTCTATGGTGTTAACCAGATAATTTCTCGTCAAAATGCCTTCTTGTTGTGTCGTGGACTGTGCAAATCGTACCAGTTGTGGAGTCAAGTTTTTCAGGATTCCTGCAGGATCTCATCCTTTTCAAAAAAATAGACGACATCTGTGGCTGCAAGCTATTAAACGGGCAGACTGGGACAATGCTACGATCAAAGAGGCTCGTGTTTGTAGTGCTCACCTCATTACAGGTAAAGTCATCCTTTATCACCTCTTTCTATTAAACTCGAAAGCCTGGATTGCATGAACATTTTTTTTGTACACTAGCCTATAACGTTAAGCTATACTGGTTATTTTTTTTATAAATGTCATGGGCCTGTGTCATGCTACAGACGCAGCCAGCTGCTAGCAGTTAGCCGCAGGCTAGCGCCAACTTTGTAGACAACAACATTTGTTTAACTGTTACTTACCATGGCTTAACTCTAGCCATAGTAAGTAAATAACTGTTTTCTGTAAACTGTAGACTGATTTAATAGATAGTGAAACTTGATATCTGGCATTTATTGTGACCTGTGTCATGCTACAGACTTCGCAGACTAACATAGCTACAATAGCGCTTTCACTATGACAACAGTAGATCGCGTTGTAATCAATGTGTGCAATTCTTTTTTTTTCTTTTTTTATTTGTAGGAGAGGCATCACTTGACTCCAGTAGTCCTGACTTTGTGCCCTCCTTGTTCGTGTACAAAAATCAAAGCCAGACACCTAAGACAAAAATGGAGAGGTACGAATAAAAAAAAAAAATTATCTATAAGGCTTGACTGTTTCTCTCTTGCAACAGCATTTTAATTCCTTGTTCATGTAAATCATGTAAAGTTTAATTAAAGCAATATTGTGCAGGCCTAGTTTAACTAGACAATGATTAAATGGTTTCACACAGCTCTAATTGTTCCTTTTGTTTTCCTTTAGGTATCAGAGGAAAAGGAAGCGAGATGAACGCCCTGACATGCAACCTGCTTCTTCCATGGCTGAGATGGAGCAAGACTGTTTGATCATTGATCATTGCAGTGGTATGAATAATCTCTTAAACGTAAAGCTAAAACCAATGCAGTTTAATACACCAGCCCTGTGGTCCCACAAGCTACACCCTCCAAAGTTGTCATCATTTTTCACTGAACTTCTGTATGTTTTCTGTTCAAGATGAGGAGGAAGCTGAAGGGGAGGGCCCAGTGTCGAGACAGGAACATGACGATCTTTGCTTTAGACATCATCAACTGCAGGAAGACTACATCAACCTGCAGCAGGACTGTTTTAAATTACGCAATGAGAATCAAGAACTTAGGAATGAATTACATAAATCCAAATTTTCGTACAGCAATGTTAAAAGGAGCATTGGGCAATTACTGTTTTTCACTGGACTGACCTCTGTAATCTTCGAATGGCTCCTAAAAAAATTAGATGGCAGTATTGAGATAAGTCACCAAGCCCTTCCTCTAGAGCAGTGGTTCCCAAAGTGTGGGGCCCGCCCCTAAAGGGGGGCGCGACGTTGCCATTGGGGGGGCGCGAGTGAAAAGCTGAGAGGGAAAATTATGTTTTGTTCTGGTTAATGACAATTTTTGTATTTTGCATTAATTGTCACTAGGGGGCGATCACAATACCCGCTAGCAGCTAGCAAATATTTTCAGAGTTAAGAAAATAAGATGGATCGTTGGCTGGTTCGTAAAAATATAATCGTTGATTCTGCGCCTAAAATAACTGGAGCAAACACAGATAATCCGAAATCTAACAATGACACACCGAGGCAAGAGGAGGCAGAACCTGTGGAGGCAGATCCAATGCAGATCGAAAGACCCGTGGGAACTGTGCATAGCCTGGCGGGGGATACGGTGGTGCCAGTGAAAGTGCGAGGGAAACGCAAGCATTTGCAGGCCCACTTAAATTCAGCAAAGCGAAGGAGATATAACGACGATTACATTCGGTATGGATTTACGTGTCTTATGGTTGATGGGGATGCACGTCCACAATGTGTAATGTGTACGGAGGTACTAGCAAATGACAGTTTGAAGCCGGTGAAAATGAAGAGACATTTACATACCAAACACCCAACACACATTGATAAAACAAAAGATTTTTTTCGTCGCAAAGAGCAAGATTTGCGTGGTCAAAAGCAAGTATTGACTTCACAGACTACAACAACTACCAAACTCCAGGCTGCATCTTATGAAGTTTCATACCTCATTGCAAAATCTAAGAAGCCACACACAATTGGCGAGACGCTTATTCTCCCTGCAGCAATAGCCATGTGTCAAGCTATGGATAATGAAAAAATAGCGAGTCAGCTTAAACAGGTCCCACTGTCAGATAACACCATTGCCCGACGAATAGATGACATGGCAAACGACATAAAGATTCAGCTTATTGATCGTATAAAAAAATCCGGAAAATTTTCCCTACAACTTGATGAATCGACAGATATATCAAATGCAGCACAGCTGCTCATATTTGTCAGATACTGCTATGAGGGGAAACTACACGAAGATATGTTATTTTGCACTACGCTGGATGGGACATGCACAGGACAGGATATATTCAACAAACTTGAAAGTAAGATGCAGGAAGCGGGACTGAGTTTCGATAACTGTGTGGGCGTGTGTACGGATGGAGCTGGTGCTATGATGGGCAAACATAAGGGTCTAAAGGCGAAGATACAAGCAGTTGCACCACACGTAAGATTCACCCATTGTTTTATACACAGGGAAGCTCTTGCTTCCAAGGCCCTTGATAATGAACTGAGTTGCGTGCTTCAAACAGTAATTAAAATTGTTAACGTAATAAAAGCACGTCCCATCAATACGAGACTGTTTGCAGTTATGTGCAAAGAAATGGGATCTGAACATGAATCTTTACTGTTGCACACTGAAGTCAGGTGGTTGTCGCGAGGTAAAGTATTGCGGCGTCTTTTTGAAATGAGAGATGAAGTGCGACTATTCTTATTGGATATACAGTCTCCCTACGCAGAAAGTCTGACAGATCCTACATTTCTGACAAACCTGGCCTACTTGGCAGATATATTTGATAGACTGAATGGACTTAATATGTCAATGCAAGGCCCCAATACCAACATTATGTCATTAGCCGACAAAGTAATCGGATTTGTAAAGAAGATGGAGCGATGGACAGCACAAATAGAAAAAGGAAGTGTGGAGATGTTTGATGGACTACATGAATTTATTGAGGAGAATGAGCTGCTTCTGGATGACGGGACAAAAACATTGATGACTAATCATTTACGCGGACTTATTGGACATTTCAAGCGGTACTTTCAGGAAGAGACAAATGAAAACAACGAATGGATCCGACAGCCGTTTATTGCCACCACCACTGGCAGCAACCTGTCATCGGGACTACAGGACTCACTGCTGGACCTATCCAGTGACAGGACCCTGCGAGCAGCCTTTGTTTCAACTCCGTTGGATGAATTCTGGCTGTCAGTTGCAGGGGAATACCCGGGATTATCTGAAATCGCTTTGGATGAACTGATTCCCTTTGCCTCGACCTATCTCTGTGAAGCTACATTTTCTTCGCTTACTTGCATTAAAAACAAACAACGGTCACGACTTACGAGAGTTGAAGATGAACTACGTTTATCAGTATCAAGCATAAAGCCCAGAATACAAATGTTGTGTTACCAGCATCAGGCTCATCCATCTCATTAATTGGAGTGAGTGCAAAAACTAATAACACTGTATGTTTAAGATATTCTTTATACCGTACATAGTTAAATGAAGTAATTAGCCCAGAATACAAATGCTGCGTTCCCAGCGTGAATTTTATCCATTTGACTAATTTTAAGTAGCCTACGGAAATGTATTAAGAATACATTTATCAATAAATATGTTTGGCCTACTAATTGTGAATTAAAATGTATTTAGTAAAATGCTAATAAATGTCAATTAGCCTACATCAATGTGTTGGTGCATAATGTAAGAGCGGGTGGGGTGGGATGGGATGGGGGGCGCGAGATGTGACCCATATGTATAGGGGGGGCCCGAGGCAAAAAGTTTGGGAACCTCTGCTCTAGAGGACCAATTGTTGATGGTCTTGATGAAATTAAGGATGGGCCTCAGTAACACTGACCTGGCATATAGATTTCATGTAACAACAAGCACCGTATCAAATATTTATCGGAGCTGGATCTCTGTTATGTCTGTCGTCCTCAAGCCATTAATTAAATGGCCAAATAAGGGAGCTATACTTAAAAATATGCCCAAAACATTCAAACGTCACTTCAAAAAATGCCGCTGCATAATAGACTGCACAGAAATATTTATAGCTCGACCTAGCAATTTGACTGCAAGGGCCCAGACCTGGTCTAATTACAAACACAACAATACGTTAAAATATTTGATTGCCATCACACCTGCTGGGGCAATTTCATTTTTGTCTCCAGGGTGGGGAGGGCGGGTTTCTGATAAACAGATCACCAAAGAGTCGGGTTTCCTGGAACTGTTGGAGCCTATGGACGAGGTTTTAGCTGATAGGGGATTTTTAATACGAGATGAGCTTGCAGCTTGCGGTGCCACTCTTCGTATTCCTCATTTTACTAAAGGCAAAAAGCAACTGTCTGCATTGGAAGTAGACACATCCAGACAACTGTCTCGGGTTAGAATTCATGTTGAACGAGTCATTGGTCGGTGGAAAAACTTCAAGATTTTACAAACTGTTATTCCTCTGTCTCAGGTTGATATGCTAGATGATGTAGTGATTGTGTGCGGTGCTCTAACAAACCTCTGTAAAAGTGTGGTTCCAAAATAAGTCATTAATTTGAAATATTTAATGAGTAATGCTATTTTACAATTTATACTTTTTTGTATTTTGTCAAAATTATGTAACATTGTTTCTGGACATGTTCCAATAAAGAAAATCATATTGCATAATAATTTACTGTCACTTGTTTATTTAAGCTACTGGATAATGACATGGAAATTGTACATTGTCTTAAATTGATGTGCATCTGCATACAAGTAACAAGTGCATCTGTATACAAACAGTAACAAGTGCATCTGTATACAAACAATGACAGTAACAAGTGCATCTGTATACAAACAATAACAATAACAAGTGCATCTGTATACAAACAGTAACAAGTGCATCTGTAAACAAACAATGACAGTAACAAGTGCATCTGTATACAAACAATAACAAGTGCATCTGTATACAAACAGTAACAAGTGCATCTGTATACAAACAATAACAAGTGCATCTGTATACAAACAACTAAATACATTAAAGAAATACAACAGACACATAAGTGTAGTTCATTAGTCAACACTTGGCTTCTGGCATTGACAAAGAAAACAGTCAGTTGTTTTGACATTCTCCACATAACCAGGTTGCTGACTTCCTTTTGATCTGTGCGCAGCTGTAATGGAAGTGTCGACTACATCTGGCACAGTTGATCATTTTCCCGAAATCTGGCCTTTCACAGATTTTGCAGACTGACTGTGCCCGCAAGGAAGGGTCATGTCTTCTTGTTAAGATCTCAGGCAACACAGTTGAAATGAAGGCATGTTGAGCCTTTGGCAAATTCTCCTGCAGAAACTCTGCGTTTTTAAGGATGCGTTCCACTATAACCTCTTTTCTCGTCCACAACACGAAGTCACAGTAGCTGACGTCACTTACAAACATATGTAGTTGGGTTTGATAGTAGTATGGGTGTGAATTCTTCAATTTGAAAGACTTGTCCAGGCAAAACTTCCTGTCCTCTGCGCTTCCCTGAAGACCATCGCGGTATTTATAAGGACACTTAATTTCTACCAAACCTTTGCCACAACAGGTACATCTTACCATGCCATCTGGTGATGATCCGAGGTGTGGCTCAGAAGGCCGCACAACTAGGCCACAGGAACTTACACTGAAGTCTTGATGGTTTTCGACCATAAGGGACGTGTAGGCTTGTCTTGCAGTTTCTTCCATGGACGTACCCCAGAGAACAGATGGGATATTCAGCTGTGTGTGGTTGTACTGCATTATCTCACTCAGGTAGGTGTTGCTGATATTGTCAGCTGTAGCCACACGAAAAAACCTAGTACTTGTAATTCGACCAGCCCTGTAAGTTTGCCAATCCTTTGAGCTTGACTGTTGTCGTGTGACAAATTCCAGCCTTTCACACTGATGAGGTTGTAGTTTATTCTTCAGTCTGTGAAATGTGTCCTCACTTTTCACCTGCAATTCTTGTGGTGAGAGTTCCCTGAGTGTTTCAGCAAATAAAGCAGTCAAGGGCTCGGGTAAGTTTGAGTGTTCCTCTGTATCACTATCGGATGCTGTGTCTGTATCACTATTTTCTAGACTTGTCAGTACAGCAGCACCAGGGGCTATAATCTGCAACTCTTTGATGTCATCATCTGTCAACACTGGGGAAGGAGAACTAGACAATTATAACACTATAGGACATTTACAACAGTATTGTCGCATTTCAACAACAATTTTTTTTGTGTATCTAACACTCCCTCATTTTGTATAATAATATATCATTTTTACTAACTTGGGAGGAGTAATAAAAATAAACAAAATGAACTTTTTGCAAATGGAATCTTATCTATACTCTGTCAACTAGTACATGCCTGTGGCTCTGGCGGTAGCACTAGATCTACTCCTGACCGTTTCTGGAAGCTGCCTGTCTAGCCTGCCTGTCCTCTTTGGTTTGTGGAAGCTGATTTTCTTTAATGGGGCTGGTTCGACTTCTTTCCTGCTTAAGTCTTTCCACTTGCACTCTCCAGAAGTGACTGCTGGTTTCTCTGTCCATCCCATTCTAACACAGATTTCGATTTTGAATAAAATTGCCGCTGCATGACTGCAGCATGACCCAAGCCTGAAATTAAATCAATTTACATGTCAAACCACTATCCTTCATGAGTGGGTCTTGAAATTAACACTTGCTCTCAGCAAATGAGTCTGCTGGTAAGACATAGCTACAAACTAAATACTAAATACTACTAACATGCCTTCTATGATTTTTTTTTTTTTAAGTTGGCTACTATGTATGCCTGTTCTAACCGTGTGCTATGTGTCTTAATGACATGTCAGAGTTTTTTTTTTTTTTTTTTTTTTTTTTTTGACATTACGCACTGACGCGATTTCCACGCATCTCCGCACTAACTGGTGAAAATGACAGACACACACACACGTTTAGTTTAGCAGTAGGAAAGGTGACGGATGCAGGGTATAAATGATTAGTAGTCGTGACAGTTTTCTAGGGAAATAAAACCATCAAGTCAAGGAAATCAGTCTACAGTGCATCCGTCTCCAATGATAAATACTTAACGTTACCCTGCCATGCAGGTGCAATTTGCAGTATGGATGTAGCCTTCCCGCTTATGGATCACAACCCAGGCTTGGTACATAGAGGTGTTTTTCCCTTGGCGCTGGCTCGGTAAAACCTCCGCTTTCAACACGCAAAATTCATCGCCTATATCGCTATATAAAACCGTCTGGACATGCCCACAGACTACGTAATTATAAGCGTCTAGCGATTTGTAGGCTCTTAGTTTTTCTCGCGTGTAAACACTCGGCTTGTCCACCAGATAGCTGTATATGGCGGGCCATTGAATATCTGGCCACTTGCTGACGTTGTCTACCCATTCTGTTATGAGCTCGGGATCAGGCAGACAATCGCCATTAACTAAAACAAGTTTGTTATGGTACTGTTCCCGTTCCTGTGGTGGCAAAGACAGTGCATAACTTGACACAATACGCCGGTCTATTAAGCGCGCCATTTTTTCTGACCCCAAGCTGTGCGCGCACCTAACCTAGCGTTCGAATGTTTACAAACATTGAAGGGGTCTATAGGCTAATCTAGAATAGATATGGAATAAATAGCATTAATTAACGCGGCGCGAATTGACGCAGAAGTTCAGATTTTTCAACTCGGGCGGCAGACGCGAATTCGCGTCAAACGCGTGATGCACAAAAAGCACAATTCGCGCTTGACGCGCGAAACGCGCCAGACGCTCAATTCGCGTCATTCGCGCGAACTAGACGCGCGAATGAGGCGAATTCGCGTCTACCGCGCCGCGCTAAACGCCTCATTCGCGCCGCAAGACCTCCAGACGCGCGTAAAACGCGTCTTACCATTCACTTGAAATCACTCGCGCCAGACGCATTTTCGCGTTTGGTGTGAACGCAGCATCAGAAATCTTAAGTTAATTTAAGCCGTTATTTGAGAATGCTGTAATGACTCGACAAAACAAGAATTTTGTTCAGAATGGAAAGCATTTCAAGAATGTTTGTTCAAGCGCGAAAAAACTCGATACTCCAGTAATAACCATCCCAGACAGCATTTACATCTGCCAGATCCGTTTTCGAATCAGCAGATTCGCGCAGCAGTCGCACTCACTATACAGATCTGGACCAACTCTGCGCCAGACTTGTCTGTTGCGAACGCTGTGACAGTCCGTCCTGCGGGTGCGGGGCCGATCCGGGGCAGCTGCGCCGACCAGACGCGCCACAACTGCGCCGACCAGACGCGCCACAACTGCATTGAATCCTCACGGCGGATGTGTGCCGGATCCGTGCCAGCTGCGCATAATCGGACGCGCCGCCGCCATTGACGTTTTTTTCTCCTGCATATAACCGCGGCATCAGAGAGTGGAAGACTGCAGTTACACCGTACTTTGCTAAGGAATTGGTAAGTTCATACAAGTACGATTTAGTTCCTGCATTATAAAAGTAAACTGGTGTTGATGTCATGTTTAGTCTGTTAAATTATTATATTTACAAACGCTGACTTTCTGAGATGTCAGACAAGCTAGTAGGGCTAACTTAGTTAGCTAACGTTAGGTCTTTTAAAATAATCCACAACTAATGTGAACATATTTAATGCTGAATCGGTGATCGTTGCATGTTTTTTTTACCAAAATTGCTGAATATCCTGTGTGTGTTAACAGTTAACTTGAGAGAATCGACACACCGCCGCCATTAAAGTTTTTTCCCGCATATAACGTTAAGTTACACGCTGACGCATCAGAGTTGAAGATCGCATCGTCTTTGCAGGAATTGGTAAGTTAATACAAGTATGATTTAGTACCTGCATTATAAAAGTAAACTGGTGCTGATGTCATGTTTAGTCTGGTAAATTATTATATTAAAAAATAAGTTTACAAATGCTGACTTTCTGAGATGTGTCAGACAAGCTAACTTAGGGGCTAACTTACAGTTAGCTTACGTTAGGGTCTTTTAAAACATCCACAACTAATGTGAACAAAGGCTTTAATGCTGAATAGGTGATTTTTGCATATTTTTCACCAAAATGGCTGAATATCCTGTGTGTGTTAACAGTTAAGAGTATCGGACACACCGCCGCCATTAAAGTTTTTTCCCCCGCATATAACGTTAAGTTACACGCTGACGCATCAGAGTGGAAGAGCTTACATTGTCTTTGCTTAGGAATTGGTAAGTGCATTTTACAAGTACAATTTCGCATATTTTTCACTAAAATGGCTGAATATCATGTCCATTGTGTGTTAACAGATAGAAGAGCTGTGTATATCGGACACACCGCCGCCATTAACGGTTTCCCCCGCATACCCGCTGACTCATCAGAGACTGCAGGTTACACCATCTTTGCTTAGGAATTGGTAAGTGCATTATACAAATACAATTTAGTACCTGCATTATAAAAGTAAACTGGTGTTGATGTCATGTTTAGTCTGGTAAATTATTATATTAAAAAATAAGTTTACAAACGCGATGACTTTCTGAAATGTGTCAGACAAGCTAACTTAGTAGGGGCTAACTTACAGTTAGGGTCTTTTAAAACATCCACAACTAATGTGAACATAGGCTTTAATGCTGAATAGGTGATTTTTGCATATTTTTCTCCAAAATGGCTGAATATCCTGTGTGTGTTAACAGTTAACTTGAGAGTATCGGACACGCCGCCGCCATTAAAGTTTTTTCCCCCGCATATAACGTTAAGTTACACGCTGACGCATCAGAGTGGAAGAGGTTACATCGTCTTTGCTTAGGAATTGGTAAGTGCATTTTACAAGTACAATTTTGCATATTTTTCACCAAAATGGCTGAATATCATGTCCATTGTGTGTTAACAGATAGAAGAGCTGTGTATATCGGACACACCGCCGCCATTAACGGTTTTTCCCCCGCATATAACGTTAAGTTACACGCTGACGCATCAGAGTGGAAGAGATTACATCGTCTTTGCTTAGGAATTGGTAAGTGCATTTTACAAGTACAATTTTGCATATTTTTCACCAAAATGGCTGAATATCATGTCCATTGTGTGTTAACAGATAGAAGAGCTGTGTATATCGGACACACTGCCGCCATTAACGGTTTCCCCCGCATACCCGCTGACTCATCAGAGACTGCAGGTTACACCATCTTTGCTTAGGAATTGGTAAGTGCATTATACAAATACAATTTAGTACCTGCATTATAAAAGTAAACTGGTGCTGATGTCATGTTTAGTCTGGTAAATTATTATATTAAAAAATAAGTTTACAAACGCTGACTTTCTGAGATGTGTCAGACAAGCTAACTTAGTAGGGGCTAACTTACAGTTAGCTTACGTTAGGGTCGTTTAAAACATCCACAACTAATGTGAACATAGGCTTTAATGCTGAATAGGTGATTTTTGCATATTTTTCACCAAAATGGCTGAATATCCTGTGTGTGTTAACAGTTAACTTGAGAGTATCGGACACACCGCCGCCATTAAAGTTTTTTCCCCCGCATATAACGTTAAGTTACACGCTGACGCATCAGAGTGGAAGAGGTTACATCGTCTTTGCTTAAGAATTGGTAAGTGCATTTTACAAGTACAATTTCGCATATTTTTCACCAAAATGGCTGAATATCATGTCCATTATGTGTTAACAGATAGAAGAGCTGTGTATATCGGACACACCGCCGCCATTAACGGTTTCCCCCGCATACCCGCTGACTCATCAGAGACTGCAGGTTACACCATCTTTGCTTAGGAATTGGTAAGTGCATTATACAAATACAATTTAGTACCTGCATTATAAAAGTAAACTGGTGCTGATGTCATGTTTAGTCTGGTAAATTATTATATTAAAAAATAAGTTTACAAACGCTGACTTTCTGAGATGTGTCAGACAAGCTAACTTAGTAGGGGCTAACTTACAGTTAGGGTCTTTTAAAACATCCACAACTGGCTGAATATCCTGTGTGTGTTAACAGTTAACTTGAGAGTATTGGACACACCGCCGCCATTAAAGTTTTTTCCCCCGCATATAACGTTAAGTTACACGCTGACACATCGCCGCCATTAACGGTTTTTCCCCCGCATATTACGTTCCCGGATGTTCCTGCGGTGCGAACATGCCAACTAGGAACGATATTAGTTTTAGGAACTCCATTTGGAGGAACTAATTTAACTCCTACTTCAGAGTAGGGTCTAAACCAGCACTATAGAAACTACCCACGATGTTTGTGTACGCTGATTGACCGAACACACATGGAACACCTGCTGTCTGTATGCTATTTTCTTTCCATAGCAGATTAACAAAACGTATATACCCTATAATAACTATTAACTAGGGCTGTGACATTAACGCGTTAATTTCGATTAATTAATCTGAGAAAAAATAACGCGTTAAAAAAAATAACGCAGATTAATCCATTCCATATTGACCTTTGAACCTGGAGCCGTTCTAGCCACCATTCGACTGTAAAACGAAGGAGGGAGACGAGAACGCGCTGGCGCTGCCTGGATCATTGATTGGAACATTTACTTATAATAAAACAGCCGGCATTTCAACGTTGATTCACCGGTGAACGTAAGCGACCAAGGTCGAATCAATGTTGGATTATGTTTCGATTGTGCAAAACGAATCAACGTTGAAATCGTGATGTTGTTTCACTGTTGATGTCGTGACGTTGTTTCATTGTTGATTTCGTGACGTTGTTTCACCGTCTCTTCTTTCAATATGGGTGAATAAAGATTGTATGTCGACGTTGAACCAATGTTGAATTATGCTTCGGTTTTGCAAATTGAATCAACGTTGATATCGTGACGTTGTTTCACCGTCTTACCTTTCATCATGGGATAATGAGTCATGACGATGCTGACTGAATTTGTGATTAACTGTACACTAAAATATTATTAACTGTCAAATTACTTGCAGCAATGGCTTAATTAAACACATTTAATACAAATATAACACATGCTCAAGATTGTAAAACAAGTTTTATTCTGAAAAAACAAAAGTCTAAAAATACTTTCTAAAACAGATGAAAAACATCTCAAACTTTAAATTGCAGCATTTTTGAAGTAATGTTAAAAACCTGTAGAAGCAAGTGTAAATAATTGTATGAATGAATGAATTATGGCATTTATATAGCGCTTTCATATGTACTACTGTACACCCAAAGCGCTTTACAATCATATCAGGGGTCTCTCCTCAACCACCACCAGTGTGCAGCATCCACTTGGATGATGCGACGGCAGCCACAGAACAACGGCGCCAGTGCGCTCACCACACACCAGCTATAGGTGGAGAGAGGAGAGAGATTGATAGAGCCAATTCAATGTAAGGGGATTATTAGGAGGCCATGATTGGTAAGGGCCAATGTGTGGAATGTGGCCAGGACACATGTATTGTATTGATTTTTTGCTAGGCACAATTATTTCAATGCTCACTCTTTGAACATTTGAACATTATTTCAATAACATGTTCAACACAATTATTTTTAATTGATTGACAGCCCTAATTTATATGCGATTAAAATGCGATTAATTTCGATTAATTAATTACAAAGCCTCTAATTAATTCGATTAATTTTTTTAATCGAGTCCCGGCCCTACTATTAACACTAAAATATTTTTAAAAAATATAAGCCTAATAATAACAGTCTTTAGTTGACTCCTTGTACCATCACAAAGAACCAAAAAATCACTCTTCAGAACATTCTCTTTCACAGTTCCATGCTGGTGGAATGATCTCCCCACCGTCATCCGTAAAGCAGTCAAAAGACAATTGAAAACCTTTCGCAAGCACTATACCCCATAGAAGAAAAAAAAATGTCCCTTACCTGTCCTTCTCCCTTCCTTGTCTGTCTTATACGTTCCTGAGCAATGTCTGCACTTTGTTTTGAGCACTTCTTGCGTTTTTTTTTTTTGCCTCGTCACGATGACTCGCTTAATTTCATCCTAATTTTGTAAGTCGTTTTGGATAAAAGCGTCTGCTAAATGACTAAATGTACAACTCTGCCATGTGTGAAAATCAAAAGCAGCTTCAAACACTTGTTTAACAAGAGATTTTCTTCTTTTTTTACTGTCATTAATGTAGGTCAACGAGACATTAAGCCTGTAACTACTTGGTCGGAAAGCGGCTAATGTTGAATCACATGAACCATTTAAACAAAACCAAATTATTTTAACATTGAGAAACGCACTCAGAAACATTAAAACAATGCTTCTAAAAAATTATTTCAATTCAGTTATTTAGTATTTTCTGAGTTGTCTGCTTTTGTTGCATTTAGAATTCATATCATGTCTCTAAATTTGGTGCTTTTGTAGCTGCTGACCTCCACATGCTGACACTAATGGAGACCATGAAACAACAGATGAACCAGCTTTCACTGAATGTGAGTGTGATCATGGCCAGAATGGCACCTGCTGAGCCTGTTGTGGACATTCCGGAGGAGATCTCTTTGCCCCTAGCCTCCCTCGAGGAGGTTGATCATTTCGAAGGATAGTTGAAAAACCCAGGAAACACAGCCAAAAAACAGCACTTGGTATTTATGCTTATATAACATCTAAGCACCCATTGCTATGTTGCCCATACCTCTCTATCATTTATCAATCTCTTACTTCTCACTAATTTAGTCTCTTGTTTCCACAGGTGGGGATGCTGGCCTCCATTGGGGGAAGAGACACAAAAAACATAATATTTAACATTTTGGCACACATTTTTGCCGACAGTGTAGCCAAATCAATCAATTGGAAAGGGATGAACAACAAAAGAAAATTCAGTGAGATGGCAACCAAGGCCATTATGACTCGTAAGTATTATATATATATATTCCTTTCACTCAGTCTTTACTCAATCCCCTTCTCTCATCCATTCACTCACTTGTACAATGAACATTGTACGTGAACATTTACACTCACGGAGCTGAAATGTGAAATGTAAAAAACTTGTCAAATAGAAGTTGAATATTAAAATTTGCACTTTCATACAATAGTCACAAACCTGTATTCTGTCTATTGTCTGCGAGTGCAAATTTCAATATTCAACCTAAGATTTTTACTTTACAGGTTTTCACATTGGAGCTGTGAGTGTTAATGTTCATATACAAGTACGAATATGTATTGTACGAGTTCTCAAATTCACATGTGTGCTCTTGAGTTTTGCTACTGTTTACCTTCATACTACTCACTCCACACTTTAGTCACATTTATTATTTATTTGTACAAGCATTTTACTATAATGTCATGTAATAAAGAATTTTTTAATATTGATTCTAATAATTAATCTTTTTCTTTGCTTTTTGTACGTTTTACAGGAGCAGTGAGGAAAAATCGTATGTCCGACAAAGCTACAGACACTGAAATAAACCATTACGCCATCAGGTGGTTTAATCTTGCATGCGACCGCGGGGGTGGCCGCCGTGCCCGGTCACATCCACCTAATGACCAGTAAATTGGATAAGAACGCAGAGTTCACTAAGTTTTACTTGATTTTATTTTTTTTTTGTGCACCTGGATGTTTACTGTAGAGCGCAGGGCAGCGTTTGAGTTTTTCCAAATGAGTTTCTTACAGGTCCATGTGAAAAGAGCTTCAAGTCTCTAGATATGATATAGATATATATGATATATATATATATCTAGATATGATATATAGATATAGATATATATGACAAAATGTAGGGCAGCGTTTGAGTTTTTCCAAATGAGTTTTTTTACAGGTCCATGTGAAAAGAGCTTCAAGTCTCTAGATATGATATAGATATATATGATATATATATCTAGATATGATATAGATATATATGATATATATATCTAGATATGATATAAATATATATCTAGATATGATATAGATATACAGTACAGGCCAAAAGTTTGGACACATTACTATTTTTAATGTTTTTGAAAGAAGTTTCTTCTGCTCATCAAGCCTGCATTTATTTGATCAAAAATACAGAAAAAAAATGTAATAATGTGATATATTATTACAATTTAAAATAATTGGTTTTCAATTTATTATACTTTAAATTATCATTTATTTCGGTGATGCAAAGCTGAATTTTCAGGATCATTACTCCAGTCTTCAGTGTCACATGTGACATCCAGTCAATCATATTGATCCTTTAGAAATCATTCTAATATTCTGATTTATTATGAGTGTTGGAAACAGTTCTGCTGCCTAATATATTTGATGAATAAAAGGTTAAAAAGAACTGCATTTATTCCAAAAAAAAAAAATTAATAAATCTTTTTTATTATCACTTTTTATCAATCTAACACATCCTTGCTGAATAAAATTGATTTATTTAAAAAAAAAAATAAAGAAAAAAAATTACTGACCCCAAATTACTGACCAGTAGTGTATATTGTTGTTATAAAAGATTTCTATATTGAAAACATTTGCTGCTTTTTTTTTTCTTTTCTTTTTTCTTTTTCTTTTTTTTTATTCATCAAAGTATCCTAAAAAAGTATCACAGGTTATGAAAAAATATTAAGCAGCAGAACTGTTTCCAACTTTGATAATGAATCATCATATTAGAATGATTTCTAAAGGATCATGTGATAGACTGGATGTCACATATGACACTGAAGACTGGAGTATGATCCTGAAAATTCAGCTTTGCATCACAGAAATAAATGATAATTTAAAGTATAATAAATTGAAAACCAATTATTTTAAATTGTAATAATATATCACAATATTACATTTTTTTTCTGTATTTTTGATCAAATAAATGCAGGCTTGATGAGCAGAAGAAACTTCTTTCAAAAACATTAAAAATAGTAATGTGTCCAAACCTTTGGCCTGTACTGTATATGATATATATATCTAGATATGATATATAGATATAGATATGACAAAATGTAGGGCAGCGTTTGAGTTTTTCCAAATGAGTTTCTTACAGGTCCATGTGAAAAGAGCTTCAAGTCTCTAGATATGATATAGATATATATGATCTATATATATATACATACACACATACACACATACATACATACATACATACAAAATGTAATAAATGACTGATTATTGTTTTGTTTTTTTGTGCATCTGGATGTTTACTGGATGGTTGTTCATGAGAGCGCAGGGCAGCGTTTGAGTTTTTCCAAATTAATTTCTTACAGGTCCATGTGAAAAGAGCTTCAAATCTCTAGATATGATATGATATAGATATATATGATATGATATGTGTATATATATATACGTACAAAATGTAATAAATGACTGATTTATTGTTACTGATTTATTGTTTTTTTTTGTGCATCTGGATTTTTACAGATGGTTGTTCGATTTAGAGCGTAGGGCAGCATTTCAGTTGTTTTAGAGGTCCATGTGAAAAGAGCTTTAAGTCTTTAGATATGATTTGGACTCTTATATCATTAATAACAATGACATTGAGACGTGAGTGTGTATATACAAAATTTTATATGACCAAATGTTAGTTTCTTTTGCCTTTTTAAAATAAACTATTTTGAAAATTACAAATTGTGGTGTTTGGGTCTGATAGCATGTGAATAACGGACCAGGGCCAGATGAGCCCCAGATGTAAAATATGATTCGCAGATCTGGCCCAGATCTGCACCACACGTCATGGCATTAACAACTGTTCTGGTCCAGTTCTGGCCCAGATCTGTTTCTGATCCGTAAATCCAACCTGTTCCGGCATTGGGCCGTTGGAAAGGATGAGCCCGTTCCAGGTCCGTTTAGCGGATCTGGGCCAAATGTTAATGAAGACCTGGCCCAAATCTGGCCCAAATTCATTTTGCTGTCTGGGATAACTTCACTACATAAAATGTGATAATATAAAACGTACATTTCAACTCAATCTACCTCATCTATTTACGGAACAATATATTCCGTGTTAAATTTCACTTACCTCAGTACTGCTCCATTCATTCCCCATTTCACATAAAAAGCAACAAAACATTAGTTAACAAAGCTGTCTTCCTTGTGGTCTCAAACTCAATTGGAGGGCCAGCCCTGCACAGTTTACCTCCAACCAGCTCCAACTCACACCTGCAAGGCAGTTTCTAGTAATCATGAAGACCTTGATTAGCTGGATCACGTGTTTGATTAAAGCGGGCGTACACGGTGCGATTTTTGCTGTTTTTACGAACTCCCAGATGATTTTTTTCACTCGGGAGAAATCGAGTGGAATCGGTGATGCTCGCATGGTCGCGGCTCGCACCGTGTGCGAGGAGTGAGCCGAGCCGAGCACGTTATGAGCACCTCCCCGACCTCCCGAACATTTTTAAACATGTTTAAAAAAATTCGGAGAGTCGGCCCGATTTTCACCAGCTGTCCCCTATTGCCAAATCACACACAACCACGTGGCAGCAACCATACAGCGTGCGCTCTCTCTCTCTCTCTCTCTCTCTCTCTCTCTCTCACTCACACACACACACACACACACACACTCTCTCTCGCTCTCTAGTTTTTATGTTGAAAGGAATGGCTACTGTTCTCTGCTTTACAAAAAATCATTTGCACACACATTTCTGTCATTTTTTTTCTATCTTAAGTTTTGCCTGCATGCAACATTGACGGTCTCTGTGTATAGCGCGAAAGCCCACGTGATTGCTGACGACTCGGGATAAAATGCGTGCAGGACAGTCGTGCCGTGTACCAGCTGCTTTGACGCGATTATGAGTTAAACTGACTCGCAACGTGTGCAATATCTCACGACCTCCCGAGTGTCCGATCCTGGTCCGAACTCGCACCGTGTACGCCCACCTTTAGGGTTGGAGCAAAAGTGCAGAGCTGTGGCCCTCCAGGAATTGAGTTTGAGATCACTGGATTAAAACATGCACATTTCGATTGAGCCTTCAATCTAAGGAATTATGGTTGCATGTAAACGTAGTGACGATCGTAAGACCACTCGCACGACATGAGACAGAGAAATATCTCACAGAAGAATGCACTTATAAATTTGTAGCATTTCGTATTGTTTTTATGAATCATGATATCTCGAAATGATATAGGCCTACGTTTCCTACACGTATTGAACTGATGCTCTCTTCAACAAGCATGATTCCAACATTCAAGAATAACATATTTTCGTTAGCCTAATAAATCTATTTCTCAACAAACCCTATCATAAACTTTAAAAACACTTGATTTACAGCACACGTCACATAGTATTATTTGCAAGCTATTTTATTAATATTAAAGTTATGTCATTTTACAACGACGACAGGGTGAATAGGCCTCATTCAATTAAAACGCCATTGTGCTTAATTGACAAAAAATAAACATATAAATATATCAGAAAATATACATATACTTGAAACTATATTAGATTAATTATGAATAAGGGTGGGATACATGACATGCAATTCTACCCGTCCATGATGTCATAACCTAATAAAAATGGGTATTTTTTAAAAATATAAATCTTCATGTTGTTCCTCAGACAAGATATTATTACAGCATACCATAGCTGTAGTTGGTGTATAAAGACCTCTACTTCAAATTTTTATCTAAACATCAAAATTGTCATGTGGTGTGACTGTCCGGGATATGTGTGACCTTACTAATATGACAATATATATCAGCAAAGTATAAATAATTGATAGATTTACAGTTTAAGTAACAGAATTAGGCCATGTCAACAGACACAGAAAGTGTTGATGTCTGTGTATGATTTTAAAGCAAGTTCTGGCCAAATACATTTTGTCCGTAAAATGGGCTTCATATGATGAGACACTGCAATCTATATTTTGAACGGGTAATAATTTGGATATCATTATGATGAAGAGGTCCACACTCAACCAGGAAGTTGCAGTTTCATCTCTGGAGTGGTTTGCAAGGTCAAGAGTTGAGTTCTGGCTTTTTAATTTTTAATGAAAAAGCTCTGTATCTGACATGCTCACTAGTGGTCAATGTTTTGTGTCTTATGGTGTGACATTATTTACATAAAAATGAAACACTTTTATACGAATTTTACTTATTAATTCTTAAAAATCATTCCTGCCATGTGGCAATTTACATGCTAAGTATAAGCTAGCTGTTTTTAGTTAACCAAAAGATTAGCCTAACTGAGCAAAACGTCATATGGTGTGACACTGTATCATATGGTTTGACTGTTTTTCTAAGTCACACCATATGATATTTTTGTCACACAATATTACATACACCTTTTTTAATGATAAATAAACTATTCAATACATATTCAATGATAATAGTGAATGTTTAATAGTGATCATTAAATTACCTATACAATGAATGTATTTCTTTTCAATTTTATACTTAATTTAATGTTCTTGAAGTGAGATGGTGTTTGATTTACTCATATTTATGAGTTTCTTATAATTTTAAAAGTTTTAAAACAATGTTAGTATGTTTTTTGATTAATGTTAACTGAATTGAATTAATTGAATGTTGAATGCAAATAAAATACAGTTTTTTGCATTGACAAATTGTGGAGTGGTGCAGTTCATCATATAGCGTGACACTATATAATTTGGTGTGACATTCAGAATTGTGCCAGTAAAAATACTTTCTTAATTATAAATCATAAAAAGGTCAACAGAACACAAGAGAAATAGTATCAGCAAGAGTCACAAGCATTTTCATAGATTTATAACTGGGTTTAACATAATTAATCTAAAATATCTGGAAAGGCTGAGGAGAGATGACTTACTTTGCATGATGGTTTAGAAAAACAATACAAAATCTAATGAATCTGCACAAAAGAAATGTTAAATCTTAAGATAGTAATGAAAACTATTTATGTTGAAGTTAGTTAATTAGGGAGAGTATATCCCATTTTCATTTTATATAGAATAACTTTTATGTCACACCATATGACAATTTTAGGCACGAATGCAACAAATTGGTGAATAAATCCAATTACAAATACAAAATCTAAAAGACCACATATATTGTGGGAAAAGCAAGAGTCAGTACAACACAACTCAATATTTTTTATGCCTAATATTTGAAGTAAAAAATAAAAACTTTTTTCAGGCTTATATGTCTCCCACCCATAAGCAGAATTAAAATACAGATTAATAAGATGATATAGACGAATTCTAAAGGAAACACATTCTTACCATTTCAAAGATGAGAACAAAATGGCTTCCTAGCCTACCAACCGGAAAAATGTGCGCACTGACAAAAGTCGCAGCTCCCCTAGTGGTTGGGATTATAATTATATAACTATAATTATTAAACATAACATATAAGTTTTATTTGATTAGATTAACATAAATCACAATTTATTCACAAGGACACTTACTATACTTATACTTTATTGAAACAGCAAATGTTTATTTTACGTTTTACTGCTATAAGTTCACATGCAAAACCAAAGGCTGAACTCGTCCTTTTTCAGTCAAAACAATTAATTCCCACATAAGACACAAAGGATGGTGTTTCTGTTTTCCTCAAACATTTCTAACATTTTTTTTTTTTTTTGCAATTAGAAGGCCATTAAAAGTTAGCTAAATGTTAATGAGCTTATTTTCATAACTGAATTAAACAATCACAGTAAAATATGTTCAATACAACCAATCTCACTGTACATGCATTAAACTCACATTTCTTCCACTCTCGACATGGCACATGTAGTGCTGCACATAGTAAATGCCACATCAATGAATTTCATGACATAATGGCAAATTGCATCTGATGTATTTCTGCAGAACTTTGACATATTGACCCCAAACTTAAACGTAATAGCCTACTTAATTCCACCGTTATATTTAGCAATACAACATAACTCTCTGACACAAAAGGTTGTGATTTCTCTTTTTTGTACAATGATCAATTGCATAATAAGTAATTAACTGCATTATCATCAGCAGTTCCAGATCCTGCATATAGCCTAGGACAGCATGCATGAGGCATAGCACACCGCTTTCAGACACAACTTTTTCTGCTCTTTATTCTTAATTTGACTTATGTATAGCATTATTTTGATGATATTTAGAGTTTATTATTATAGGCAAAAGTGCATCCATGTAATACACATGCACAAATATCTCCACTAGCTTCACTCACAAAACTATAGTACGGCTACATAAACATTGCAGCAATTTTTTTCTGCTGACTCCTCAAAATGCTGCATTTAATGTTTAAAGACTAATATTTAGTGCCTACAGGATTAAGATTTTTAATATTTCCAAAAAAATCTAAAATATTATTTTAAATAGAAAAAAATATGAAAACACATCAATTAGCCTACATCAATAGACAATAGGGGCTCTGATGTATAGCCTAGCTATGCTCGTTAAATACTGAAATCAGGGCCGGCCCGAGGCATAAGCGAACTAAGCGGCTGCTTGGGGCCCCCTCGCCACCAGGGGGCCCCCAAGCGAGTTGTTTTTTTTTTTTTTTACATATTAATTAAATTAAACAACGGACATAAATGAATGAATGGATTAATAATTCAAGACAAGAAAATTCTGATTTCATGATTAATATACCTGCCTACAACTGCTGCGGTGTCTGCCAGTGTTTGAGTGATGCGCATAACCTCGCGTGCATAGACAATTCGTGCGCAGTCACGGTAATGTTGTCACAAAAATTTTATTTGATCAATGATTTATCCCTTAAATTTAATGATATTCAGAACAGAACAAGAATAAAAAAATAACTATAAACAAGCCAAAACGAAATAATTTAAAGCGAAAGTGAAAGCGGCGTTGGGCTCACGTAGCCTATCTCTCTCATTAGAATCAAAATGTTTCAACATTCGCGATGGATTTGGATGGTAAACTATTCTTTATTATAGGCTTCTATGTACTTCACCCACGTTCCAATATCGAGGGGAAAAAAATCATTCTCTTCACATGCGCAAAAATGTGCTTGAAATCCAATATCGAGGGAAAAAATCATTCTCTTCACATGCGCAAAAATGTGCTTGGAAACATCACAGTGGAACAGTGCTTTTGCTGAATGATACAAATTGTAGGCTACTACTGACTATTTAAACAGAGAAGTGTAATTTTTATATGTTAGGTTGACTATTTTATTATTATATTTTATTACGGCTATAACAAACAGGCTGCGATGTCAAGATTGCAATGCTGGAATATGTTGTGTGTATATGTGTGTGTGAGGCGCGGGCGCGATAGAACAGTGGAAACATAAAAACATACTCCGTCATGTTCATACAAGACATCATTCAAACTGCAAAGTGTTGCAAAACGTTGGAGGATATTTTGCAAATAATTTATTTAATATGTTTTGTGACAGTTTGTTTTCAAAGAGTTAGTAAAAGAGTAAAGAAAAAGTTAAAACATTTTTAAGTATCTATTTTTTATTAAGTATTTATTTTGTATTAATACATAACCTCATTGTATTAATTTATAATGTGACATTATAGAGTGACATTGTGTCAATAATCGTCAAGCACAGGTGACTCCGCGTGGTGGGAGGGGGTGCCCAAATCAAATTCTGCTTAGGGCCCCCAAAAGGCTCGGGCCGGCACTGACTGAAATCAATATTAATGTGAAGCTTAATGTACTATGAAATCAATATTAATTTGAAGCTTAATGTATTTTATATGAGCTATTTTCACTGCATATCAGGGACATGGGACAACTACAAAAATTATTTCATGTTAATAAATAAAAAATAATTAATAGACTCCAGCATATATTGTATAACCTATGTTAAGCATCGTAGCGCACTGTAGGGCTGTCAACGAATATTCTAAATTCCAATGTATATTCGAATAGTTTTAAAAAACAGAATTTCAAAGGTGAAAATTAAAAACACGCCCGCGGTAGCAGAGGCGTGCGGCTGTCTGCTTTGCGAGTGGCCGCACTGCCTGAGGGGTCAGGGACAGGTAGGAAGAAGCGTTAACGTTAAAGGGGGGGGTGAATTACTGTTTCATGCATACTGAGTTTTTTACACTGTTAAAGAGTTGGATTCCCATGCTAAACATGGTCAAAGTTTCAAAAGTTAAGTTGTACGTTTGAAGGAGTATTTTTGTTCCAAAAATTGTCCTTCCGGTTTGTCACAAGTTTCGGAAAGTTTTTTCGAGTATGGCTCTGTCTGACGTAAGAGAGGGCGGAATTTCCTTATATGGGTCCTAAGGGCACTTCTCCGGTAAGATCGCGGGCGCGCGCGCACTCGTAAAACAGAGCAAGAGAGTGAAAGCAGTTCGCCATCAAAGCGCCCTGCCCGGCTTTTGGGAAGTCAGTGTCACCAAAGAAGTGTGTTTTTGGTTGCCAGGGCAAGACAACCCTGCACAGATTCCCAAAGAACCCAGCGTTAAGGCACCCGTGGATGGAGTTTGTTTTCCTGAGCATAAACGGAGTTGTGCAAGACTGTTGTTCCCTGCATTTCGACGATGATTGTTTTATAAACAAAGCCCAGATCGTCTAATGCTTAAGGATCGAGCAGTCACAATGATAAGGTTCGCGGTCGTGCGTTGGAACGGTGAGTAAAACTGTTGAACAAATGTCTCTGTGTGTTGTTAGCTCGGCGCGTTAGCACAGCTTTAGCTTCGCCCACACGGCCCGCCCCCAGCCGCTCGTTTTTTTCCGGAAAGACTCGGTACAGCCAATCTTTCAATTAAAAATATAATAAAACAAAAGACTTTTTGGAGATATGAAGGATGCAATATTACTCTATAGGTACTCAAGATTAACAGGAGATTGAGTGAAAATGAGCATTTCACCCCCCCTTTAAACAGAAAAAAATACTAAAGTGTAGGCTACTGTAGGCTACTGACTTAATATTGCATGAATAAGGTAGGTTAGATACAGCAGTTTCATGCACTGTAGGCTACAGACTTAATATTGCATGAATAAGGTAGGTTAGATATAGCAGTTTCATGCACTGCAGGCTTACACTGGTTTGATTATCGTTTCATGTCAAGGAAAAGTTCCATGTTTCAGCACAGCTCGCTCAAGCGTTCAAAGTCGTTCTATATACTGTAAAACTAATTAATCTTAATAATATTTGTTTCAATCACTGAATGAAGCCTGCTATATTGGGGACAAGAGTCGCGACCTTAAATTGCTTGCACAAAACTCTTGATCAGCACTCAACATTTGCTTGTTGTTATGCACAGACAGCAAGACACTCATTCGCACCTCAAGACCTCCAGACGCGCGTAAACGCATCTTTACATTGACTTAACATTCAAATCACTCGCAGACGCTACTCCCGTTTGGTGTGAACGCAGCATGACGGTGAGGGCGAGAGAGAGAAAGAGTGCCTGCGAGTGCGACAGAGCGAGAGTGAGGTCTGCGGTCTTGGTCGTTGATTTACTTGTTTACTATTTTTAAACTTAAATAGACTACCTATACAAGTAGTTATGTCTCTTTATATTTGTCCTGTTATTGACGTAATGCGCAACCATGTTCGAATATAGCCTACGTTTTTCTAGAGGGAATATTCGAACGTCATTTTTGAGCCATTTTGACAGCCCTGGCGCACTGTAGGTGATATTTCGCAACACAAATAATTCAGCCTGAAAGGTCAGATAAAATATTTTAACAAAGTGTAAAGACATTGCCCAGAGATAAATAGAGATAAAATTGTTATCTAAAATAAAATAGAGATACAATTGCCTAAAAAAAAGATAAATTTAATTATAATTACCATAACAATGTGTACAAAACTAAACTAGCCTAAATTTACGTTTATTTTTTACACCTGTCAGTCAGTCTGACGTGCCATAACGCGTTGCTATGGGTTGCGTCACTTCCGTATGACTTTGTCGTGAGGAGGTCAGTCTCCATTTTCGAGGGTCTAAACCAACCTGCGGAATAATGTGGACTGCAGGCGTACTAAAGTTATGCGTTTTGAAACGAAAATTCACTAGTGTAAACAGGTATTCCACATGCTCGGAACTGATGCTTTCTAGACAAATGTGGTTCTTTCAGTAAGTAGGCTATAGGCTGGCTCGACGACAGGAAGAAAAATAAACCAAACTATGTTTAAACTTTTTTTAGTCGATTCAATTAAAAATCCAATTAGATTTTAAAATATTATAACTTACTTCACTGATGCCTGATTTTCATGTATAATACACCGACCAATCAGGTCCGTGTACATTTTCGTCCGTTCATTATTCTATTTCGGAATGAAAGATGAAATTTAAAAAAGGGTGCAGCTTGGTTTTATGTTTAAAAAATTTACTTTAATTTTATTAAATTGAACAAGCGCAACATTCAGCATTCAATCAAATATTCTAAAACATGTATGATTAATGTTAGTTCAACATAATATCTCGTTATTTCGACATAATATGTGTGCTTGCGACAAGCAAGATGTGCATTTGTAAATCCGGCATTAATTTTTATTAATAAACTAGTGTTTTCTGACAGTGTCGACTAGAGAATTTCATTTTGTATAAATTGTATCTTAATTTTAATAAATTTTTCATCAACCAATTGGCTGAATTTAATAAGTAAGAAGAAATATAACAGACAACATAATCATGGAGGCAACCCGTGTGGTCACTTGCATTGCACGTGACCTGGAGCACATCTCATCCTAACTTAACGAAAGTCAGTGTATGCCTCACACAGACATGAGAAATAGATCTAATACACAAAGCTTGAAATGTCTTTATGCAAAATAATTCAAAATGAAAAGAAAAAGGCTACTCTCTGATTATGTAATCCATTATGTGCATTTCTCTCTATAGGCGCGTTCACTACGAATGTAGCTATCGTCAACTTCATCTTTGCAGTTGATACTGTCAGAAAACACTAGTTTATTAACAAAAATCAATGCACGCCGGTTTTACAAATTCACATCTTGCTTGTTGCACGCACACACACCAAACATGCTAGGTTTCGCTTTACGGTTTGTGTAGCATTGTGTTTAACGCCTAAAAAACATTTGGCGCAAATCCCATTGACTTCAATATAGTTTTGTTAAATAAAATGCTATACTAAACAAATCCATTGGTGTAATATTACAAAACTCAGAATGTGCCATCTGCACCATCCCCTGAAGGTACCCAACATATTTAGAAACAGCGCCACCTAGTGGTCAAAAGTTATAACAAAATTTCCAAAACTGCTAATAACTTTTGAATAAATTGGCCTATTGTAATGCAACTCATCTTAGTAGATTCCTTGGGTCAAGCTGAGAACATAGATACCAAGTTTACCTTATTTGGCCTAACTTCCTGTCCGCCATCTTGATTTTCATTCAAAACCTACTTTTTCGAACTCCTCCTAGACCGTTTGTCCGATTTTCACCAAAATCGAACCGTATCATCTCCAGACCGTGCCGACTTAAAGTTATGGATTTCGTTTCGATTGACGAAACCGTTTTCGTATAGCGCAGCAGCAAATTTAAGGCATGATGCCAAAAGGACTATTCAGGCTTTATCTCTGCAATGCCTTGACATATTGACACCAAACTTTGTATGTGTCATTGTCACTTCACTCTGACCACATCACATCAGTTTTGTAACTGCGCCACCTATTGGTCGAAAGTGATAAGCCATTAAATCATATTTTTCCTTACTGTTTCTATGATTTTTCAGGCATTTTGCCTAAAATCCTCTTTAAATGTCTTTAATTGCTCATTGTTGCAGTTGGTCTGACACGTCTTGTCGTCTTATTCTGCTTGGCCCCGGTAATGGCTGCTTGCAGCTATATTTAGGGCCCAAGCCCTGAAAGGGCGAAGAGCCCTATTGTTTCCGGTAGGATTATTTATTATTATTATTATTATTATTTTGTCAACCTTTTGGGCACTTTTGGGGCCCTTAACATGCTCAAAAACTCTTGAAATTTTGCACACACATCAGAACCTGCGGCCATCAGGGCCGGACTGAAGCTGGTACCCGGGCGTGGCACGGGGGCTCGACAGCGCCCCCTGGAATGGTGTCCGAAAACTTGGTCTATAAATCAAACACGCTTGCATATAATAATATGAAACTCAGTACACATATAGATCTCATCGGGCCGAACAACTTTCGTGCTCTAAGTTTTACACCAGCCCAACAGGAAGTCAACTATTATGGGTTGTTTGAAAAACGCATCCTCTGGAATTTGAAATACTCCTCCTAGAATATTCGTCCAATCACAACCAAACTCGGTGTGCATGAAGTCAAGACATTGAGGATGCTAAATTGCGGACGGATTTTTGATATCTCGAACGGTTTGGCTGTGGCGAGGAAACGAATTTATGGCGATTAATGGGACACAGAAAGTGTGTTATAACTTCTGCATACATTAACTGATCTTGATGAAACTTTCGCAGTGTGTTTGTTGTAAGAGGCCGATCACAAGGATGTGACTATTGTGAGTCAAAGTTATAGCGCCACCAACTGGCAGCAGGAAGTGTGTCACTTTCAAAATGCTTTGAAGTCACCCTCTTAATTTTACACGATTTGCTTCAAACTTTATGTGTATAATGTAAACACACGGCAGATGTAGACCTGTGAAAGGATTATTGATATCTTAGATAGTGTTGCCGTGGCAACGCATCAAATTTTAATATTCTTTTCGGATGCGTTTGAGACTCTTAACATGCTTGAAATTGGATGAAACTCGACAGACACATAACACTTATTAGCCAGTAGACATGTGAAAAGTTTCAGAAACGGGCGTGGCAGGGGGGCTCAACAGCGCCCTCTTGAACAGGGTCTGAAAACTTGGTCCATATATCAAACACGCTTGCATGAATTAATATGAAACTCGGTACACATATAGATTTCATGGGGCCGAACAACTTTCCCTCTGTCAAGTTTCACGCCAGCCCAACAGGAAGTCGGCTATTATGGGTTGTTTGGAAAACGCTTGCTGTGGAATGTGATGTACTCCTCCTAGAGAATTCATTCAATCACCTCCAAACTCAGTCAGCATGAAGTCAAGACATTGAGGATGCTAAATTGCGAACGGATTTTTGATATCTCGAACGGTTTGGCTGTGGCGAGGAATCGAATTTATGGCGAGAAAAGAGAAACACGAAGTGGAATAACTTCTGCATACATTAACTGATCTTGATGAAACTTCAGCAGTGTGTTCGTGGTAAGAGGCCGATCAGATCGATGTAGCTATTGTGAGTCAAAGTTATAGCGCCACCAACTGGCAGCAGGAAGTGTGTCACTTTCAACATGCTTTTGACAAAAGTGGGGGGGTTAGTTTTAACTACAATAAAGAAAAAATAGTTTGTATATTGTTCTCATCAAGCCGGACAACTTTCTAATTTACATTCAATAGCTCTGGCCATCAGGAAGTCAGCTATTTTGGTCTGAATGTGATTTTTTTTGCTAAATCAGCCTCTGAATTTTTAGCCACTCCTCTTAAACTATTTATTTTATTCGTACCAAACTTTTTCAACATGATGAAACTACATTAAATATGCTAAATTGTGAATGGATAATAAATATCTTAAACGGTTTTGCTATGGCGAGGGATTAAAGTAATGTCCAAAAAGGAAACACTAAAAATCTTCTAAAAATGTAATTATATACCATTTATTTCTATATAAAAGTATACAAATATCGAACTAAACCCATTTTATTCTGTTTTTGCAATTCAAGAAGAATGAAAAAGTTAAAACAGGCTATTTAGTGCTATTTGGTTAAACAAAAAAGCAAACATAGGGCTATACTGCCCTCTTGTGTCCAAAAGGACATCAAAATAGTATATAAAACTTTTTACCAGGTAGGCCAATATTGTATTTAAATATACATTTATTAGGTATGTGTCTGAGGATATTTTCCCACCGGTTAATCGACGTGTGACACGAGTGGGTGCTTTTAAATCGCTAATATAATAGTGAAAGAAAAATAATGATAATGTTGCACACACAAATCACACACATGTGGGAAAGAATAAACAACACTAAACCGCCATTAGGTGTCGCCAGGCATCCATCTTAATAAGCGAGTCATTGATTCATTCGTTCAAACGATTCGTTCGAATGAGTCGATCATGATTAAGACAGATGTTTATGGATTGATCATTCAATCTTTGAGTCAACCGATTCGTTAAAAATGCTGAATCGTTCAGTTATGAGAAAACACGTGATAAGTGATGGTTCTGCCGTGATCTTTGTTTAACTATTTTCGCTGCTGAAACAGAACAAACACAGGCAACATTGCATCTAAAATGTAAGTGACTTAATTGTAACTGTTTATTTGTATGAAATCTAGGGGTGGGAGAAAAAAATTATTCTTAGATGCATCGCGATGCGGACGTGGACGATTCTGAATCGATTCACAAATGTCAAAAAATCGATTCTCTAAAAAAATATTTTTCTAATAACGTAATATTGACGGAAGGCAAAAGGCGGAACTCTAAGCGGACGTGCGTGCAGTCTGTGGCGCGCACATAACAGAGAAGTTTCTTCTGCTCACCAAGGCTGCATATATTTGATTAAAAAAACAAAAACAGTAATATTGTAAAATATTATTCCAATTTAAAACAGCTGCTTTCTATTTTAATATATTTTAAACTGTTATTTATTCCTGTGATCAAAGCTGAGTTTTCAGCATCATTACTCCAGTCGTCACTGTCACATGATCCTTCAGAAATTATTCTAATATGATGATTGATACTCAAGAAACATTCATTATTATTTTAAATGTCGAAAACAGTTGTGTACAGTCTTTGATGAATAGTAAGTTCAAAAGAACAGCATTTATCTGAAATCTAAAGCTTTTGTAACGTTAAACACTACCGCTCAAAAGTTTTGGGTTAGTAATAATTAAAATTTTATTTTTGGGGTAAATAAATAAAATAAATCAGTACTTTTATTTATGAAGGATGAGTTAAACTGATCAACAGTTACAGTAAAGACATTTATAATGTTAAAAATATATATATTTGAAATATATGCTGTTCTTTTGAACTAACATTCATCAAAGCATTTTGAAAAAAAAAAAATCTGTACACAACTGTTTTCAACATTGAAAATAATAATGAATATTTATTGAGCATCAATCATCATATTAGTATGATTTCTGAAGGATCATGTGACACTGAAGACTGGAGTAATGATGCTGAAAACTCAACTTTGATCACAGAAATGAATTACTATGTAAAATATTTAAAAATTGAAAACAGCTGTTTTAAATTGGAATAATATTTCACAATATTACTGTTTTTGTTTGTATTTTTAATCAATAAATGCAGCCTTGGTGAGCAGAAGAGACTTCTCCTAAAAACATTAAAAATCTTACTGACCCCAAACTTTTGAACAATAATATATATATATATATATATATATATATATATATATATATATATATATATATATACATATATATGTATGTGTGTGTATGTATGTATATGTATATATATATATATATATATATATATATATATATATATATATATATATATATATATATATATATAGCTGCGAGCAGCGATGGAGGGCCCAAGCCGGCGGTACCGCCACCCCGGTGCCTTTAGGTAACTAAAGGCACCGGGGTTGCGGTGCCACCGGCTTGGGCCCGTAATCGCTGCTCGCAGCTATATTTATTATTATTATTATTAGGGCCCAAGCCCTGAAAGGGCGCAGAGCCCTATTGTTTTCGTTAGGATTATTATTATTATTATTATTATTAGGGCCCAAGCCCTGAAAGGGCGAAGGCCCTATTGTTTTCGTAAGGATATATATTTTTTTTTCTTCATTATTTTTTTTTTTGCCTTTTTGCCACTTTTGGGGCCCTTAACATGCTCAAAAACTCTTGAAATTTTGCACACACGTCAGAACCTACGGCCATCAGGGCCGGGCTGAAGCTGGTACCGGGGCGTGGCAGGGGGGCTCGACAGCGCCCCCTGGAATGGGGTCCGAAAACTTGGTCCATAAATCAAACACGCTTGCATGTAATAATATGAAACTCAGTACACATATAGATTTCATCGGGCCGAACAACTTTCGTTCTCTAAGTTTTACAAAAGCCCAACAGGAAGTCGGTTATTATACGTTGTTTGGAAAACGCATACAATGGAATGTGAAATACTCCTCCTAGGGATTTCATCCGATCGCCGCCAATCTCGGTGAGAATAAAGTCAAGACATTGACGATCAATTCTTGCGAACAGATTTTTGATATCTCGAACGGTTTGGCCGTGGCGAGGAAACGAATTTATGGCGAATAATGGGACACAGGAAGTGTGTTATAACTTCTGCATACATTGACTGATCTTGATGAAACTTCAGCAGTGTATTCGGTGTAAGAGGCCGATCACATGGATGTGACTATTGTGAGTCAAAGTTATAGCGCCACCAACTGGCAGCAGGAAGTGTGTCACTTTCAAAATGCTTTGAAGTCACCCTCTTACTTTTACCCGATTTGCTTCAAACTTTATGTGTATAATGTAAACACACGGCAGATGTAGACCTGTGAAAAGATTATTGATATCTTAGATACTGTTGCCGTGGCAACGCATCAAATTTTAATATTCTTTTCGGATGCGTTTGAGACTCTTAGCATGCTTGAAATTGGATGAAACTCGACAGACACATAACACTTATTAGCCAGTAGACATGTGAAAAGTTTCAGAAACGGGCGTGGCAGGGGGGCTCAACAGCGCCCTCTTGAACAGGGTCTGAAAACTTGGTCCATATATCAAACACGCTTGCATGAATTAATATGAAACTCGGTACACATATAGATTTCATCGGGCCAAACAACTTTCCCTCTGTCAAGTTTCACGCCAGCCCAACAGGAAGTCGGCTATTATGGGTTGTTTGGAAAATGCTTGCTGTGGAATGTGATGTTCTCCTCCTAGAGAATTCATTCAATCACCTCCAAACTCAGTCAGCATGAAGTCAAGACATTGAGAATGCTAAATTGCGGACGGATTTTTGATATCTCGAACGGTTTGGCCGTGGCGAGGAAACAAATTTATGGCGAGAAAAGAGAGGAGACGAAGTGTTATAACTTCTGCATACATTAACTGATCTTGATGAAACTTTAGCAGTATGTTCGTGGTAAGAGACCGATCAGATGGATGTAACTATTGTGAGTCAAAGTTATAGCGCCACCAACTGGCAGCAGGAAGTGTGTCACTTTCAACATGCGTTTGACAAAAGTGGGTGGGTTAGTTTTACCAACAGTTACAAAAATCAGTATATATATTAGTCTCACCGAGCCGGACAACTTTCTAATTTACAGTTATTAGCTCAGAGCAAAAGGAAGTCAGATATTTTGGTTTGAATGTGGATTTTTTGGACATTTCAGACTCTGAGTTTTTAGCTACTCTTCCTAACTGGTTTATTTTATTCACACCAAACTTTTTCAACATGATAAAGATACATTAAAGATGCTAAATTGTGAACGGATATTAAACATCTCAAACGGTTTTGCTATAGTGAGGGACTAAAGTAAAGTAACACTTAAAGCCTCATCTTCTAAAAATGTAATTAAACACCATTTATTTCTATATAAAAGTATAAAAATATCACAACTAAACCCATTTTATTATTTTTTTTTCAATTTAATAAATATTTATAAGTTTAAAAATAGTAATTGTACTATTTAGTCCCATAAAAGTCAAGTCATACATAGGGCTATACTGCCCTCTTGTGTTCAAAATCAGGTAGGCCTATTGTATCTACATAAAAATATACTAGGTATGTGACGGTGAGAATATTTTACCACCTTTTAATCGACGTGTGACACCGCTGGAGGCTTTTGAATCGCCAACTTAAAAACGAAAGTAAAATATGTTCTTCCACACTGACATTGATAGTGGTTAAGCGAGCGTTTCAAATGAATTCCTATGGAAGTAGGAATTAACTGAAAAACGTTCACTCTGTTCTGCTCGTTCCTCGCCGTGGATGCGCACCGTTATGAATGCCCGTGCAGCCATGAGCATTTTAGTTTAATTTTAAAATTAGCGCCTTTCGGGGGTTGATTGCTTGAAATTATTTTACAAAAGCACAATGTTGTGTTTTATTGCAACTGTACACAAATATAAGTTAACACTTTGCAGTTTGAATGTCGTCCTGTATAATGACGGAGTATGTTTTTATGTGTCCACTGTTCAATCGCGCCCACACCACACACACACACCCACCCACACACACACGGTTTACTATCTTTGTGGGGACTCTCCATAGATTTAATGATTTTTATACTGTACAAACTGTATATTTTATCTCCTTACACTAACCCTACCCCTAAACCTACCCATCACTGAAAACTTTCTGCATTTTTACATTTCCAAAAAAAACTCATTCTGTATGATTTATAAGCTTGTTTACCCATGGGGACCTCTATTTAGGTCCCCACTGTGACACGAGTCCCCATGAGTCTGTGTGCATTCAGGTTGAAGTCCCCACCGGGATAGAAAAACATGAACACACATACACACACACACACACACACACACACACACACACACACACACACACACACACACAAACACACATTCCAGCATTGCAATCTTGACATCGCAGCCTGTTCATTATAGCCTTAATAAAATATAATAATAAAATAGTTAACCTAACATATAAAAATTACACTGCTCTAAATAGTCAGTAGTACAATTCGTACATTCACAGTAAGCACCGCTCCACTGTGATGTTTCAAGCACATTTTTGCGCGTGTGAAGAGGATGATTTTTTCTGTCGATATTGGAACACGAGTGAAGAACAAAGCCTATAATAAAGAATAGTTTAGCATCCAAATACATTGCAAATGCTGAAACATTTTGATTCTAATGAGAGGGTTACGTGAGCCCAACAGTGCTTACTTTCGTTTTAATTTTTACATTAAATTTAAAAGATTTGTTGTGGGATATTTTGAGTGTATCATAAAATCAGAATAAGGTAATAAGGTTTCTGTCTTTTATATATATATATATATTAGGGCTGTCAAAGTTAGCGCGTTAATAACGCGTTAATGCAAAATCATATTAACGGCACTATTTTTTTTAACGCGCGATTAACGCAGCGCGTATTTTCTGTTTGACCCATGGCCCAACCCCTAGTTGGAGAAATGGAGATACACAGTGTTGCCAACTTAGCGACACTGCAGACCCCTTTAGCGATTTTTTCCCTTCAAAAAAGCGCCCAAACCATATTTAGTTTCTGAGAATCTACCGGTACCGCCGGTCGGTAGTGCTCTCCCAGCACGCGCGCACCCCTCTCTCTCTCTCTCTCTCTCTCTCTCTCGCGCGCGCTCGCTGAGAGCTGGTTACAGACATCCCAACCTGCACAAAGTCATTTCCGGGAGTCAAGAAATCTCCAACGGGGGGGGGGGGGTCTGATTAATTCGGTTCGAAAGTAGAGATAAAATCCCGAGGCACACACGCACACTAGCGCACACACGCAAGGTCTCTCGCTCCCTCTCTGCCGTGCTCTTGCTTCCGGGAGATTTTAACTGATTTGCGGGCATCAGGGAGCCGCTATCAATATGCGGGAGACTCCCGGAACTTTCGGGAGACTTGGGATGTCTGTGGTTATGTCTTAATGGGTCGCGTTTCAGTCACTATTTCATATTCATTCCGTTGTTTGACAACAGAAACAGTAAAATATACCAATGAAAACAGTTTTATTGAGAATTTAGCTAATAATAATAATAAATAGTAAATGTACATTTAGCATTTTCAGAAGAGCTGCCCTGTCATGCAAAAATCTAAACATGTTTGTGTTAGTGAATTGCTCAGTACAAAGAAAGAGAAGTAATGGGAACCTGGTATTTCTTTGTTCTTTCTATATGTGTCTAATAGACATGAGCAAGTTCTTTGAAAAACATCTATGACCTTTGAAACATGTCTCGTCTTCATGCTCTATGTTGACTATGGTTTCAATAATAAACATACATTTGCATAAAGCATCCATATTTATCCATGCCCATGTTGATTAGAGTATAACAAACTTGAAAAGTATTAATTTAAGGTACATTTAGAACAAATAAAAAAATTGCGATTAATCGCGAGTTAACTCATGACAATCATGCGATTAATCGCGATTAAATTTTTTAATCGATTGACAGCCCTAATATATATATATATATATATATATATATATATATATATATATATATAGCTGCGAGCAGCGATGAAGGGCCAAAACCGGTGGCACCGCCACCCCGGTGCCTTTAGGTAACTAAAGGCACCAGGGTTGCGGTGCCACCGGCTTGGGCCCGTAATCGCTGCTCGCAGCTATATTTAGGGCCCAAGCCCTGAAAGGGCGAAGGCCCTATTGTTTTCGGTAGGATTATTGTTTATTATTATTATTATTATTTTTTTCTACTTCTCGGGCACGTTTGGGGCCCTTAACATGCTCAAAAACTCTTGAAATTTTGCACACACGTCAGAACCCGCGGCCATCAGGGCCGGACTGAAGCTGGTACCCGGGCGTGGCACGGGGGCTCGACAGCGCCCCCTGGAATTATGTCGGAAAAATTGGTCCATAAATCAAACACGCTTGGATGTAATAATATGAAACTCAGTACACATATAGATCTCATCGGGCCGAACAACTTTCGTGCTCTTAGTTTTACACCAGCCCAACAGGAAGTCGGTTATTATACGTTGTTTGGAAAATGCATACAATGGAATGTGAAATACTCCTCCTAGGGAATTCATCCGATCGCCACCAAACTAGGTGTGAATGAAGTCAAGACATTGAGGATGCTAAATTGCAAACGGATTTTTGATATCTCGAACGGTTTGGCCGTGGCGAGGAAACGAATTTATGGCGAATAATGGGACACAGGAAGTGTGTTATAACTTCTGCATACATTAACTGATCTTGATGAAACTTCAGCAGTGTGTTCGTTGTAAGAGGCCGAACACAAGGATGTGACTATTGTGAGTCAAAGTTATAGCGCCACCAACTGGCAGCAGGAAGTGTGTTACTTTCAAAAATCTTTGAAATCACTCTCTTATTTTTACCCGATTTGCTTCAAACTTTATGTGTATAATGTAGACACACGGCAGATGTAGACCTGTGAAAGGATTATTGATATCTTAGATACTGTTGCCATGGCAACGCATCAAACTTTATTATTCTTTTTTGATGCTTTTGAGACTCTTAACATACTTGAAATTGCATGAAACTCAACAGACACATCACACTTATTAGCCAGTAGACATGTGCAAAGTTTAAAAAACGGGCGTGGTGGAATGGCTCAGTAGCGCCACCTTTAGTCAAAAATGGGGCCTTAGTTTTTCCTAGAATCACAAAAATCGGTATGTATATTGTTCTCATCGAGCCGGACAACTTTCTAATTTACACTTAATAGCTCAAAGCAACAGAAAGTCAGATATTTTGGTTTGAATGTGATTTTTTGGAGAATTTTCTCTCTCTCTCTCTGTCTCTGAGTGTGTGAGGGGTGGGGGTGATTTGTCAGTTGAGTGAGATTTACTTTTTCATTTGTTTTTCAATGTTTCTGGGGCTTTTGGGTCCCTAAACGTGCTCGAAAACTCTTGAAACTTTGCACACAGGTCAGAACCCGCGGCCATCAGGGCGGGGCTGAATCTGGTAGCCGGGCGTGGCAGGGGGGCTCGACAGCGCCCCCTTGAACGGGGTTCTAAAACTTGGTCCATATATCAAACACACTTGCATGAATTAATTTGAAACTCGGTACACATATAGATCTCATCGGGCCGAACAACTTTCGTGCTCTAAGTTTTACGCCAGCCCAACAGGAAGTCGGCTATTTAGGGTTGTTTGGAAACGCTTGCTGTGGAATTTAATGTACTCCTCCTAGGAAATACATCGATTCGCCTCCAAACTCGGTCAGCGTGAAGTCAAGGCATTGAGGATGCTAAATTGCGGACGGATCTTTGATATCTTGAACGGTTTGGCCGTGGCGAGGAAATGAATTTATGGCGAGAAAAGAGAGACACGAAGTGTTATAACTTCTGCATACATTAACTGATCTTGATGAAACTTCAGCAGTGTGTTTGTGATAAGAGGCTGATCAGATGGATGTAACTATTGTGAGTCAAAGTTATAGCGCCACCAACTGGCAGCAGGAAGTGTGTCACTTTCAACATGCTTTTGACAAAAGTGGGGGGGTTAGTTTTACCAACAGTTACAAACATGAGTATATAGATTGGTCTCACCGAGCCGGACAACTTTCTAATTAACAGTCATTAGCTCAGAGCAAAAGAAAGTCAGATATTTTGGTTTGAATGTGGATTTTTGGGATATTTCAGACTCTGAGTTTTTAGCTACTCTTCCAAACTGGCTTATTTTTTTCACACCAAACTTTTTCAAAATGATGAAAATACATTAAAGATGCTAAATTGTGAACGGATATTAAACATCTCAAATGGTTTTGCTATAGTGAGGGACTGAAGTAATGTACAAAAATTAAACACTAAAAGCCTCATCTTCTAAAAATTTAATTATACACCATTTATTTCTATAAAAGTATACAAATATCACAACCAAACTCATTTTATTCTTTTTTTTTAATTTAATAATTATTTATAAGTTTAAAAATAGAAATTGTACTATTTAGTCTCATAAAAGTCAAGTCATTCATAGGGCTATACTGCCTTCTTGTGTTCAAAATCAGGTAGGCCTATTGTATTTACATAAAAATATACTAGGTATGTGACGGTGAGAATATTTTACCACCGGTTAATCGACGTGTGACACCGCTGGGGGCTTTTGAATCGCAAACTTAAAAACGAAAGTAAATATTTTCGTCCGCACTGACATTGATAGTGGTTGATAATAATAATAATAATTTGTTACATTTATATAGCGCTTTTTCTGAGACCTCAAAGCGCTTTACATAGATGGGGGGAATCTCCTCAACCATCACCAATGTGCAGCATCCACTTGGATGATGCGACGGCAGCCATATTGCGCCAGAACGTCCACCACACACCAGCTTACTGGTGGAGAGGAGACAGTGATGAAGCCAATCAGTATATCAGTACATGGGGATGATTAGGAGGCCATGATGGATAGAGGCCAAGGGGCAAATTTGGCCAGGATGCCGGGGTTACACCCCTACTCTTTTTCGAAGGACATCCTGGAATTTTTAATGACCACAGAGAGTCAGGACCTCGGTTTAACGTCTAATCCGAAGGACGGTGCTCTTTTGGCAGTATAGTGTCCCCGTCACTACACTGGGGCATTAGGACTCACACAGACCACAGGGTGAGCGGTTGAGCGGGCGTTTCAAATGAATTCCTTTGGAAGTAGGAATAAACTGAAAAACGTCCACTTTGTTCTGCTCGTTCCTTGTCGTGGATGCGCACCATGAATGCCCGTGCAGCCATGAGCATTTTAGTTTAATTTTAAAATTAGCGCCTTTCAGGGGGGTGGATTGCTTGAAATTATTTTACAAAAGCACAATGTTGTGTCTTATTGCGACAGTACACAAATATAAGTTAACACTTTGCAGTTTAAATGTCGTCCTGTATAATGACGTATGTTTTTATGTGTCCACTGTTCCATCGCGCCCACGCCACACACACACACACACACACACACACACACACACACACACACACACACACACACACACACATACTTGTTTTTGTGGTATAGAAGGACACTGATGCCCAAACAAGTTTGGTGGTGGTATATGGGGACACCCCTTTCCCAATGCCCTACAGTGATGATACAAATATCAAAAATTTTGTTTTAATCTGCAGATCACAAATCTGACTTCAAATGTTCTATACACACAACAGAACAGAAAATATTACCATATGATATTTTGGTGGTACACAAGGACATTCCCGCCCATCCTAAAATGTTCCCGCCTATGACATAATTGTGATTTTTGGGGCCCGACTTGATTATGAGGACACTCTTTTTACAATACACTAAATATGTCATTTCAGTGGATTACAGGGACCAATGTGTTTTACTGGTACATGACCACACACACACACAAACCTGACAACACAGTGTATTACCAAGACTAA
Source organism: Scardinius erythrophthalmus (assembly GCF_964197995.2). Lineage (NCBI taxonomy): Eukaryota > Metazoa > Chordata > Actinopteri > Cypriniformes > Leuciscidae > Scardinius > Scardinius erythrophthalmus. The sequence continues at coordinate 1,123,843 of NW_028296545.1, forward strand.
GGTGATTTAAGAGGACTGGATCTTAAACACAATACACAACTGCATAATCCAACATTATAAGGACGAGTGTGTTTAATGGTACATGCCCACACACACACACAAACCTGACAACACGGTGTATTACCAAGACTAAGGTGATTTAAGAGTACCGGATCTCAAATACAATACACAAAACAACTTGCAACATTACAGGGACAGAGGTGTTTTAGAAGTGCTTTAATTATGACTTCAATAATATCATCATAAACATTGAGTTTTTTCAGTTTTACCATGTAATACAATCATGACATACCATTTTAAGGGGAAAGTGACATCCACAAACTTAAAAACATGGTCAATAAAACTTGCACAACTGTGTGATCTTTCAGAAAGCATACAGTATCATTACTGTTTTGACATATTAAAATGACAAGCAGATGAACCATTCAAAACTTCGAAAAGATTGACAAAACAGCCCTTGGAAACAGGCACAATTTAAAGACGTCATTAAACAGGCTTTGAAATGTATAAAATGAACTCACTCAACATGCAATAAATGCTGCAACATGTAGAGAAACCGACTTACAAGGGACGGTTTACCTAAAGACAATTCTGTTATTTCCAGAAAATGTAAACAGAATTGTCAAGTTTCAAAGCAGAATTACAGAGATAACAGGAAAAGTATTCAACAAAGTTAGTTTGGGCTGTACATCAGCTCTAGAAGAGTATAGTGTCATTAGAATACAACTATCATTGTAAGTACAAAAGCTCTCATGTGTTTAGAGATTACTAAAGCATGTATTATTCTGTACAGAGAATGAGAGTGAGGCAGAAATTGAAAACCCACGGAAAGGATCCTCAGCGGTCTTACACTGCTGGCATTCAGTCAGTGTGGCCAGTTTTTCTTTGGTTATACACTCACCTAAAGGATTATTAGGAACACCTGTTCAATTTCTCATTAATGCAATTATCTAATCAACCAATCACATGGCAGCTGCTTCAATGCATTTAGGGGTGTGGTCCTGGTCAAGACAATCTCCTGAACTCCAAACTGAATGTCAGAATGGGAAAGAAAGGTGATTTAAGCAATTTTGAGCGTGGCATGGTTGTTGGTGCTAGACGGGCCGGTCTGAGTATTTCACAATCTGCTCAGTTACTGGGATTTTCACGCACAACCATTTCTAGGGTTTACAAAGAATGGTGTGAAAAGGGAAAAGCATCCAGTATGCGGCAGTCCCGTGGGCGAAAATGCCTTGTTGATGCTAGAGGTCAGAGGAGAATGGGCCGACTGATTCAAGCTGATAGAAGAGCAACTTTGACTGAAATAACCACTCGTTACAACCGAAGTATGCAGCAAAGCATTTGTGAAGCCAGAACACGCACAACCTTGAGGCGGATGGGCTACAACAGCAGAAGACCCCACCGGGTACCACTCATCTCCACTACAAATAGGAAAAAGAGGCTACAATTTGCACGAGCTCACCAAAATTGGACAGTTGAAGACTGGAAAAATGTTGCCTGGTCTGATGAGTCTTGATTTCTGTTGAGACATTCAGATGGTAGAGTCAGAATTTGGCGTAAACAGAATGAGAACATGGATCCATCATGCCTTGTTACCACTGTGCAGGCTGGTGGTGGTGGTGTAATGGTGTGGGGGGTGTTTTCTTGGCACACTTTAGGCCCCTTAGTGCCAATTGGGCATCGTTTAAATGCCACGGCCTACCTGAGCATTGTTTCTGACCATGTCCATCCCTTTATGACCACCATGTACCCATCCTCTGATGGCTACTTCCAGCAGGATAATGCACCATGTCACAAAGCTCGAATCATTTTAAATTGGTTTCTTGAACATGACAATGAGTTCACTGTACTAAAATGGCCCCCACAGTCACCAGATCTCAACCCAATAGAGCATCTTTGGGATGTGGTGGAACGGGAGCTTCGTGCCCTGGATGTGCATCCCACAAATCTCCATCAACTGCAAGATGCTATCCTATCAATATGGGCCAACATTTCTAAAGAATGCTTTCAGCACCTTGTTGAATCAATGCCACGTAGAATTAAGGCAGTTCTGAAGGCGAAAGGGGGTCAAACACAGTATTACTATGGTGTTCCTAATAATCCTTTAGGTGAGTGTATGTGCCTTAAAATGTTCAATTACAGTTGTAACTTCAGCATTTGACCAGCACACTTTTTGTCCTTTCCACAAGGTTTTCAATTCCTGCCTCATGTTCATTCTCTGTACAGAAGAATACATGCTTTAGTAAACTCTAACTATATGAGAGCTCATGTACTTACAATGGTAGTCATATTCAGATTTAAACCTCAGGTACCTTGAGGAACTTCAGTGGTTTCTCGATAGGCATCTTCTGAACACCTGTAGGAAATCAGTTATAGACAGATCAGAAACTCAGATGTAACTCAAACCTGCATCTAGAACTTAAAACTGGTTATACATCTGATCTCTAAAAATTACATTTCAAATGACATTCAAAACATTATTCTGGAGATGGAATGTTGTGTTAAACATCTCCTTTTCAAAGTTTTTGACCAACATGAACATGATAAACTTATTGGTTTGGTACTGATTCCATTCATTTTGTTCTAGAAAAATTGTTATTTATAATAATATCTGATTATTGATAACTGATTTTTACAATTAATGGCAAAAGGAATGTTTAGAAATGTAATTTGATATTATCTACTGGCACACTATAGTATGATATATATATACATACACTATGAACAATTCTAAACGCTTTTGTTTTTGCCCCCATTTTTCATGAGCTGAACTAAAAGTTCTAAGACTTTTTCTATGTACACAAAAGGCCTATTTCTCTCAAATATTGTTCACAAATCTGTCTAAATCTGTGTTAGTGAGCACTTCTCCTTTGCCGAGATAATCCATCCACCTCACAGGTGTGGCATATCAAGATACTGATTAGACAGCATGATGATTGCACAGGTGTGCCTTAGGCTGGCCACAATAAAAGGCCACTCTAAAATGTGCAGTTTTGTGTGGTCTCAGGGGGTCTGGAAACAAGTCATTATCTGGTGTGACCATCATTTGCCTCACGCAGTGCAACACATCTCCTTCGCATAGAGTTGATCAGGTTGTTGATTGTGGCCTGTGGAATGTTGGTCCACTCCTCTTCAATGGCTGTGTTGGATATTGGCAGGACCTGGAACACGCTGTCGTATACGCCGATTCAGAGCATCCCAAACATGCTCAATGGGTGACATGTCCGTTAGTATGCTGGCCCTGCAAGAACTGGGATGTTTTCAGCTTCCAGGAATTGTGTACAGATCTTTGCAGAATAGGGCCGTGCATTATCATGCTGCAACATGAGGTGATGGTTGTGGATGAATGGCACAACAATGGGCCTTAGGATCTCATCACGGTATCTCTGTGCATTCAAAGTGCCATCAATAAAATGCACCTGCGTTGGTTGTCTATAACATACGCCTGCACATACCATAACCCCACCATGGGCCACTCGATTCCCAACGTTGACATCAGCAAACCGCTCACCCACATGACGCCATACACGCTGTCTACCATCTGCCCTGTACAGTGAAAACCGGTATTCATCCGTGAAGAGAACACCTCTCCAAAGTGCCAGACGCCATCGAATGTGAGCATTTGCCCACGCAGGTCGTTTACAACGACCAACTGCAGGTCGAGACCCCGATGAGGACGATGAGCATGCAGATGAGCTTCCCTGAGACGGTTTTTGACAGTTTGTGCAGAAATTCTTTGGTTATGCAAACCGATTGTTGCAGCAGCTGTCCGGGTGGCTGGCCTCAACGGTGTTGGAGGTGAAGATGCTGGATATGGAAGTCCTGGGCTGGTGTGGTTACACACGGTCTGCGGTTGTGAGGCCGGTTGGATGTACTGCCAAATTCTCTGAAAAGCCTTTGGAGACGGCTATGGTAGAGAAATGAACATTCAATTCACGGGCAACAGCAGGTGGACATTCCTGCTGTCAGCATGCCAATTGCACGCTCCCTCAAAACTTGCAACATCTGTGGCATTGTGCTGTGTGATAAAACTGCACATTTTAGAGTGGCCTTTTATTGTGGACAGCCTAAGGCACACCTGTGCAATAATCATGCTGTCTAATCAGTATCTTGATATGCCACACCTGTGAGATGGATGGATTAACTCGGCAAAGGAGAAGTGCTCACTAACACAGATTTAGACAGATTTGTGAACAATATTTGAGAGAAACAGGCCTTTTGGGTACATAGAAAAAGTCTTAGAACTTAGATCTATAATTTTGTTCAGTGAATATAACTGGCTTAAAACCATTTTTCTTTGGTGAAAATACTAACGTAAAATTGCACTACAATATATATTGGTTTAAAATAATAATAAACATGTTCATAAACACAAACTTGTTATGCTGGGTACACACCAAAAGATAATCAGGCTGATTTTGGGCTGATTTCCCCCTTCTGAAAATCCTAGCTGTGTCCCGATTATCTTGATGGTTATAGATTATCTTATCAGATTTTCCCTTGGTGTGAGGTGTGTTAAGAGTGTCCGAACCTGATCGGAAGAACGTCAGAGCCGACCTGATCGCGAATCGCAAATATTCAACATGTGGAATATTTACGATCAGAAATCCTGAAATGTGGGGGGAAGCCCGAGGACAAACACGCGCATGCTCTGGAGATTATCACGTGAAAGGAAACCATATCCAATCAAAAAGCGAGATGAAGGAAGACGGAAGCATAAGAAACGCAGTCATGGCGCAGCACAAACTGAAATTGATGTGGACAGCAGAGATGGAGGATCAGCTTGTTGATTTGTGGCGCAAATGTTTACACAACGTGTTGTGTAAAACATTTCCAAACACTATCATCGCAATTGCTTCCTGCATATCGTCCGCCATGCTTATTCTGAGGTCTCTAGAGTGTTAACAGTCGAGACTCTGGTTGCATGGTCTTTAGGGTTGGGTATCTAGAACCGGTTCCAAAATGCCAAAAACCGGGGATTCGATAAGTCGCGCACACTTCGATTCCGCTTATCGATTCCTTACTTTGGTGATGCTCACATGCGCGAGGTGAATGTCAGTGAGCATTTGTTTACAGTTGTATTGATCTGCCAGGACCTGCCTGCCGCACATGCGCTGTACGTTATATTTACGATGGCGGAGCGCAGCAGACTTTCGAAAGTTTGGTTAAGCTTTTCAAAAAAAGATGAAAATACAGCGAATTGTATCACATGCAAGAAAGACAAACTAGAGCCGCATAATTCTGGATAAAATGAGAACCAGTTTTGTTTAAAATAGAGATCATGAATAAATACATCAGACAATTAATACGAGTCGAGTCTATAATTCCTTAAAGTGTTATATATATATATATATATATATATATATATATATATATATATATATATATATATATATATATATATATATATATATATCAGTATATTGTAAATTAAGATGCATTGTCACAGTTTTACTGGTAATAGCCTAAATGTAACAAGAATAAAAGGTAGAAAAAAGTATTTGCTCTCTTTTTTCTCTCCAATAAATATTGGAATCGAAACCAAGAATCGTTAAGAACCGGATTCGATAAGCAGAATCGGAATCGTTAAAATTTAAACGATACCCAACCCTAACGGTCTTTTCACATCATGGCACACCACACACTATATGAGCAAAACGGTTAAATCTAGGATTTTTTGTCCTCATGTTTGTGGTCCATCACATTTTGAAAATCTTATAAGATGTAAAATCTTTTGGTGTGTACCCATCATTAGTTGACACATACCAACATTACTGGAGACGCCTGCAGCTCCAGCAGGAACATCACCTTCAGAACCGCTTTCATCAGGATCACTGGCATCAGAGTCCGTCATACTGATCTCATCTTAAAGAAAAAGAGACATTTAAAACAAGAACATCTTCAGTTTAACCTGTATTGAGAAGTCATTTATGAAACATGACAAATGGCACCGTTTAATAATAATAATCATATTAATAACAACTATAATACTTCACTAAGATCACTATTATTAGAATTATCGCCTAGACAGTGATATACTAATACTGTCAATGAAAAATTAATATTTTATAATGAGTATATTATTTTACAATAAGAGGTTATAATACTTTCTTAATTTCTTCACTTAAGCTGTTATACTGGCAGAAACCTGCAGTTTAAGTGAAAACAGGTTTATAAACGCATCTTATTGAAAAATTGTATTACTACAAAAAATGTGGATATAATGCGAATGTGAAAATAGAGAGTAACTGGTGCTGGTTGCGTTCCCAAATGCATGTTAAACTTATGGCACATGCAGAGATGGAGTTCACTGCATTCATTCCCTGTGAAACGAGGCATGGAAAAAGCCAGATCATGAGCTGATCGAGCGAGCAAAGTGTGCTCTTCAGTTTGAAACACGCAGCACAACAGACTACAGACTTACTTTCTTATCGTCTTTTGCGATTTGATAAGGGCATTGAGCCATATTGTGCTTTTGATTTTAGTATGTTTGAGAGATGCTTTACCAAAGCAATTGCGCAAAACACAAAGACAATTTATGTTATTATGAGGCGTAAAAATATTTTCGGTTCTTTTGGTTCAAACTGTGGAGGGACAGATTAGACTGTGGTCAGTCACTAGAGTAAAGGTAATTAATGGTAACACTATGAATTTTACTCCTCCCAAAAATGCCAAATAATAAACAGGTGACAGCGTATTTTAGGCTATATGACACGTTATAGTGAGATATGACAGCGCTTCTGCAACACGCATCACTGCAGATGAGTAGCTGAGGATCTCTTCAGCATGCTGATGCACAAAATACAAACTAAAAATAAATTAAAGTAAGTCGCAGATGCTCAACACACAGTCATCTTCATTAAAAGTAGTGAGAATAAATGATTTTACCAGTGCTGATGCTACTCTCTCTCCTATTGATCTTAAAATTAGCTGATGATACAAAAAATGCTGCTCATAGCGGTAGCTTTCGATGACGTGAACACCGTTAAATCTGATATAGCGCGGGAATTGAAGATCGGATTTATGTCCGTTTTGTGAAGACACATTTATGTGGCCAAGTGTAAATGGAATTGTTTTGACAATGAAATGACCAGGTGTAAAACAGCCCCAAAGATGATGTGAAAAAGTTCTTTCTAGACTAGCATTTCCTAAAATGATGCAATGCTCTTTTTATTACCATCTCAACACAGTCTTGATCCTCCAATGATGATTGTTCCTTCTCAGGGCTCACCTGAAAGCAAGGCAAAGAAAGAAAAAATAAACATCTATTAGAGACAAAGGATTCAGAGATTCTCCAAATGAAGCAGCACAGATACTTGACTCCATTAACACTGACTGATCACTGTCATAAAACATAAAATTAAAACATTACATTATCAATGATATACTTGAGCAAAAGAAGGCTGATGACGCCAAACTAATTCAGGTATGATGGGACATTTCAAACCACTCAGTATTAATACTGATCAAATTAATGAGATGAATAGTGACTTAAGATTTAAAACACTGTGACATAAGTTGTAATCAAGTATAAAGTTAAAACCCTATAAATATATGGTCATAACCAATCAGGGATGCATGAAAATAAATGCTCATTGATGTTGTCGTTGTCAATCCGATAAGAAAATTAGGCCGCTATATTAACACTAATAAATAATGGATTTCTTCCTTCAGCTTCAGATGTGCGCTGTTCACCGTGATGGTTTTGAAATGTTTGAATCACAAATCTGTGAAATCAGCGCATTGTTACAGGGAGAGTTCGCTTGTGGAATTGTAAGTTGTAATATTTTTTATTTTTGTTATATATCTGATTTATCTCATATAGGATGCATTTGGCTGAGTTAATGAGTGCTACAGTAAACACTTCACTGTAGGCCACACCGGTGGTCAGCAAAACATTAATTATGATTGGGACTGTCATATATACATAACACTATAATGAGCAAACTATTGCATTAAAAACGTCGTGAATTCTTTGGGTTTAGTTGCTGTGTTTCAGCGTGTTGTCCTGGGAGGAGCGCATCCACAACAGGAGTTTCACTATGTAATAGTTGATTACTATTAATAATAGCTCAAGTTAATCTGTGCATGATTTTGTGCAAGTATAAGTTGTAATATTGTGTTTATTTTGTATAAATATCTAATTTATCATATATAGGTTGTGTTCCGTTGAGCTAAAACCATCTAACAAAGCCTCAGGTTTAGGGGTGTTCCTTCAGCTCTTTAGGCCATTTCATTTTAAGTTTAATGTTGTCTAATAACATTTTAATTTCATTTGATTTATTATTATTATTATTATTATTAAGGCAATAGATGTTTTGGTAAAACTTCACAATACATATGTTATTGCATTAACTAACATGAACTAACAGAGAAAAACTTTTGTTAATGTGAGTTAATAAAATATGTGAGTTCATGTTAGTTCACAGTGCATTAAATTAACAGATACAACACTGGATCCTAAAATGTCTTGGAAAATGTTGAGATTAACGTTAAGTAAGATAAACATTAAGTAAATCATGTAGAAGTATTGTTCATTCATTGTTAGTTCATGTTAACTAATACTAACAAGATGAAACCTTTTTATAAAGTATTGCCATTTTTTTATAAAGAAAGTTGGAAATATGAATGTAAAATTTATTTTAGAAGCTAAGAAACCTTACACTGGTTCAAACTAGGCCACTACTGTATATGTTTGATTTATGTTGAAGTGTTTGGGACATTGGCTTTAAAGTCGGCATGAAATGGAAGTTGAGATTGTCATTTTTTCCTTGTTGTGATGTATATCCGAGTGAAACTGCTTCTGAAATTAGAAAAAAATGTAGGGCGGGGCTTGATTTCGTCCTTCGGGAATTGATTGGATCGTTGGAGGTTGGGCGTTGCAAACAAAATGGAGGCAGATTTGAATGCCAGTTTACATTCAGTTGTGGAGGATTTCTCTCCACCGGACTCCCCCACCGTTACCCTCACATGAAGGATTTTTTTATTGAGGAGCCCAGCGACGAGAACAAGGACAAGCAGCTAAATTTTCAGGCAGGAATCAGACCATATTTATATGAGCCTCCCGCGAAACGAGACAAACACCGATAGCCGCACCCTCATGGGCTCTGGCCGCACCCTTTCGCCATGGCACATGACCAAAAGAGAAGAGAGGTCGTTTTCGAGGGGGGAGGGAAGGGTAATGTATTTGATTAAAGATTATAAGGGTACATGAATTTTGAAAAAATAATGAAGTGCACAGATAAATCATTTATAATAAACACTACAATATTACATATAAAAAGAAGATTTGTCAAATTTGATTTCATGCCGACTTTAAATGATGTGCGTTTCGTTTTTGTAATCAGGCTTTCAAAGTATATCAAATTTTGGATTTAGATTCATCGGCTAATATATCAGATATCGGCTTTCGAATATAAAGAATGATCAGTTATCGGCCCAAATGTTCATATCGCTGTATCCCTAATTTAATTTCCAAAAAAACAATACCTTCTGTACATCTCTGGCCTCTGACTGGGACGGGGACGGACTCTTCATTTCGAGAGTGGAGGGTTCAACCTCACTGAGAGTCTACAAAACATAACATTAGACATGAAACAGTGGTGTAAATGTGTGAACACTAGATCTCACAGATGTCTCTGCTTCGTTTGCTCGTTCTCTTCCAGCACAACTCTCACTTACCTTGTCTAGTCCCACAGTCAGAGCAGCACAATCACTGTCTGATGACCACTGGCTCTTATGGCTCATCTGAGAATATGAAATTAAGCGTTACATACAGAAACACTTCACCTAAGAGTTTAAAAAAAGCATTATAAATGGAATATATAAAGGATAATGTACAGTCAGTCAGTAATTAATACAAAATAAACTGACAGGATAATAAGGGTCCTGATACACAGCTACCTATCAATAAATATTTGCACATGAAATACTGATTTGAGATAATATACAAGATTACAAAATAGTTAAAGTTTTCAAATCAATATTTAAATGCTACCACAAGGTAATGTTCACGGCTTTTATGCATCACATTACATGTGTTTTCATTACAGTGTGTCAGGTTGTGTGTAGCTTTACACCAGTTTTATGAGGACACCGTTTTATGAGGACATCATAAGAACAGGTTCCTGATGTTTGACTTGACAGAAGAATCTCAGTGTGTTGTGTAAGTTTGACAGAATCCTGGTCTATGAGGACACAGTTTTATGAGGACATCATAAGAAAATGATCCTGATGTTTGACTTTGACTGAGTGTGTTGTGTAAGTTTGACAGAATACTGGTCTATGAGGACACTAGATTTACTGGGACACTGGTAACTAGATACATTTGGACGGCACTGAGTTCAAGTGTGTGTATGTATGAGAGTGATACGAGACATTGCGCCTGTGCTAGATGTACAGTAAGTGATCGTGACTCACTTCTTACACACACAATCATAATTCAGTGACTGATAACTGTGGCAAATAATCTGTTTCTGAGGAAACAGAGTTATTACATTAACTTATTGGATACCTTTAGAGTTGCTGTATCTTGTTCAGGTTTCATCTGATTCTTCAGAGTTATCATCTGAAAAAAAAAGTAGTAAAAATATATAAAAAAGACAAATAAATAATAATTTTAGTATCACTTATTGAAAGCCAAACAGAGGTTGCTATTTTTTACCAACTTCTTCAATGATTATATTTAATCTGACAAGCACAAATAGTTTTCGCTATTGGTATTAGCCACAATGAGCTGTGAATTATGGGTTATCAGTATCGATCCTAATATTCCATATGTGTGTCCCGGTAAATCTAGTGTCCTCATAGACCAGGATTCTGTCAAACTTACACAACACACTGAGATTCTCCAGTCAAGTCAAACATCAGAACATTGCTCTTATGATGTCCTCATAAAACGGTGTCCTCATAAAACAGGTGTAAGACACACACACACTTGACACACTGTAATGAACATGCATGTAATGTGATGCATTAAAGTCATGAACATTAACTTGTAGGGCTGCACAATGTATTGCTTTATCATTCATACCCATCTGTGGTAGTGACATTGCAGTACAGGCCTCTGTGAAGTCAGGCTATGTAAAGACTCTGCCGTGTTATTTTACAGTTGATTACTCAAGTTCTGTACCTAAATGCTGTTAGACTTACCTGGAATATATGAGGCATTGTTTATTTCACATCTTTGTTCATTTTTTTTATCTCTGCTTGCAATTTATTATTTTCTATGCAGATGCAAACCCCTACAAAATCACACCAATCATTCTAGAATGATTAATTATTTCCAAATAGAGCTATTCAAGACATCTGGTGAAATTGCTTTTCATATTGAAAAACTTTTGTTAATGTGAGTTAATAAAATATGTGAGTTCATGTTCGTTCACAGTGCATTAAATTAACAGATACAACACTGGATCCTAAAATGTCTTGGAAAATGTTGAGATTAACGTTAAGATAAACGTTAAGTAAATCCTGTAGAAGTATTGTTCATTCATTGTTAGTACATGTTAACTAATACTAACAAGATGAAACCTTTTTGTAAAGTGTTGTCATTTTTTTATAAAGAAAGTTGGAAATATGAATGTAAAATTCATTTTAAAAGTTAAGGAATCTTACATTAGGCCACTGTACTATTATGTTTGATTTATGTTGAAGTGTTTGGGACATTGGCTTTAAATGATGTGCGTTTCGTTTTTGTAATCAGGCTTTCAAAGTATATCAAATTTTGGATTTAGATTCATCGGCTAATATATCAGATATCGGCTTTCGAATATAAAGAATGATCAGTTATCGGCCCAAATGTTCATATCGCTGTATCCCTAATTTAATTTCCAAAAAAACAATACCTTCTGTACATCTCTGGCTTCTGACTGGGACGGGGACGGACTCTTCATTTCGAGAGTGGAGGGTTCAACCTCACTGAGAGTCTACAAAACATAACATTAGACATGAAACAGTGGTGTAAATGTGTGAACACTAGATCTCACAGATGTCTCTGCTTCGTTTGCTCGTTCTCTTCCAGCACAACTCTCACTTACCTCGTCTAGACCCACAGTCAGAGCAGCACAATCACTGTCTGATGACCACTGGCTCTTATGGCTCATCTGAGAATATGAAATTAAGCGTTACATACAGAAACACTTCACCTAAGAGTTTAAAAAAAGCATTATAAATGGAATATATAAAGGATAATGTACAGTCAGTCAGTAATTAATACAAAATAAACTGACAGGATAATAAGGGTCCTGATACACAGCTACCTATCAATAAATATTTGCACATGAAATACTGATTTGAGATAATATACAAGATTACAAAGTTAAAGTTTTCAAATCAATATTTCAATATTTAAATGCTACCACAAGGTAATGTTCACGGCTTTTATGCATCACATTACATGTGTTTTCATTACAGTGTGTCAGGTTGTGTGTAGCTTTACACCAGTTTTATGAGGACACCCTTTTATGAGGACATCATAAGAGCATGTTCCTGATGTTTGACTTGACAGAAGAATCTCAGTGTGTTGTGTAAGTTTGACAGAATCCTGGTCTATGAGGACACAGTTTTATGAGGACATCATAAGAGCATGTTCCTGATGTTTGACTTTGACTGAGTGTGTTGTGTAAGTTTGACAGAATACTGGTCTATGAGGACACTAGATTTACTGGGACACTGGTAACTAGATACATTTGGACGGCACTGAGTTCAAGTGTGTGTATGTATGAGAGTGATACGAGACATTGTGCCTGTGCTAGATGTACAGTAAGTGATCGTGACTCACTTCTTACACACACAATCATAATTCAGTGACTGATAACTGTGGCAAATAATCTGTTTCTGAGGAGCACTGGTCGCATGGCACTGCTTATGCATGGAAACCCTGAACTCACCTTTATAATGATTGCTGAATCTGCCCTGGAGCTCATCTGTGTCTGTAAACGGCATGCCCTCTTCCAGATCTTGATCTTCTCCTTCACTGACTCACTTCAGCCATCATCCCATGTGTCTGCGCGCATAGAAAAAGACTCTCACGACCATTGCATTTCATTTGACCTATTATTCAAAAAGCTTGTTTTAAATAAATTGATCAATTATGGTAAACAGCATTCAAGTTATTTTAATACTTTATTATATGATATTTAAGGAATATGTTAATTGATAATAACTATTCATTCATAGATTTCATTCACAATTAATATTATAGGCAATAATAGTGACAGTATTAATAAGACTGAATCAAACAGAGTTCTAATAATATTCAGAGTAGCCTATATTTTATTATAGTCAGGAGTAATAAGAGCACATATTTGTGTCTTAATGTGTTTAAAGCAAGCATAACTGTAGTAATATTAACAGTAGCATATCAGGATACTGTACTGGGTGAAATAGCCTCCCCTTCACATACTGAAACGTTAGTCATGCCAACGCGTTATTATGATGGCTAGACTATTTTATGAGATCAGAAAAGGTAGCAGTTACAAATATAGTGCAATCGAAAACGAGTTTAAAATGACAAGCATCGCTGATTCCCTCATGTCAGTCTGTAAACAGAATCACTAACTTATAGGTCCGCTAGCACGGTTAGCATCACGCGCTAGCTGCTTTCTAACTGTAAAACGAGCAGCGAAGAGCATACAGAACATGCACAAACAAGCCAACCGGACCCACGTGCTATTAGAGAAGCAATTAAACAACATTATAACTTACCTTTTGGATAACAGTTGCCTTCATCAGGTCCACAGATGTCTTCTCAGGTGCAGAGTTTGTCCAGTCCAAACAGGAAATGACGTGACGACGAATGACTACACCTCTGATTACGTTGTACTTATCATAATATAAACGGGATTTTATTTATTTATTTATCATATATTTAATGCACAATTAATAAATTACAGGCAAAAATACTTAAATAATTAGTATTTTGCATTAGTTGCTACACATTTTAAAGCTGATTGAAGCTCCGCCCACTGGCGCCATCTTGTTTTCGCGATCTCCCGCCTACCGGTACCGATCTGACCAATCACTAAAGCTGATTGAAGCTCCGCCCATTGGCGCCATCTTGTTTTCGCGATTTCCCGCCTAGCGGTATCGATCTGACCAATCACAGGCCCCAAATAATACACTTGTGTGAAAGATGCAAATTTTTGATGACACGGGTGTAATACCAGGACCTGGCTACAGGGGCGCACTCTCGAAATCAGGGATACACTGTGTATGGTAAAATTTCAGGGTTTTGTGGTATGTAAGGACATGGC